>NW_009650251.1:0-2081 GCF_000708025.1 Charadrius vociferus
CCCCCCCAACTCTCCCAGCGTGGTCCACGGGAGGCAGAGGCAGGAGCTGCCCATTCGCTTAATATCTGTGCTCACCCCCTTCCCCGTACCTGTCCTGTAGCCTCTTCGCTCTGGGACACGGCAGAGGTCTCTCCACCCCTCCAGCAGCGGGAGGTCACAGCCTGAGCTTCCTGGGAGGGTATTTTTTGGGGGGGTGATAATCTCCCTGAGAGCTCAGCACAGCTCGGGGCAGGTCCGGCAGTCGCTGGTGACTGGGATAAGTGGCCCCAGCTGAGGGGAGAGCTGGTTTGGAGGTCCCCTGAGGTGTTGGGGGGGCGATTTTCAGCAGGTGAGGGGGGATTTTGAGGGGATGGGGAGAGAGTTGACCTGGGTTTGGTGGGGCGAGGGAGGCTGACCGAGCTGTCCGCTGCAGGCGGGACGTGGGGCTGTGCGGGGTGCTGAAGGAGATCGCCGACGCCGAAGAGGAGGAGGGTGAGTCCGGAGATCTCCCGGGTCTCTCCGCATCTCTCTTCGATCCTTCGCTTCCCTTCCTCCCCATCCCTGGCCCTGTGCTTCCTCCCGTTGAAGACGGTGGAAGCGCCGATGGTCCTTTTCTCTCCGCAGGGCTGCAGTGGCTGAAGATGGGGGCGAGCTACATGCTGGCCGTGTGCCGCTGGCTCTCCTCACTGCACGGCTCCCTCTTCCCCCACCTCTCGGTGAGGCTTTTTCGGGGCTTAACCCTCCTGCTCGGGGAGGATGCGATAAGTCCTGCGATGCCGACCCTGCGCTGGGGGGCAGGGGGGGACTGGTTTGGATGGCGGGTGGGCGTTTCTCAGCTGAAAACACAACAAAATATTCCTCCTGGTGGTGCCCAGCTAAAAATACCGCGGGTTTCCATCACCAAAGGGAGGAGAAAGGGCGCTGAAAAAGATTTTGGGATAGCAAAGTGCTCCAGAGGGACTGAAATTGTGGTGGGGGTAAGAAGGAAAAGGGGGGGGTGGATACTTTAGGGGGTCCTCATTGCTGTAGCAGAGGCAGCGCCCGCTCTCGCCTGTGCTGCTGGCTCAGTGTTAACTCTTCTCCCCCGAAGCTAACGAGCGAAGACATGATCACGGCGTTCTCCCAGGCGGTGGATTGGTGAGTCCTTCCTGAGCGTCTGCGAAACCCCGCGAAAGGGGGGGGGGGGGGTCGGGAGCCGAGCGAAGGGGGGGGGGGCGCAAGGACGGGATCACCCTGGTTTTTGTGCGCTCAGCCTCTGCCTTAGATGGGCAAATATTTCCCCGTTGCCTCCACCTGCCCCAAGTTCATGCGTGACGGCGAGAGGCACAGCGCGCCCCGGTGCACCGCACGTGGGGGAAACGGCGTTAAGCGAGGTCGGGGCTTGGGAAATTCCTTCAAATCCCGACCCTGGACTGTTAACCGTCCCCTCGGCAGAGCCCCGCCAATAATTGCCAGGAATGGGGAATTTATCAACGAAAATGGTCCCGCTCAGCAGCGAAAAGGAAGTTTTATTTCACCGGTGACTCTGGGAACCATCTTTGGCAGCCGTGGGGGGCTGCTGGGTGGTCATGCCGGGTGCCCATCACCGCTGCCTTCAGCCCAGAACGCCGCTCCGGCAGCTGACGTCCCTCACCCTGTCCTGTCCCTCCCTCCAGGGCCGGCTGCACCGTCCGTGCCTTCGCCTGGCATCCCCACACCAGCAAGTTTGCCGTGGCTCTTCTGGATGACTCCATTCGGGTCTACAACTCCAAAAGGTGAGAGCTCGGGGGGGCTCCTCGGGCACCGCTGGCCACGTCCCGGGAGACGCTGCTCCTCAGGGGGTCGGTGTCTCCGCCTCGGTGTTCGCTCAGGCTTTGCTCTCACCCGGCACCGTCTGTCCCCGGAACCTCTTGCTGCACAGCAGCAGCTGAGCAAGGACATCTCCAAAAAATCTCTGGCCTTACTTAAGCTTTGGTTTTTCTTTCCCCCTCTGCTCCGTAACTCCCGGGGGCAGCCCGGGTGGCACACAGCCTGGCCGCCGTCACAACAGAGCAGCCTCTTGGGGGTCCTTGAGTCTCCTTTCTCCTCCAGCTCCCCCCGCTCCCCCGAGGCACGCAAAGGCC
>NW_009650251.1:2139-4473 GCF_000708025.1 Charadrius vociferus
CGGGGGTATTCCAACCCAGCCAGTGCCATCTCCCACCCCGGGACCGGGCTGTGGGCAGCGCGGCGCTTAACCGCGCGAGGTGTGCTCCGGCTCGCTGCACAGCCCCGGTGTCACCTGCGTGGGCTCTCCTCTGTCCCCCCCCTCCTCCCAGGTCACATTGGGGCACATCATCCCCTTCTTCCCACTCTACGCTTTTAGGCCCCCACCGTGGGCAGAGGTGGAGAGGGGACACCGGCAGACGGCCCGTGGCCCACCTCAGGCGGTGTTGAGGACTCTCGATCCCCCGTTTTTCCTCTTGTCACGCTTTCCTCCTCTCCGGCAGCGCCACCATCCCCTCGCTGAAGCATCGCCTGCAGAGGAACGTGGCCGCCATGGCCTGGAAGCCGCTCTGCGCCTCCATCCTCGCCGTCGCCTGCCAGAGCTGCGTCCTCATGTGGCACCTGGATCCCACCTCCCTCTCCACGAGGTGACAGCCCCGCGCGTCTCCCCGGCCCTGCCGTGGGTTGTTGCGAGCCCGTTTGGGTTGGCTTTGGGTTGTCCCCTTGTCCTGCCGGGGGACACCGCGCTGGTTTTCGGTGGCACGTGGGCCAGCCCCTTCCTGCCATCAACCGCGGTGGTTTCTCTCTCCGTCCCTCCAGACCGTCGTCCGGCTGCGCTCAGGTGCTGTCCTACCCCGGGCACAGCCCCGTCACCAGCCTGGCGTGGGCTCCCAGCGGGGAGCTGCTCCTCTCGGCGTCACCGGCCGACACGGCCATGCTGGTAAGAAGCTGTACCTGCCGCGGTGCTGCCTTTGGGATACCGAAACTGGGAACCCACTGAGGGCTGTGGGACCGCCCAGGACAAGCGGGATTTCCTTGGAGGATGATTTAGGCGGCTTATAAATTTGAACTGGATCTAAAAGCATCTGTATTCCCCGATCCGTGCAAAAACTCCCCCAAAGCTGCGCTAATTACCCGGTCAGCATTCAGGTCCCGCTGTCGTTCTCTTCCTGGTTGTGCCCTCTTCCAGGTGTGGGATGTGTCCACCGAAAACTGCGTCCCGCTGCAGCGGTTTGGGGGCGGCGGTGTCACTTTTTTGGCTTGGTCGCCGGACGGCAGCAAGGTCCTGGCGGCCACTCCCTCGGCGGTGTTCAGGTGAGCTCCTTGCCTGCGGGATGTTTTATTTCAGCCCTTAGTATCGTTTTCGGCCACGCTAAAACCAAACAGATCTGGATTCTTCGCGTCCTAACTGCTCCCAGCCCTGCTGCATCCCACGTGGCGGGGAGAAAACGGGCGGGTAATCGGGTCTGATGTCTCTGGCGCCTCCTGGAGAAGCAGAATCGGGGCAGATCCCGGGAATTTATCCCGCTCACTTCAGCGCCTCTCTCTTCCAGAGTGTGGGAGGCTCAGATGTGGACCTGTGAGTGGTGGCCCACGATCAAAGGACGCTGCCAGGTAGGACGGGGCCATTTCCCACCCGCGCAGGGCAGATGTTGCCTCGAATGCCTTCGGGTGCACGTGCGGGGTTTGGGTAAAACTTCCCCCATTTCCAACTGGTTTCAAAAAGCCCCTTGCAAGCTGCCAGCTCCCCGGCGTGGGGGAGCGGGTGTTAACGTGGCTCTGTGTCCCGCAGACGGGGGGCTGGAGCCCTGACGGCAGCCGACTGCTCTTCACAGTGCTGGGCGAGTCCGTCATCTACTCTTTGTCCTTCTCGGAGTACCGGGGTGAGTCTGCCCGAGCCGGCCGCCGTGGCAAAGCTTTCCAAGAGCCGGCGGCTGGTCCCCAAGCCATCCTTTTGCTTTTTGGGCTTGGCCAGATGGGCTTTTTGCTTATTAGCTGCGTTTCCCGGTCTGCTGGGCGTGAAAGGAGGGTGGCGAAGCCAGGACGCGCAGGGAGGAGGGTGTCTCAGGGCTCTCTCGAAGCACGGAATCTCTGTAGGGTTGAGGTTTTTTTTTTCCCCTGCCTCACAGTGCTTCTTGTTGACAGTTATGATCTTACAGTTGCAAACGGTTTGCTGGGAAACGTCTACGGTGGGTTAAATGCCCATCTCAGGTGGCTTTTTTCCACAGAGGCAGCTGCTCCTCGCATTTGTCGAGGGGAAACCTCCCCCGTCCTCCGTCCCAGACACAGACAGGCGCTGCTGGGGCAGCAGCACGTTGCTGCTCGAAGAAACAGAAATAAATTTGGAAATAAAAGTGTGATTTAGGGCAGCGGGGTGACCCAGGCAGTAATTTGAGCAGGAGACCAGAACTGACCGAGCTCTTGGGATTCTCTTTTCAGGGGAGATGCAAGGGCAAGTGGGAGGCTGGAAAACAGCCTCTATCGTAGCAGATCTGTCTGAGACCACCTTCGAGAC
>NW_009650251.1:4496-5363 GCF_000708025.1 Charadrius vociferus
TGGGTCTAATCGACGCCTGGGAGGCGGAGGGGGGAGTCCCCATCCCGGCGCAGGGGATGTTGGCTGGAGGGGGAAGGATTTCACTGCTGCTCGTGCCGGTTTCAGGATCGGAGGAGAAATCCACTCCATGGTGTGGGACCCCACCGGAGAGAGACTCGCAGTGATCATCAGAGGTAAGTGCTGCCCCAGCACCGGGCTTGGCCTGAAAATCCCCTTTCCAGCAGGCAGGAGGGGTGTGAACCCCGCTGGGGTGAGGACTCGGGTCGGGAATCGTAGAATGGCAGAATCCCAGGTTGGAAGGGACCTCAAGGATCATCTGGTCTGATCTTTCTTGGCACAAGCTACGGTCTAGACAAGACGGCCCAGCACCATGACCAGCCAAACCTTAAAAGTGTCCAATGTTGGGGAATCCCCCCACTTCCTGGGGGAGATTACTCCAGTTGTTTCTCACTGTGAAACATTTTCCTCCTGTGTCCAATGGGAATTTCCCCGGGAGTAACTTGTAGTCGTCTTTTCCATGTGACCCTGTGTAAAAAGGGAGTCACCACCTGCTTTGTAGCCACCCTTTAAAGACTGGAATGTGGTGATAAGGTCTCCCCTGAGCCTTCTTCTCCCAAAGCTGAACAAACCCCATTCTCTCAGCCTTTCCTCACACGGCAGCTTCCCCGGCCCTGGATCATCTTGGTGGCCCTTATCCGGACCCTCTCCAGCCTGGCCTTTTTTATGGAGACTCATAGAATGGTTTGGGTTGGAAGAAACCTTTAAAGCTCATCCAGTGCCACCCCCTGCCCCAGGCAGGGACACCTCCCACCAGCCCAGGTTGCCCCAAGCCCCGTCCAACCTGGCCTTGAACACCTCCAGGGATGG
>NW_009650251.1:5622-7062 GCF_000708025.1 Charadrius vociferus
ATTCTTTCTGCTGGTGACACAGCCCACCCTCCCGTTGCTTTATTGCGGCAGGACGCTGCTCGCTCACATTGAGCTCGTCGTCCGCCCACGTCCCTTTCCCCAGAGCTGCTCCGCAGCCGGGCAGATCCCAACCAGGGAGATCCCATCCGGGCAGATCTCAGCCTGTGCCGCGCTCCTGGATTATGTCTTCCCAGGTGCAAGACCTCACACTTGTCCTTCTTGAACTTCCTAAGGTTTTCGTTAGCCCACTCCTCCAGCCCATCCAGGTCTTCCTGCGGGGTGGAAGCATCTCTCCTGAAGCGTCCGCTGCCCCAGGAATGTTTGGTGCCATCAGCAACCTTCAGGGAACGCTTGATCCCATCATCTGGATCACTTACGAAGACACTAAATATATATCGATCCCTGGGGGACCCCACTTGCGATGGGGAAGGCAGCACCCACCCTCCATCCTTCCTCACCGTGACTCCGCTCCTCCCTATCCTTCGGAGAGGGATGTATCCCAGTTCCCTCCCCACTTTCAGTCAGATGAATCACCTCTCCCAACCTCCTTGCGAGGTCTCCGTGTTCCCACAGTGCCCACATTGCACCCGGAGCCCAACTGGGCTTCTTGGCTCTGTTTTTTTAGGAGCTGTCCCTGGGATAATCGAGCCATTCAGGCTCTCCTGGACAGGCCCTGCTCCGAGACAAAGCAGACCTTTGAGGGAGCACCGAAACACGGTGCTGGGGATGCCGCTGCCTCGGGCTCCCTCCCCGCACGCCACCAGCTGAAGCTGCTGGGCCCAAATTTGGGTTTTTTTTTGCTGTACCTAAAGCTGAGTGAGGAAGAAACTGGGTGGTGGGAAAGCCTGAGGGTACCAGGACTCCAATAGCTGACTCCCCCCTTGTCCTCAGCACCTCCGGGTAGGTCCCATGAGGATCTCGGTGCAGAAACGGCGATGGGATGGAAAATAACCTCCACTTTGGAGAGACAGGACCCCCACGGCACACGTTGCAGGCTGCGGTGTTTCCTAAGGAGCCGCCTCATCTCTTGCCCAAACCCTTCTCGGCCAAACCGACCTACCCGAGACCTCGGAGCCGGCTTGAAATCACTGAAGGGTCTTTGAAAGCCCCGTCCCGGCATCCTGTGCACCTTTGTGCGAGGAAAACGCGGTCCGCAGCCAGCTTTCCCCCTCACCAGCAGCTGCCTGCTCCCAGTCTCCACAGTGCCCAGCAGCTCCCCACAAAAACCTGACCTCCGCGGTCCCAGGTCTGGCGTGGAGGGGCCCGTCTGTCCCTCGGACAAGGGAAAAACCTCACTGCTCCTTCTCTCTCCCTCCTGCAGGACATCCCGACGCTCCCGGGAGCCAGGCGGTCATTGCTGTGTTTCGTACCCGCAACAGCCCCGTGTTTGAGCTCCTGCCGTGGTGCGTAGCGGTGTTTTTTGGGTTGATTTTGGGTGCC
>NW_009650251.1:7096-9144 GCF_000708025.1 Charadrius vociferus
GAAGAGCGGACCCACCTCAGGGCAAAGAGACACTGCCACCCTGTGCTCCTGTGTGTCACCGTTTTACCCCAGAATCAGTTGAGTTTTGGCCATACTGTCCATTATCCACCTTTGCTTGGGGTTGCTCTTGCCCGGCGCATCCCAGCAGCGCCCAAACATCTCCGCTTAACCATAAGCTGTGCCTAAAGTGCTGCGTTTTGCTGGTGTGACCCCAGCGCCGCGGTCACGCTGTAACCGTGGTTTTTCCTTTCGCTCGCAGCGGGTTCCTGCGAGGCGAGTGCGGCGCGCAGCCCCAGCTCATCGCCTTCCACCCCTGCTTCCAGAAAGGAGCCCTCCTGACGGTGGTGAGTGCGGTCCCCGCTTTCGGCGGCAGTGCTCGGGCCATCCCTGAGGGAGATCGGTCCGGTGACTGAGCAGGAGAGGTGGAAAAACCTCCTCGCAGCGTCCCCGCGGAGGGGAGAGGGTGGGGAAGGTGTCCTTGCTGGGATGACAGGGAGGATGAGAGGGTGACAGTTGGACTGTCATCCCCTGCCGTGTCCTGTACTTGTCTGCCTCCTCACGTCCTCTTTCCCCCTCCAGTGTTGGTCCACGGGGAAGACCAGCCACATCCCCTTCTTCTTCGTCAGCACCCACGTCCCCTGCGCCAGCCCCAGCCCCGTCACCACCAGCGCCAGCGGGTGGGAGCAGCCCCTCTTCTCGGAGCGGTGACAACACCCGGGTCCTCAACGGCGTCTTCCTCAAGAGCCAGAGCTGGGATGCTCATCCTCCTCCTCCTCCTCCTCCTCCTGGGACACACGGTGTGGCCGCAGGTGCCTTTAATACCCCCTCGGGGTCTCGCAGCTCACGGGGCCGGTGCTGTACAGATTAAAGCTGGCGCTTTCTTCTTGCCACCACGAGTCTTCTCCGCGTCCGGCTCTTTCTTTGCCCTGGGAGGCTGCACATTTGGGGGTGAGGGGGGCGAGTTCTCGCAGCCCCGTGGGTCTGGGTGGGCTTCTGGGGCTCCGGTGCTGCTTTTTGATGTCACAAATTGCTCGGGATGAACCTGCAGGAGAGCACCCATTCCCTCCGCCTTAATTAAAGCAGATTTAAGGCACCTACTGCCGTGTTGGGGTGCAGCCCGCGGGCTTTGTTTCGGGGTTAAAGAGCTGCTGCCCCACGGGGAAGGGGAGGGCAGAGGGGACCTTCGGCCGCGAGCGCAGCCTCCGGGCTTTGCCTTGATGGGGGTAAAAGAACCCCCCAAAGTGAACCAAAATCTCTGTGGGTCTGTAGAACCCAAAACTTGGCCCATTTTGGGGCTGTAAATGCTGCTGGAGGCGCTGAGCGCCGGGCGCTCGTGCCGGCCCGCCGCGTGAGCCGCGGCCGTGGCGAGCAGATGGGGCACCCCCCGGCTAAGAGCGGGGATTAATGGGGAGGCTGCGGGGAGGGGGGGTGGACAGCATGGTTAATCCCCGGGATTACACACGGTTAATCCCCGGGATTACTCTGTCATTGCTCTGCTAAAGCCCGGGGTACAGAGACGATGGGGAGAGCACGGGGTCCCTCCTCGCTCCCCCACCCCCCCTCAGCTCTGCAAACAGCCCCAGGACCCCCCAAAATCCTCCCCGAAGCCGAGCCCCAACACAGGGCAGGGAAAAACCCACGCAGGGGGCGAGGACGGCAGTGGTGGCACTGCGGGGGGAGCCTGGATGGGGCCGGCGCCAGGACACAGGGTGAAAACAACGGGGTACGAACCCTCCGCAGCCGCTGGAGCGGGTTTGGGGCTGCTTCACCCCCTCGGGGCTCCCCAGTTTGCTGCTGGTGCTGGTTTGTGCCCACGGCGCCTCAGAGGATGGTGCTGCGTGTCTCTTCCTCCTCTTCTTCCTCCTCTTCTTCCTCCTCGGGGCTGGCTGGTTCGCAGGGCAGCGCCCGCAGGTACTCGAGGTGCAACCGGGTCTCGGCTCGGCTCTTCCGCACGTATCGGCCCACGTAGACGAGGATGGCACCGAGCCACCCGCCTACGGCCACCAACACCGCCACGTCCGGCGCTCGCGGCCGCCCGCTCCCCACCC
>NW_009650251.1:10819-11627 GCF_000708025.1 Charadrius vociferus
CGCAGCCCCCGCACCGCCGTCTGCCTCAGTTTCCCTTCCGCCACCCCCTCCCTCCATCCATGCGGATCTGCTGCCGAGTCCGCATGGGCAGCGCTGGGGGTGCGCGAGCGCGCGGGGGATTATTGGGGTGCGGAGGGAGGTACGGGGGGAGCACGGGAAGGTGCGTGGTCGTGCACGGTGATGTGGGGGCGCATGGGGGGGGTGGTGCAGGAGGGTATTAGGGTGCAGGTGGGTCACGTGCAGGGATAAGGGGTGTGGGGCGCATGGCCAGGCGTGGGGTACAGCTATACAGAGGTATGTGGGGTATGGGAGGGGGTGCACGGCCATATAGAAGGATACAGGGGCACAGGAGGGGGTGCACAGCCATATAGAAGGATATAGGGGCGCAGGAGAGGGTGCACGGCCATATAGAAGGATATAGGGGCACAGGAGAGGGTGCATGGCCATATAGAAGGATATAGGGGCACAGGAGGGGGTGCACAGCCATATAGAAGGATATAGGGGCACAGGAGAGGGTGCACGGCCATATAGAAGGATATAGGGGCACAGGAGGGGGTGCACAGCCATATAGAAGGATATAGGGGCACAGGAGGGGGTGCACAGCCATATAGAAGGATATAGGGGCACAGGAGGGGGTGCACGGCCATATAGAAGGATATAGGGGCACAGGAGGGGGTGCACGGCCATATAGAAGGATATAGGGGCACAGGAGGGGGTGCACAGCCATATAGAAGGATATAGGGGCACAGGAGAGGGTGCACGGCCATATAGAAGGATATAGGGGCACAGGAGAGGGTGCACGGCCATA
>NW_009650251.1:12287-15260 GCF_000708025.1 Charadrius vociferus
CCCCTCCCCAAACTCCCAGACCCCCCAAAACTGGCAGGGTGGGTACCTCAAAGCGTCGCCGGACGGCTTCCTCCACCAGCGCCCGCGCGGGCAACCAGGCACGGTGGTAGTAGTCAAGCCGGTCCATGAACTCAGCCCCGACCAGCTCCATCGCCCGCTTGAACCTCACCTGGGGATGCAGAAGAGGGTCAGACGTGGCCCCAAGCAGGGTGGCCCCACGCTGCCCCTGCCCCCCACCACATTCCCCACCTCGGTGTCCTGGTCGGGGTCGTTCCAGCGGGGGTTCATGTGGCCCACGCGGGCACTGAGAGTGGTGGTGAGGGCGTAGCGGGGCTCCCCCTCCGCCTGCGCGATGCCGTTGTCGATGGCATCAATCTCTTCCACAAAGTTCTCATACAGCTGGGGACAGAGCAAGGGACAGCGGGGGGTCAGCCCAGAGCCCAACCGCACACCAGTAGCTGGAACAAATTGCTCCCCTCTTCTATGGGGTGCCCCTTCCCATAGCGCTCTTTTTGGGTGACCCCCACCAAGCGGAAGCCCTGGGGAAAGGCTGACCAACCTCGTGGCCTTCTGTGGTGGAGTGACTACACCAGTGGACAGGGGAAGAGCTATAGACATCGTCTATCTGGACTTCCGTAAGGCCTTGGGCACGGTGCCCCACAACACCCTGCTCTCTAAGTTGGGGAGACATGGACTGGATGGGTGAACTGTTGGGTGGATGAGGAACTGGCTGGATGGTCACATCCAGAGGGTGGTGGACAACGGCTCAATGTCCAGATGAAGATCAGTGATAAGTGGTGTTGCTCAGGGGTCTGAATTGGGACCAGAACTTTTCAATATCTTCATCAATGACATAGGCAGTGGGATCCAGGGCACCCTCAGCAAGTTTGCCGATGACACGCCGGAGGGACAGGTTGCCATCCAGAGGGACCTGGACAAGCTCGAGAAGTGGGCCTGTGTGAACCTCATGGGGTTCAACAAGGCCAAGTGCAGGGTCCTTCACCCGAGTTGGGGCAACCCCTGGTATCAGCATAGGCTGAGGACAAAGGGATGGAGAGCAGCCCTGCCGAGAGGGACCTGGGGGTGCCGAGGGGGGAAAGGCAGGCCATGAGCTGGCAATGGGTGCTGGCAGCCCAGAAAGCCAACGGCACCCTGGGCTGCATCCCCGGCAGCGTGGCCAGCAGGTTGAGGGAGGTGATTCTGCCCCTCTGCTCTGCTCTTGTGAGACCCCCACATGGAGTACTGTATACAGCTCTGAAGCCCCCAACGTAAGAATGACATGGACCTGTTGGAGTGGGTCCAGAGGAGGCCCACAAAGATGACCAGAGGGCTGGAGCACCTCTCCTATGAAGAAAGGTAGAGAGACAGCTGGGGTTGTTCAGCCTGGAGAAGAGGAGGCTCTGGGGACACCTTATAGAGGCCTTCCAGTACCTAAAGGGGGCCTACAGGAAAGATGAGGAGGGACTTTTTATCATGAACTGTAGCAATGGGGGAACAGCTTTACACTGAAAGAGGGGAGATTTAGGTGAGATCTGAGGCAGAAATAGTTGAGTGTGCGGGTGGTGATCCCCTGGGGCAGGTTGCCCCGAGAAGCTGTGGCTGCCCCATCCCTGGAGGTGTTCAAGGCCAGGTTGGACGGGGCTTGGAGCAACCTGGGCTGGGGGGAGGTGGCCCTGCCCAGGGCAGGGCGGGGACTGGATGATCTTCAAGGCCCCTCCCAACCCAAACCATTCTATGAAAGCTGGGGGGCACTGGCAGAGTCAGAGCTCCCCTCCAGACACTCCTGTTTCCCCCGGTACCTTATCGTAGAGCGCCGTCACAACGGGGCTGTCTTCTGGCTGCCCCAGGAGCCCCGAGAGGATTTGGGAGCCGAAGTGGCAGTAGACCAACCCGGCGCTGCTCAGCTTCGTGGTCCAGGGCTTGTCGGGCCGCAGGCTCTGCATGGACTGCGTGAAGGACCTGCAGGGCCATGGGGTCAGCCCCGAGAGACCCCCGGCAACCAGGGGACCCCGATGTCCGGCATAGGTGGGCCTCACCTCTGGTGATGGTCATAGCGGTGTCGCTCGGGGTCGTACTCAGCCCCTACATCCACCACCACGTCGCACTGGGCCAAGCGCTGGGGGTCCCGGGTGCGCACCACCTCTGCGTCCTGCCAGGGGGTTAAGTGAGTCTGAGGAGTCCAGGGAGGTCCCAGGAGTGACCGGGGACCCCTGAGAGCTGCCCCTGGTGAGACCAGGGACCCCGAGGAGGGACTGAGAACTGAAGAGTGACACCCAGGTGGAAGTAGGGACCTGAAGGATGGTCCCCTGGTGCGACTAGGGACCTCGAGGGCTGACTGGGGACCTAAAGGTGGCCCCTGGGTGGGAGCAGGGCCCTCCAAATGGGACTGGGGACCTGGAGGGTGGCCCCCAGGTGCAACCAGGGACCCCACGGAGGGACTGGGAACCTAAGGGTGGCTGCTGAGTGGGACCGGGGACCCCAAAGAGGGACTGAGAACCTGAGAGTGGCTGCTGGGTAGGATCACGGACCCCAAGGAGGGACTGGGGACCTGAAGGGTGGCCCCCAGGTGCAACTGGGGACTTCGAGGGGTGGCAGGGGACCTAAAGGTGGCCAGTGGGTGGGACCAGAGACCCGAAGGGTGACCCCTAGGTGCGACTAGGGACCTCAACGGGCAACTAGGGACCTAAGCTCGGCCCCTGGGTGGGACCAGGGATCCCCAAGTGGGGATGGGGAGCCGAAGGGTGGCCCCCAGGTGCGACGGGGCACCTCGAGAGGTGCCCCCGGGGAACGATGGACCCCGAAGGGGGACCGGGCATCAAAAGGTAGCCCCGCGGAAGTACTCGAGGACGGGCAGGGGCCGGAGCAGAGCGCGCTGTTCCTGACCCGTTGAAGGGGTCCAGTGAGAGAGCCGGCCCGGGCGCAAGGGGGCCCGAGCAGGCCGCACCCCCGCTCCCGCCACACGGCCGCACCCCG
>NW_009650251.1:15934-16870 GCF_000708025.1 Charadrius vociferus
GAGCCGTAGGGGCGGGGCCAAGGCGGCGCGGGGTGCGGAGAGCGCCCCCTGCCGGGCGAGTCGGGGTACACACGGGGCGGAGGGACGGACAGACGGACACGGGGGGACACGGACACGGGCACAGGGACTGCCCTGTACGCACGGACACCTCCGCCAGCCCCTCCCCCTGGACACACGGACAGGGTCCTGAACAGCCACGCAGGGACAGACAGACGGACACGTTGGGAGGGGGGCACAGACACACGCACAGACACACAGACACTCGTGTACACACAGACGCTCCCGGACACACAGACATGTACAAAGGCACAAGGACGGCCCGGCCCACACCTCTGCCAATCCCCGCCCGGACAGACGGACATGGCTCATGCAGGGACGGACAGACAGACGTGGGGGGGCAGGGGACATGGACACATGCGTGGACACACGAACACTTATGGACACACGGACACTTGTGGACACACGGACACATACGGGGACACAGAGCCTGCCTGGCCTAGACCTCTGCCAGACCCCCCAGGACAGACGGACACGGCCCACGCAGGGACAGACAGACACACACGGGGGGTCGGTGTCACAGACACATGCATGGACACACGGACATATGCACGGACACACGGACACTGGTGGACACAGACTCATACGTGGGCACAGGGACTGCCCAGCCCTCCCCGGACAGACGGACACGGCCCACGCAGGGACGGACAGACAGACACACACCCCCCAAAGACCAGCCCAGGCGCCGTTCCCAAGCCAGAGCTTTATTCGGAAGGAGCTGCGCCCCCTCCCCGACACCGCAGGGCCTGGGGGACAGGGACGGGGACAGACAGACGGACGGACAGGAGCCTCCCCCTGCTCCCCATCCCGCCCTCCGGCACCCAGGGGACACGGGGACACCCAGCAGCCTCCGGCGCCCGCTTTCACGGGGGCGAAGGC
>NW_009650251.1:16980-17729 GCF_000708025.1 Charadrius vociferus
GGGGGAGAAGGCGAAAAGGCGCGCCCGGGGTTGGCGGGGGGGGGGGGGGGGCAAAACCGCGGGGATTTGGGTCTGTCGCTGCTCCACAGTGATCAAACCTCGGCCGACGTGGCTGAGAAGACAAAGCAGGACCTCCAGTAGTGTGAAACCGAACTGTCTTTATGTACAAAACTCCTGCCCAGGGTGACGTCTCGCCGCTCGACTCCTCGGGGAAGCCGAGGCTGACTTATCCCTTTCCCGGTGGGTGCTCAGCGCCAGGGACGGAGTCAGGATATCTCGTTGCCGAAGACCTCGAGCACCAGGGGCGTGAGCTGCATGCTGTGCTCGGGTTGGAAGGAGAGGCAGCGGTACTGCTTGGAGTGCTCCTCGTTGAGGCTCCGGAGGTCGGCCAGCTTCTGGATCATCTTGGCGTAGAGCAGGCGGCTGCCGGGAGGAGGGTGTCTGCAGCGGATGTAGGTCTGGAGGATGTCCGAGAGGCGATCCTGGAGGGATTCCACCAGCGAGGTGTCCTGCACGCCGGGGCGATCTGGGGAACAGCAGGGAGGAAGGGGGATTCCCGGCGTTATGAGGTTCAGCACGGCCGAGTGTGGGGTCCCGCACTGGGGTCACACCAACCCCCTGCGGTGCTCCAGGCGTGGGGCAGAGGGGCTGCTGGGAAAGGACCTGGGGATGTTGGTGGCCAGCCGGCTGAATGTGAGCCAGCAGCGTGCCCAGGTGGCCAAGAAGGCCAGCAGCATCGTGGCCAGTAA
>NW_009650251.1:18198-25649 GCF_000708025.1 Charadrius vociferus
GTCTTTGGCAGTGTTGTGTTGATGGTTGGACTCGAGGATCTTAAAGGTCCCCTCCAACCTAAGCGATTCTATGATTCCATGATTCTATGACTCTCTTTTCCCAGCCAGCCAGGTTGGACAGGGCTTGGAGCAACTCGGTCTAGTGGAAGATGTCCCTGCCCAGGGCAGGGGGTGGCACTGGATGATCTTTACGGTCCCTTCCAACCCAAACCGTTCCCTGATTCTATGAAAGGTGACATTTGTGGGGATTTTGCAGCCGCAACCTGGCCAGTTAGTGACCTTGGGGGATAAGTGTCCTCCTACCTGGGGACAGGATGCAGATGGCCATGAGGAGCACGTGCTCTTCTTCGTGAAGGTTCAGCTTCTTCAAGCCAACCTGGAATTTGACGAGCGGCTCGAGCAGGTCCATGCTATGGCCAGCTGGGAAGAGAAAAGGACTTTTAGCGCAGCTGAGGGACACGTGTAGCGCTCGGCAGCTCCTCTTTCAGCACAGCAGAGAGCCGGGACAGTGGAAGAGGACTTTTGATATAGCTTAAAACCTGTCATTTTTTTATTGTACTTTTCTCCACAGGGATTTTCCTAAAGCAGGAGATGATGGAGCTTTTGAAATCTATACAATTAACCTACCTACAGACATTTTGCCTCCTTGTTATCGCTTCCACGCTGCCCCGTGTCCCACACAAGCACCACAAAGCCCACCTCGTGTCCCCAGAGCCCTCCTGCGAGCAGATCTCCTTGCCCTCGTTGAACTTCATTCTCACATCTGAGTTTAGGGCTGGGATGACATTTCTTAGCCCGCACCAAGCAGGAGAGTGCCTGGCACTGCCTTTACCTTGGGTGACGTCGCTGATCCTGTACTTGAAGTCATTGCTGCCGCAGGTCCACGTCATGTCCTCGAGGGTGAAGGACTGGTTCGAGCGCAGCATGATCACCTCAATGGCGCTGGATTTCAGCAGGGCGATCTGGTCCTCTGCTGTCAGGTCCCTGGGCAGGGGGAAAAGGGTGACGTGAG
Source organism: Charadrius vociferus (assembly GCF_000708025.1). Lineage (NCBI taxonomy): Eukaryota > Metazoa > Chordata > Aves > Charadriiformes > Charadriidae > Charadrius > Charadrius vociferus. Next base: position 19,211 of record NW_009650251.1, read on the forward strand.
ACCTGTCCGGCGAGGAAAGGAACAGAAACCTGCCACCCACGCGCCGGGTTCTCCAGCGGTAACCCAGTGCCTTTGCTGGGGGCACCCCAGCTTCTCCCTCACCCCGGGTTTCTCTGTGATTAAGCAGGAGGTATTTTTGCAGCTGCATTTATTGAGCGGCACCAGCCTGGAGATAAACGGGACCTGAGGTCCTTCACAAACCAGGATGGGGACCACTCATATGGCTTTGAGCATCTTAGGAGCTCAAGCATTTTGCTGACAAGAGCGTGGGTGACTGAGGGTAAAGACAGGAGAGGAGTAACCCCAGGAAGGAGGAGAGACAGAAAACGTGAAAGTAGGAACAGACCTGGGAAGGGAACAGAGCCCGAGGGACAGCTGTGAAGATGAAACAGAGAAAAATGATCTGGCTGTGAAGGGTAGGATGGGATTCCTGAGAGTGGAAAACCACCATGGGCATAGGATCTGGGAGCAAACGTCTCACCTGAATCCCGGGATCATTTTGGCAAAGCCGATCACCTTCTGTATGCTGTAGCTGACCAGGTCGGCCAAGTGCGGGAGCATGGAAAGGTGGGAGAAGTCGATGTTCATCGAGGAACTCTCGTCATTCTCCTCGGAGAGGACCAGGTTCGAAAACATCTGGGGCTCCACAGACTCTGGAGAGAGGGAGACGGTCAGAGGGTACCTCAGTTGTAGGCAAGACATGATGGGTGAGGGGACAACGCCAGCAATGATGCCCTAGTTCAACCAGGCCAAGTGCAGGGTCCTACATCTGGGTCGGGGCAATCCCAAGCACAACTCCAGGCTGGGCGGGGAATGGACGGAGAGCAGCCCTGAGGAGAAGGACTTGGGGGTTCTAATGGATGAGAAGCTCAACAAGAGCTGGCAATGTACGATTGCAGCCCAGAAGGCCAACCGTGTCCTGGGCTGCATCAGAAGAGTGGCCAGCAGGGTGAGGGGGGGATTCTGCCCCTCTGCTGCGCTCTGGGGAGACCCCCCTGCAGTGCTGCCTCCAGCTCGGGGGGTCCCACCAGCAGAAGGACACAGAGCTGTTGGAGCGGGGCCAGAGGAGGGCACGGAGATGCTGGGAGGGCTGGAGCCCCTCTGCTGGGAGGACAGGCTGGGAGAGTTGGGGGGGTTCAGCCTGGAGAAGAGAAGGTGAAAAAGGGGAGAGCTCAGAGCCCCTTCCAGTGCCTAAAGGGGCTCCAGGAGAGTGGGGAGGGACTTGACAAGGACATGGAGTGATAGGATGAGGGGGAATGGCTTCAAACTGGAAGAGGGGAGATTTAGGTGAGATCTGAGGAAGAAATTGTTGAGTGTGAGGGTGGTGAGCCCCTGGGGCAGGTTGCCCCGAGAAGCTGTGGCTGCCCCATCCCTGGAGGTGTTCAAGGCCAGGTTGGACGGGGCTTGGAGCAACCTGGGCTGGTGGGAGGTGGCCCTGCACGGGGCAGGGGGGGGCACTGGATGGTCTTCAAGGTCCCTTCCAACCCAAACCATTCTGTGATCCTATGATGCAGCCCAGCGTCCACGTTCACACTCCTCTTGGCCACGCTGGAGGGCTCAGACACACAGAGGTCTGCAGGGCCACGATCCAGCCAAGCACTTCATGCTTTTTGCTCGCAAAAAACCTTTGCAACACACCCAGGAGAGTCTTACAGTTAAATAAGCTCCCTAGAAGAGCTAAAACAAGGGTCTGAAGGAACAGACTTAGGTAAAGCTGCTGCATTTCTACCCCCATCATCTATGGAGAGGTGAGTGTGGTACCTGGAAACGTGCTGAAGGCATCGGAGCCAAAGAGGTCAGTGGAGTCCTCCGATGACAAGTCCTGGGTGAGGATGGAGGAGGACCTTGCTGCTCCCCTGCTGCTCGAGTTGCCTCTCACGGGGGGCTGGAAGAAAGAGCAGGACATGAGGAACGGGGCTGGGAGAGCTATTTGGATGGCAGTTGTTCACCTGCTGCCAACAGCATCAAGGTTTTTGCACTGGGATTTTTAACTCCTCTCTAAATGAGAAGCTGTGGGATGAAATAGGTTTGGTGCATCCCATGCATGGGAATCAGGGCCGGTGTGCCCCGGACGTACCCGAAACTTGGTGAAGTCGGCGTAGGTGGGGTCGTAGGTTTTGTGATGAGCCTCGAGGAGGACGTCGATGACTTTCTGCTGCTCCTCCGAGAGCTTGGGCTTCAGGCTCTCCTTGAGGGCTTCCTCCTCCTTCCGCTTCAGTATCATCTCCCGCTTCCTCTGAACCTCCTCATCCGTCAGGATGACTGCAGGGACAGGGAAAGCATCAGAAACAGGCGCAGAGAAACAGGGACTGAAGCAACCTCAGGCCACGGCAGCCAGCGTCCGTCCCCACCACCTTGCTAATCAAATATTGAACCTGCATCAACCCCATCCCACTCCTGTCCTCCACTGCCAGGTCACGGCTTCCCGCTACGAGACCAGGACAGTTTATAGCCCATTTGGGTGCTTTCAAGCAAGGACCGGGTGTAATAAAGTCACGTCAACGCTGCCACGCGTCTGCTCTGCGCTGCAACCGTGCTGTTTGCTCTGGGCTTTCAGGTGAAAGAAATGTCGATCCTGCGAGAGGCAGGCCAGCGGGTTCATCTGCCTCCAGCGCCGCTCTCAGCGCCCGACAACAGAGGGAGCCCGATGCGGCATCGCTCAGCCTCTGCGTCCGGTGAGCACGCTGCAGCAACCATCGTCTGGGCATCCAGCAGCTCTTCTGCAGCATCACAAGTATTTTTAAACTAAGGGGATCTATAAACGTACCCGCGCTCCCAGGGTTGGGTATTTATGGCTTGTGTTATGGGGGACGGGCTTCGGCAGCAGCCAAGGGTTGGACTCAAAGGCGACACGCGAGGGTTCTTCCATTTATTCAGGGAAGGGGAGAACCCACAGGCGATTTGGGCGCAAATCCTGCCTTTATAAAAAGAGCTTAAAGACCTGAAGAGCCTCATGGGGTTGAAAGAGAAGAAAACAGGAACAGGGAACTGCTGGAGAGAAGAAAACAGGGACAGGGAACTGCTGGAGAGAGTCCAGCGAAGGGCAACCAAGATGATTGAGGGATTGGAGCATCTCCCTTATGAAGAAAGGCTGAGAGCGCTGGGACTCTTTAGCCTGGAGAAGAGAGGGCTGAGGGGAGACCTTATTACTACTTACAAATATCTAAAGGGTGGGTTGGAGGAGGATGGAGCCAGACTCTTCTCGGTGGTTCCCAGTGACAGGACGAGGGGCAGTGGGCACAAGTTGGAACAGAGGAAGTTCCCTTCCAACACCCGGCAGAACTTCTTTAGGGTCGGGGTGACAGAGCAGTGGCACAGGCTGCCCGGGGAGGGTGTGGAGTCCCCTTCTCTGGAGGTTTTCACGACCCGCCTGGATGCAGTCCTGAGTGATGTGCTCTGGGCAGTCCTGCTTTAGCAGGGGAGTTGGACTGGGTGATCTCTAGAGGTCCCTTCCAACTCTGAAAATTCTGTGATTCTGTGAAAAGCGACGGGGGACCCACAGTGATCTCTTGGGGCAGCAACGCCCTGTCCTTGTAACAGAGTCACACGTTCACAAAAGCTCCTTAATACACATCAACCAGCGAGTCCTAAAAATAGCAAAGCCCGTTCCTCAAGACGCTATTAGCCCTTTAACCAGTCATTAAAAAAAAAACAACAAAACCAAACCCCAAGCACGTTATCTGATGACAGGCGGCTTTCTGCCTGCCTTGGGTTGCAGAAAGACTCGACGCCGGGCGAGCCGAGGTGGAATTTGGGCCGAGAGGTTGGCGAAGGGCAGCGGGAGCCACGGTCACAGGGCTCGAGGCAAGGAACTGTTTGCAGTCCCCGCTCCCTTCTGCCGCCTTTAGCCGACGGCGTTTTTCCAATACATTTTCAAACTTGCACAATCTCAGAGGGGACGTGAAGATCTCGGAGGCACGGGAATGACAGGCTCGGGCGGAAAGGTCGCTGCCACAGTCGGCCAGCTCTGTGCGGGACAGCGCGACTATTTGGGGAGAAAAATGAGTATTTTGACATCTCCTGTCCCGGTTCTTATTACAAAAGCATGGGATCCATCTGCGTGCTGCATGCAAGAAGAGAAACTGTTCGTAGATGAGGCAGCGTGTGTGTGGAAAGAGCCACGTGGGTCTGGGAACGAGGATGGGGCAAAGAGCCGAGTGCTTGGGCTGTGGCCGTGCTGGTCAAAGTCTTTGCCAACACGGTCTGTCCTGAGCATCGGGGCTTTGGAAGGGATTACTGCAGGTGTCTACACCAAGCAAACCTCAGATCCAGAGTTAGGAAGCATCCGCAGAGCGTATTGGAAAGAAGAGGATGTCCCTGTGTTGGGGCAAGACTCCAAGGGAAACCTCCTTGGGATTTGTCCCCCACCTTTAGGAAATCCAGCCCTCAACCAGGCTTGAAACAGCGAGGCGGCAGCATTTCTCACTCTGGTAGGAGATGAAAAGCAAAAGCCTTTCCCAAAGCATCACTTCGCAGGGGAACAAATGCTGGCAAGGTCTGCGCTCCCCGCCACGATCCCCTAAGGCAGCCAGATTTCCCTATACGGGGTCTGTGCAACGAAGCATCCAGTTCTCTTGCACGTCCCCGGGCTGCACTGATGCTCCGCAGAGCACGTGGGCTGCACGTTGCTGCGAAACCATTGCCAAACTGCCAGCGATGTTGACATAAACCGGCCGTGGCTCTGGCCGGCAGCACATCCAGGGTTTGGTGTTTAATGCTCTGATAGGACTTGCTGGAGCCCACAGGAGACTAAAACCCAAAGGAAGCCTCGTAGGTGTTTAAAAAAAATCAGATAAAGGGGAGTTGCGATTCCCTTCCAGCTCGTCCGGTGTTGTGAATGCCCGTGCCGTGACACAGCAGCGCTTGTGCAAGCCAAGACACAGCCCGGCATCAGCGCTGCGCATTGTGAACCGCCCCCGGCGCCTCTGGTGAAATCGTTCCCGGTGATGCCGGGGAGCAGCAAACCTGAAAGGCACCTTGCCGGGCTGTGCCGGAGGAGCGGCTTTTCGGTAGGACCGGTGGTAACACGGGCGAGGGATGTCAGCGCAGTGACTTGCCTGCTTTATAAAGGGAAAAGGATTCGACTAATTGGACTCACAGAAGGAGGGATGCTGCCCACCATGTCCCTGCCTGCCTCGAGGTGGGATACGGGATCGGGAAGCGGCACCTTCCACTCAAGATCGCGGCTCACGCCCCAGATCTGATCTCCTCCCGAACACTGAGCCGGAGATGTCCAGCCACAGGCTCCTGGCATGACCAGCGACGTGGCTGAGCGTTTGTGGGCTGCCCTGACCCAAAGTCCGCGCGGAGGCTGAGATAACATCTGCCCATCGCTTCCAGAGAGACGCTGGCCCTCTTTGCGAGGCACCGCAAGGGCAGCAGAGAAAGCCACAGCCAACAGCGAGCGTAGCACATGAGGATGCGGCTGGCCGGGAGAGGATACAACCCTGCAACCCCGGCCAAAACCAGGGGCTGGGAAGCGCTGGAGGACAGTGTGGAGCACCACGAAGGCGGACTCACTCCGTCAGGCGAGGAAAGAGCAGCCAAATATAATGGTTGCACTCGATGTTCTTAAAGGTCCCTTCCAACCTAGACGATTCTATGACAAAGGGAAATTGAAGTTTAGGAAACGTCAGGCGTGAAACGTGTTCACTGGATGGAGTTGGAGCATTTCATTGAATGGTGGGTGCTTCTGCCTGCCCCGGCCGGAGCTGGGGGACACCGTCCAGCCCCAGGGGTGCAAAAAGCCCCCGCGGTTGTTCCCCCGCCTTGGGACAGCCTGCCTGGCACTGCCGTCACGGTGAGGTGGCATCCGGGATCTCGCTGGGACAGCGGCCACGGTGAGGGCTGCAGAAACACCGCTTGCAGGAGCAGCTTTAGGGCGATTCAGGGCTAGATGAGGGTCAAGCAGCAAAAGAAGCACTTTAATAGGAACAAGACACATGCACCAAAGTTGGGATTAATCCCCTGAGCAGCCCTGCAGGGCGTTGCGACCCCGCTTAACTGCCAAGGATGCCCAGGATCGCTCTGCACTGGTTCACGCAATAAATATCTGAGATGCATCCTTTAAAGCCGGGGAGTGAAGCCTAATTCATGCCTGCTGCTTCTCCCCAAAACCACACTCTTTTTCCCCCCTGACCTGCCCCAAACCCCAGCTGTGACCACCTCGAGACGCCTTTGTCATCAGAAAAGCATTTCTAAAGGCAGCCAAACCCCTGCAGGTATTATCGGCAGCGCAGCCGGCGGGGGACAGGGACGGGACAAGGGGTGGCACGGCCAGGAAAACCACGTTGCGGGACAGGAACACAAACATTGCGATGGCTGGAGGGGGCGGAATGGGATGCTACAGGCTGGCCAGACGGCGTGCATCTCCTACAGCACGTGGGTTGGTGTGGAAAGCAGAGAGGAGGGAAGCTCGCAGCGACGGGCAAGCAGCAGC
>NW_009650251.1:25683-48288 GCF_000708025.1 Charadrius vociferus
GCAAGTCCCACCAGCGACAGCATCTGCGGTTCCTCCCCCTGCTACTGCTTTCCTTCCGCCGAGGAGGTCGTGTCTCTCCGACGCAGCTGCGACACGGCTCACCGAAGCCAGGCTCGCACAGATTTCAGAGAGGGCTTTCCAGATGCTCAGCCCCTGCCGGCTTCCAAGCCTGCTGTAATTACAGAGGACGCTGGATGTTTATAGCATGTGCTTTGAGCCCGTGGGGAGCAGAGACGCTTCCCGGCCAGCCTGCCAACGCTGCCCGCCGCCGAGTGACGTTTTCCTGGATGGCCACAACTCTTCCCTTCCTCTCGTGCTCCTGCTTCGCCTCTCGGCCAGTCGCCGGTGTCAGCGTGCGTCCCAGAGGCCGGCATTGCACAACGTCTCCCTGCAGCAGCTCCTGGGCCGGGGAATAACACATTCCACGTTTGGGGCAGCGGGGACTTTTTTTGGCTTTGAGTATCACCGCCTATTCTGGGAAGCGGAGGAGAGCTGGAAAGGCCACTTCCCTCCCTCCTTGCTCGCCCTCGTCTCACAGTCCCACCCTAAACAACCGTAACCCCGCCGGCTGCTGCTGCCCTCGCGCTGCCGGCTCCCCCGAGCATCTCCGCTCCTCTCCTGACAGATTTGGGAAATTCCCCTCTCTCTGCACAATCTCCTTCCAGTTTCTGCTCCTCTCCCTGGCTCCGAGATGATGGTTTGTGTGTTGGTTTGTTTTTTTTCCTCCTCCCCTTTGGGGATTTTCAGCACTGAGATCATAAATGGAGCCTCGTGGCAAGGATGCTGAGCATCAGCTGCTCGTGACTATGACCAGATCCCGGCAAGCCTTTTCCTTGGAAAAGGGGAGAGAAGATCCATGGGGCGCTGACCCCAGGCAAGCTCTAGACCTTGCTGCGGCACTGGGGAGGGAGTTTAGCTGCTACCACCTTCACCTGTGTCTGAGAACTCGGCTGCAGAGGGACAAACCGCCCCAGGACACGGCTGGGGACCTTCCCAAGGAGATTCACTGATTCCCGGCTGACTGGCACCGCGACAAGCACTAAAAAATTCCCCAGCAGCAACTAAGGAGGTGGGAAGAGAATAAATTCAACGCCGTGAGATCACTGCAGCCCCGGGGAGCCCGTGGGTCCCTCCGGCCGCTCGATTTGGTGACGCGTAATTTCTCTTCCTACTTTGCAGCAACACCTTTAAACCGCGCAAGATGTCCCCCATCCCTGCGTGAATACGCTGCGAACACTGGGGAGCTGTTAAAGGTTGGGGGAGAAGGGGCAGAGACGCTGAGAGGTAAAATCACCCAAAAGTTATGGGTGGCTGACAGAGCCCGGGTCCATCTAACGCCCCGTGCTTTGGCCATCACGGCCCCGAGGGACAGATGTCCCTTCCTGAGCTCCAGGCAGTTGGCACAAGGCAATTTTGCAGGGCAGAAAGGGTAACTTCAGCATTATCCTGCCGAAGCAGGCAGGATAGTCCAGCAACGAACCCTTTGCCCTGCTTTAAAGTACGTTCATGCTAAGCATCATCATAGGAAAAGCCAGCGGTGAGCGGACAGGACAGCCGAGGCATCCCTAGCCAGGAGATGTGCCCTCCTCGGAGCCATCCGAAGGGAAACCGCTCCGGAGAGCGGCAAAAGGAGCGTTCCCAAACAGGCTGCGAAGTGGATTTCTCCTCCGCCGATCGCCCACCCTGCAGCCCCGCAAGCTTGCCCTGCGCTTTACCCTGCGCAGATAAGACAGGCGGAAAACCACAACTATTTGCTAACGTTGGCTGCGGACAGTTTGGGGTGAACCCAGGCGCTGGCGGCGGGGCTATAAATCCTGCTCCAGCCTTACGGCCGTAACCTCGGCTGCCCTCCAGCTTCCACCTCCTCCCCTCCTTGGTCACTTCTATGGGACGGTGGCCGCCCCGATGCTGTCCCCAGCTCCCTGGGGAGCACCGGCGGCTCAGGGCTTTTGCTCCGAATGAGTTTCAACACACGCAGTCCCTTCCCTGTCGTGACTCCCTGGCGAGCGCTGGTACCTCCAGCCCATCACCGCAGCGTTTGGTCCACAGGTTCGTGGACCACACCTGGACCGTGTGCCGGGGAAGGGACCCTCAGCACAGCCGCGCTGCCGCAGGTCTCAGCCTTGCGTGCTTTGGGGCTGGACACGACGTCTAAAGTCATCCAGGACATCCAACCACCCCATGCTCCGGGGATGGAGAAGAGTCAGCCCGCACCAGACCCCAAATTAACGTCGGCACAAGGTCTGCCGGGGTCTGCCCTCTTCCTCCTCCTCTGTATCCCCATCTCACTCCCTCATTTCTGTTTCCGACTCAGATCCCATCGGCGGTGGGGTTAAACTGGCCCAGCCTTGCCCGTGGGGCTCCTCAGCACCTTCAACGACAGCCTGGAGAAGACACAAACCCCCCTCAAGAGCTTTAAGATCCCTGATTTGACCTAAAAATAACAGCAGCACACCATGTTCCCCTTCATTTAACCAGCAGCAAAGTCCACAGGACGGCTATTTTTAGTCTCCTTAGGTTAGGTTTTGTTAATCCAGTAACAGTTTGCTAACGGGGTCGCTTACAAGTTAACTCCTGGGGAGAGCGTGCACAGCCCTGGGACCTGACCCCGGCTGGGGTGCAAACACCCCGCGCATCGCTGCCGCTGAATTTTCCGGCCCTTCCTGGGTAATTAACCGGTGCGAGTCAACACATTTCCCTCGTTAGCAACGGCTACGCCAAATGGACCGCACCGACCGGCTACCACGGGCTCACACATGCTCGTACTCACCCAAAACGTGGGTACGTAGGGTGTATTATAGGGTCTTTTTCTCCCTCTTTGTGGCACACGGATGCTAGTTTAAAAGAATAAGATCCAGGGATCTTCTCTTCATCAGGGATCTGCTTGATCTTTGGGACAATTAGAAATTTAGGCATTTTTTCCTGCAAACACTTGCCGGTTCTGGTTTTCTGGAGGACCCAGGTGCTTTGGTAGCACCCGGTGACATTGAACGCTGGTTGTTCTCTGCTCGCCACGTAAGGAAACGAGCGCCGCTGCCATTTTCCAAATTTTCAGGTCCATCAATCATAGGACGTGACGTCCTGTTTGCGATGTCTCCTAGCAGAAGGCTGTTATTTTGGTTTGAACGCTACGCGAACGCCAGCCTTCTCCTGAAGACTTTGGAGGTGGAAAGCATGTGTATGTAGGAGGAAGTGTGTCAAACAGATTTTATTTTTAAAAGCTGCTTATCTATAAATATAGTTGAAGAAAATAAATATTTGGACAACATTAGCGTGTTTGGATTGGGTTAAAAACTACTTTGCTTCCCTCTGCTATTTACTTAAGTCTCTGCTGTGCACGTGGCTGGTCAGACGGACCCGCGCTGCAAGAATAAGGGTGTCCCCTCTCCCCCCCCAAAAATCAAAGCCCAAGAGGTGTCGCAGAGCAAAACGCAAGCCAGTTCCATGCTAACGGAAATTATTGTCGCTATGGTGAAGCTCATTCAGCTCTCCCTGTTTGGATGTAGGGTCCAGCACTGGGGAAGGAATAACCCCCTGCACCGGTACGGGTTAGGGGGTGACCTGCTGGAGAGCAGCTCTGAGAGAGGGACCTGGGAGTCCTGGGGGACAACAAGTTGCCCAGGAGCCAGCAATGTGCCCTGGTGGCCAAGAGGGCCAATGGTCTCCAGGGGTGCGTTAAGAAGAGTGTGGCCAGCAGGTGGAGGGAGGTCATCCTCCCCCTCTGCTCTGCCCTGGGGAGGCCACATCTGGAGTACTGTGTCCAGTTCGGGGCTCCCCGGGTCAAGAAGGACAGGGAACTGCTGGAGAGGGTCCGGCAGAGGCTGTGGAGATGCTCAGGGACCGGAGCGTCTTTCTGATGAGGAAAGGCTGAGAGCCCCGGGGCTGTTCAGCCGGAGAGGAGAAGGCTGAGAGGGCATCTCATCAACGCTGATGAGGGGATTGGAGCATCTTTCTTACGAAGAAAGGCTGAGGGACGTGGGGCTGTTCAGTCTGGAGAAGAGAAGACTGAGGGGGGATCTCATCAATGCTCATCAATCCCCAAAGGGAGGGTGCCAGGGGGATGGGGACAGTCTGGTTCCAGTGGTGCCCAGTGACAGGACAAGAGGGAACGGCACAAAGGTGACCATCAGCAGTTCCATCTCCACCTGAGGAGGACCTTCTCTGCTGTGAGGGCGGCAGAGCAGTGGCACACTGCTGGAGGTGCCCCTGCTCTGGCGGGGGGTGGGATGGGGGAGCTCCAGAGGGCCCTTCCAGCCCCCACCAGTCCGGGATTCTGGGATACAGCGAGGAGCATGCAAAAACACGTTGGAGAGGACGACGGCTTTGCACGGGCAGGATGGGAGTGAGTTCACTCAATGTAACCAGGAGTTAATCAGAAACAGCTCCGGATGCTCTCATGAAGCCGATTCACCCCAAGAGCCAGCAAAGGCGACTTGCCTCTGATAAAAGCCACTCCCCAGATGGCCAACCACCACAGGACCAGCCTCAATCATTAAACGAGCTCCTCGCAATCATTACCCACCACATCCCCTGCCCTTTGCAGGGAGTCCTTGTAGGGCTCTCGGGTTTTACACTTGCACGCCTGCCTTCTGCACCGCACGTTAATTGAGAAGGAAAAGGCCATCCCAGCGCGAAGCCGGGCCGTTCCCCACGGGACGCGTGTCCGCATACTCACACCCTTTCATCAGGCCGATGTCCCACGCAGCGCTTCAGCCGACACGCCTGGCAGTGCCGCCGGTTGTCCTTGGTGATTTTGCAGTCACCGTTGAAGGGACACGTGAACATGGCTTTCCTCTTCATGCTTCTCCTGGAGAGGAACGGGGCAAAAGAAATGTTTTAGGTCAAACCAACACCGTTTTTGACTGTGCAAGAGGCTGCTCTAAGCATCGGGAGGAGATGCAAGCACAAATCCAGCTCTCCAGACAGCAAATTGCTGGGGAGAGATTGTGAAGAGGATGCTGGAAACAACTCTGACCTTACTCTGCTCAGCTCAGCTGGTCGTTCCTGAAGAATACGTTGGAGAAGCCGTACCTGGTTGGGTGCATCTACAGGTTTGATCTTAAGAGGTTTGGGCATTGCTGGACAGCACGGAAAAGGAGAACTTCTTACAAGGACACAGCCCAGGGGTTCAACCACAGGTTAAACAGCTTTCGGGTTTTGAAGGCCAAAAGAAGGGTGGAAGGATTGTAGAGAAACCCCCACCAGCAGCAGAAGAAACGAGAGTGGAGGCCGGCATGTACCAAAGCGGCACGTGTTATTAAACATTTACCAACCTTTAAAGCCTGGCTTTGCTAGAATAACTGGCTGGAGTGCATGTTTGTGTGTGCAGGAGAATGAAATCTCACTGCAGGATACAAGGGAAACAACACTTAACATAATGACCCTCTTTTCCACCAAAACCACACCGCGCCACGTTACTCCCCGGCTGCAATCGCGCCTGTAAATCTTCCAAGTACAAAGGGTCAAAGCCAGAGCTCCCAGCGACAACTCGCCTTTCCGCGGGGCCATCCTGCGCGATATCCACTAATGACACATTGCAGGCATAGCTGAGCCCCTCCATCAAAGGCGGTTTCTCCTCCGCGTTTCGGAGACGCCGCGTCTTTGCTTTGGGAGAAAGTTGCTCGAGGATCTGCCACCAGCGAGCGAAGCTTCTCTCTGGATCTCCGACTATTTCTAAAGGTGCCGCTCGTTTTAAACGAAGACACGGAGGGAAACCAAGCCCAGGGGACCTCCGGGCTGGAAAAATCAAAGCAAGGATGTTCAGAGGTAAATGCAGCAGAGAAGAGGTGCAATTCAGGCATAACAGCCAGAAATCTGCCACCAAGTCAACGCTGTTATTTCAGCACCGGCACGAAGGGTCTCCTGCTAGAAAGAGTCGCTCTTCTAATAATAAAACCCCTCGGCGAAGCTGAGCTGATGGTGTGTGACCCCAGTGCTGCGCGGGAAAACGACGTGGCCGCGCCGAACGGGCGAGCGCAGGCGGAGGGCGACGGCAGAGGGGCCCCTCCAGCCCAGGAACGGCACCAAGCCCGCGCTTATAGGGTATAAATATAAAATATGTTCTCGGGCTGCAGACCCGAGCGGCACGTAGCATGCAATTAGAGGCTATTTTAGAAAGGGAGATGTAAACAAAGAGGCTTTACTCTCCCTTCACCTCACAGATGAATAAATGCATTTAGGAAAATTAATACAGGAGAGGCGGGTGGCAGAGCCCTCCGTAACCTGCCTTACACGAAGAAATTCCTGTTTCGCCCAGCAACTGGCTCTTCGGTTGATCACTTTTCTCTGGGTTTCCCCACTTCCACCAAGACCAGCAGGACCTTTACTCCCCCAGGAATGGGGAGCAAATCACAGACTCACAGAATGGTCAGGGTGGGAGGGGACCTCTGGAGATCATCCAGTCCACCCCCCCCGCCAGAGCAGGGGCACCTCCAGCAGTGGCACAGGACGGCGTCCAGGCGGGTTTGGGATGGCTCCAGAGGGGGAGACTCCCCCACCTCTCCGGGCAGCCTGTGCCAGTGCTCTGCCGCCCTCAAAGTAAAGAAGTTCCTCCTCATGTTAAGATGGAACTTCCTATGTTGCTCAGCGCAGGGGCAAAGCAGGATTTGCAACTTAACACCCCCGAATCTCCCAGTTTTAGTGAGCGACTCCGTTTCCGAGCACACGGGGCAGGGCAGGCGGCTCATCTTTCCCCGTCCCGACTTCCCCCCCGTCCCGACCCAGCAGCCCAGGGCAAAGCTGGGGAATGCACAAACAAGCCAGAGAACCACGAGGGCCTCGGGCAGGGAAAGATGTCCTGTGCGCGAGGGCAAGCCAACATTACGGGTTTGGTATGAAAATTGCAGTTTATTCGACTACAGGGCGGCTGGGCACAATAGAGGGTTTTTCTAAGAAGCCGCTTCTCTGCCCCAAGGGTCGGTGGCTCTTGGCTACGAGGGCTCCCCCCCCCCCCCCAGTTACACCAGCAACGCAGAGGAGCAGCCGTCCACCCCACAGCGGGAGCACACGCCGTCTGGCTCCGGTGTATTTTTATAAAGCTCCAGAACTAGCCATTTCAAGGCTCATTTAAGATCCGTGTCCCAGGCAGGCTGCCGAATTTTAAAAATAACGAGATCCCTCCCTGCGCAAACCCAGTCCGCGGGTGAGAGTAAACAGGGCCACGGCCAGCAGCGGGGGAAGCCGGGGTTTGCCGAGCGGGGAGCGATGCGCTCCGAGGTCGGGGTGGCTGGGGAAAACGGGGACAGCATCCCCAGACGTGCTCCCCAACGTAATCACTTGCCACGCGCAAATTGAGTATTGCGAAGCACGGGCTGCCGTGCACGGAGGGGCGACGGCCGTCGCTCACCGCTCCTCCCGGGATGCCCATCTCACAGGGGCAGAAAAAGACCGTCTTGGCTTTGTCTCGCCCAACAGATCTAGGGAACGTTCCAGTTGCAGCCAGGACTGTGATTTGCCTAACTCCAGCTCCGCAAACCAGGAAACCTGGTCATTAACCACCCCCCGACTGCAGCAGTCAAGCTCTATCCGTGGTAGATATATGCCCAATGGTCCCACCGAGCATACAGCAAACCCCAGCGCCTCTATGACATGGCTTTAAGGTTATCACAGAAGGGTTTGGGCTGGGAGGGACCTTGAAGCCCATCCAGTCTCCCCCCTGCCCTGGGCAGGGACACCTCCCACCAGCCCAGGTTGCTCCAAGCCCCGTCCAACCTGGCCTTGAACACCTCCAGGGATGGGGCAGCCACAGCTTCTCGGGGCAACCTGCCCCAGGGGATCACCACCCTCACACTCAACAATTTGTGCCTCAGATCTCATCTCAAACTCCTCTTTTTCAGTGTCAAACCGTTCCCCCTCGTCCCACGGCTCCCCTCCCTGATCCAGAGTCCCCCCCCACTCTCCTGGAGCCCCTTTAGGCACTGGAAGGGGCTCTGAGCTCTCCCCTTTTTCGCCTTCTCTTCTCCAGGCTGAACCCCCCCAACTCTCCCAGCCTGTCCTCCCAGCAGAGGGGCTCCAGCCCTCCCAGCATCTCCGTGGCCTCCTCTGGCCCCGCTCCAACAGCTCCGTGTCCTTCCTAAGTTGAGGGCATTTATCAGAAAAGTGAAGTTACGTATCAGCCAGATGGTGAATTGCAGCCCGAGAGCCCCCACCGGAGGCAGGGCAAAGCCGGGACCAGACCTGCACCACGTGGCAGTGCTGTGCTCGGTCTTTCCCCTTTACCAGACAGGATTGATCTTCCAAGTAACTCTTTCTGAGGTTTTGTTTTATTAGCAAAATCAGCTTTCGATACACACAACCGTCATATTTGCAGAACCTGTGAAATACTGTTTCCTGAAAACTACCCTACTCATAACCAAACCCCGCTGTGGCCTTCCCGGCACGTCCTGTCCGTCGCCCACCACATGGCTCATACACCAGGAGTCATTTTGGCCCTAAGGCTGCAGCAGAACCACCTCGTGCAGCCATCACAAGCCCTTTGGGGTAGGATAATCCCCAATTTCTCCCCTGTTACACTTACACAGCCGCCCAGGGAACAGGTACACCAACGCCAAGTCAACGCCGGGAGTAGAGCTGCAGCTCTCCGGTACCCGTTTTGCATCTTCTCCCCCAAATCCTGCCAGCTCCAACCCCACTTTTGACCCCAGAAACCCTCCAGACAACTGCACCTTGTCCTGAAATATCTCGAGATACTCCTAGGAGGAAGGGATGGATTTATTTTAGAAGTTTCGCGTAGAGCACGGCGAAGAAGCGGGGAGGATTGCAGGAGTGGGAGATGCAGTGATGCAGACAGGATGGGTGGGGACTTCAGAGGTTTTGAAATACCCAGAGCCTTTCCAAGCAGCTCTGCTATTAACGCCCAGTGTCACTGCACCGGGGGAAAACTGGGACTGTAGAAGCTGCCAGACAAACCGTGGATGCTTCAGCCAAGTCACAGCAGAATAAATCACTCCGGCTTAGCCCCTTTTCAAGAGCTCCCAAGCAAACAGCAGAGCCCAATAAAAGGCTACTGTTGCCGTTGGCATCATTAGTAAACAGTGGACTTGGAAGCCAGCGGGCAAAGGTTGCCTCACGCCTGTTTGTGCTGCAGGTTACGTGCAGGTCCGAGCACCCAGAGGTGCCAATAAATTCCCAATGCCCTTTATAGAGCCATTAAACCCAGTACCTCCTGGGGGGGACTTCACACGGGGGAATCGTGTCACACAGGTATGTCCCCGAGGCAGGTGAGATCCACCAGGAGGTCCTCTGGCAGTTCCCCGAGGCAGGTGAGATCCACCAGGAGGTCCTCTGGCAGTTCCCCGAGGCAGGTGAGATCCACCAGGAGGTCCTCCGGCAGTTCCCCGAGGCAGGTGAGATCCACCAGGAGGTCCTCCGGCAGTTCTACAGCCCCTGCAGTGAGCCAAGGCTCAGGCTGCATTTTGCTCCATCCCTCTCCTACAGTGCACCGGGTACGCAGGGACCAGTCTGAGCTCAGCCCACAGAGGAGACAAAGTCACATCTATCACCCATGAGCACTCAGAAAAAGCCCCGAAACCTTCCCAAGGTTTTGCTGCTGCAGGTCAGTATTCACAGCCACTCAACCCTCTTTTAGCTCCTTCCAGCCAAGGCTGGCGAGTCCGACCTCCCAGGTAAGTATAATCATCACCCTAAACTCATACCTGTGCAGTGATTTTTATTTTTTTTTTTTTCCCAAAAAAACCTGCTCAGGGAGCACAAACTGGAAGTTGAAAACCAGCGAGTACAAGCACAGCCCTTTATAAAACCCAAGGTGCTGGCAAAGGGATGAAGAGCTTTTCTAGGAGAGTTTGGGGGTTTCGGGCTCTTCCATGGCAGCGCTGCTATATCTTAATGCAGAAAGCACTTAGATACTGTGGCAGCAGTGAGCATTAATTAATTCTGTGATTGAAAATGGCACATAAACAAACCTGTGTAAGCAAGAGGGAACACACCAAGACCTAGCTTGGGGAGAACGTGCCTGGAAAGCAGGATAAAAAAAAGCAGTAAAGAACCTTAAATTGAAAATAAAGGCTTTATATGGGGCATGAAGGGCGAGCTGAAGATGAGAGCTTTTCACATCATTAAGATGTCTGTTCAGAAATACTGTCACCGTTCTACGTCTTGCACGATTACAACGGTGTGACAAGAGAGATGGGGAAACATTAGTGCAAGAGCCACATGGCACCCAAGAAGGGTTTATCGAGCAGCACTGGCCATTTCAGAGGTCAAAAGCCAGACCGTTGCCTCTGTGGCCACAACGGGGATGGGGAAGGTGAGAGACACCAGACCAGAGCACGGAGGAGAGCACCTGAAAGAAGAGTTACTCATTTAGCGGCAGCAATTGGGGAAAATGTTGTCGCTCAGGTTGGCCGAGCTTCGAAGCCGCCCCGTTCGAAAACAGACTGCGGGACTGTGGTATGTGAAAACCCCCATCTAGCCCCGAAATTCCTGCCAGAGGAGGAGTTACGACTTCACTGCGAAAGTTCAAGCTCTGGTTGCTGTAAGAGCCCCAGCTCGTGGCGTAAAGCTGTGCGCTCTGGTGTTTGCAATCCCACAGCCACCTGTGCCACCATCTCATTACAGTGCAAAATACTTGAGCAAGGCTTTTCCCAGCCAGTCCCACGCCAGTCATTATCTTGCTTCGTTTCACCAGCGCTTAGTCATTCACTTGGTGCAAGCGATCTCAACTCCCACGTGAACGGTTCAGCGCCGTCTGTAGGGGAGCATCGCCTCGACAGACGCGGGGGTAAAAACCGAGCCGCTAACGAATATCCACAAACTCTCCAGCCTCAGAGACCCCGGCAGCTTTCGGAGATGCTTCTGCCTTGCTGAGGACCAGCTTGAGGCCACTCAAGACCCCCATCTGACGGTGGAAAAAAGCCTCAAAACAGCCGCATATAAAGCCTACGGCTACTTTAAACCCCCTAAGAGGCAGAGTTGGGAGTGAAAGCCTGCCTGATTTTGGGAAGAGCTCGGCGCCTCCTCCAGCACGTGGGCAGAGGACCCCATGCATCCCCACACACAAGCGTGCAGAGCTTCAGAGCAGGCATCAGGGGCAGCTTGCTTTCAAGAAAAGAAGTTTGTGGCCATCCTACCAGCTTAGTTTTCAAAAGACTGCTGGTTTCAGGTGTATTTTTCCCCAGGTGCCATCCCGAGTGCGCTAGAGGCTCTTACACTCCTGCCTCTACAGCACAGCGAACTCTGCAAGGCTCCCAGACAGATGGAGATCTCCAGCTACGGCAAAAACAACCTATTTCCCCGTAGCGGGGTGCCACGGCAAGCCACGTAGTTTGTGATCTCTCCGTTATCAAGATTTGCAGGCATGTCAGCTGTCTGCAAGGCGGGCACAGGTCTGGCGAGGCTGGCCGCAGCCCAGCTCCGTTGGGATGTGGGTAACTGGAACAGCAGCCAGGCACCACCCTGAGGATCGGATCGCCTGCTCCTCAAGGATTACGGAGTGAGATTCCTCCTCCCCAGGGACCCTCACTCACCTGAAGAAGCCCTTGCAGCCTTCACAGGTCATGGCGTTGAAGTGGAAGCCAGTGGCACGGTCCCCACAGACGCCGCAGATGCGGGGCACGTTCCTGTCGAACTCGCCGGCTGGGTCGGGAAGCGATGTGCTAGCAGCCATGGTCTCCATGTCTGGGAGAGCAGAGAAAGCCCGGTATTTATTTTGTAAAGCTGTCACAGCTTTACAAAAAGCAAATTAGATGCAAATAAAGTATTTTTCCTTGACTTCAACACAATTTGACCAAAGAAACTTCTGCGTTCCCTTTGGCTCTGTGCACTAACACCACCAAAAAGCAGGTTCTAGCTAGTTCTTAGTACGCGTACACATTTGCTTATCTCCCCAGTAAAACCAGGGCTGATCCCCCCCATTCCCATACCCCCAGCCTTAAACACACCACAGCACATGCTTATGGTGGTGCACCAGTGAGAGAACTCCTATCGCCCATCCCAAAGCCAGATCAGTAGGTTTTTTTTCTCCCCCAACTCCTTCGTGTTTGTTTTCAGAAAGCCTCGAAGGGACCAGAATTCACCCAGATCGATGCTGCAAAACCACAGGAAAGAGGTCACGCCGCCCGTACGCTGGCGCAGAATTTCCCTCGTGCACAGACAGGAAGCGGCACCGGCACACTCACACCAGCTCCCGTAAGCGAGAAAAATCCCAAACCCGAGTTAAGTGAACGTTGTTTTTTTTTAAAAAAAATAAATAAATAAACCCTCAACAGGGATGTAAACAAGGGAGGGAGGAAACAGTGCTCCTAACGCAGATCGCTGAAATTAATATTAAAATGGAGCTTTTAATAGACTGGCTCATGGTATCCACTGGGAGAAGTCTGCCTGCTATTAGAAAGACCAAGTATCTAAAAGCACTGGGAAAATAAAGGTTAGACGTTTTCACAGTGCCAAATCTTGGTACAGAGCACACGGAGGCTGCGGTATCAGATGGCCCCACGCGGCGGTTCAGTGGGACAGGCTGTCTTCAGAGCTCAGCTTATCCTGCGAGTTCTCAGCAGCTCCTGTGCCCCAGTCTCCCCATACGAAGGGCAGAGTTACCCCCTCTGCACATCTCAGGATGAGAAATTTTCAGCTGATTCAAGAGCTTTTCTATTTTTTTCTTTTTTTTTTTTCTTTTTTTTTTTTTTTCAAGTATGGCTAAATGTTTCCTCAAGAGGCACTGCAAAGCGCTGCTGTCTACCTGGATCTGGCCTGCTTTCAGAAGGCTTTTAGCAGGTGCTGGAATTGTCCCATGTAAAATACTCTTTATCAGTCACTCAGTAACTCCAGACAGCGAGTCTGGAGCAAAAGAGAGTTTTTTAAAAAAAAAAAAAGCAAGAGGACAACCCGACAATTTAAGTCTTACTGTAAGTCTACCAGACTGCTATTGCTTGAGCTCAGTAAAGGCTGGACTCCTCCTGACCCCCTGCCAGGGGAGCGCAGCTCTGCCAAACTCCAGCACAAAGCCCAAAGGCTGGCAAGTGACGTCCCCGGAGCACCTGGGGACGCACAGCTCCTTTAGATGGGAGTCCTAATCCCTTACGCTGCTTGGAGAAAGCTCCCAGGAAAAGACACAACCCCAAGGAGAACCTCCTCTGCGCAGAGGAGGGTTATCCTTTACCTGTATCTGGTAGATACGCCACGCTCTGCTGGTGCATTTCCCAGGAGCTCTGGAGCTGGGACATGGAGCCACCTGCAATTAAAAAGACAGAGGGGACACGGTCCGAGACAGCTCAAAACTTATCGAGGTCGATGAGTCAAAGGAGAGCGTCCGACTGCACGCCCCGGTCACAGCTTGCTCCGGCCCCTTGGCGAGACGTGAGCGCTGTGCCCCGGGGTGGGGTGATCTGGAAATAGCTGCCAGCTCGGGTACCACTTGTCTGGTTCCCACACCACCTCCTCACCGCGGAGCCGGGAGGAGATATCGCAACGCCGCGGCCGCCCTCTGCGTGCCGGCGGGTTGCTAAGGGAGCCGGAGGAACGCACCGGCGAACGCAGCAGCCACCCTCGGGGAGAGCGACGGCGCAGGATGGAAAGAAGAGGGGCGAGAGGTGCTCAGGGATATTTTCCTATAAATTTAAATTTCACAGTTCAGCCTGTCAAGCGTGCAGCAGCGTGAGACCTCGCCGGCTTGCGTGGGGTGGCATAAAGCAGAGCCGAACAGCCGCTATAAACGCGGGTCCTCACGCAACCAAGCACCCATTTTCAAAGTCAATGGGATCACTGCAGCACTGAGCACGTGGAGGATTTTTTTTTTCCTCCCTCCTTGTGTCACTTCTGTTCTTTCAGCAGCTCTGCTCCTGGATGGGAAGCACCACACTGGCACCAGTGCCGGCACAGAGGTGGGAAAAGGTTTTATTAAGGTTTTCTGCCTTCCTCAAGGCCTGGCTAACCTGTGATGGGTCGGCTCGTCCCCGTGCATCACCCCACTGCTCCCGACGCAAACTCATAGTCTGGAATGATGAAGGTGCCACAATATAGGGCCAAAGCAAAGGAGAGCTGTGGATGCAAACTGTTGAGGTTTAGACTGGGCTGGCCGCTAAACGAACAACAGATGCTCCCTATTAACCCCTCTCCCCTCCCAAAGGGGAAGGGAGAGAGACTTATGAGTTGAAAAAAACCCTACGCCAGCTATAATGAAATACTAACAATAAAAATAAAAGATAATATTATTAATAAGAAAATAGTGCCATATATAAAACCAATATTGAGCTCCCAGGATGACGATCGCATCGCTGGGAGGCACTGGGACTGGACTCAGCGGCAGATGGGAACTGGATTCAGGAATGTACAGATGGGGATCAAAGGCAGACGAGAGGACAGCGTTCTCCGCGGTCACTGCCTGTTGAAGGAGAGGGTTGACCCCTTTGACCCCTCAGCTTCATACGGAGCATGAGGCAGATGGGCTGGAACACCCCCTCGGTCAGTTTGGGGTCCCCTCTCCTGCCCACTCCTCCCCGCAGGTGCGGCCCCTCTACGCTCCTCTGCTTTCCAACCCCCCAACGGGGCAAATAAAGTTATCTGACCTCGGTCGTTATAGGAATAAGTATGAGCAGGAGCCTCTCTGCACACCATCCCTTGGTATTCGCTATAAACATCAGCTAGAAGCAGATGCTGCCTGAAAAAATACACCCTTGATTTCAGAGAGCGCAGTCAGTTAGAAGAGACTTAACTGAAATGGAAAATTACTGAAAACTGGGTTTGTTCTACGTCAAACCGGGACACAAACCACGTCCCGCAGCTGGTCAGCTCCCAGAACGCGTCCCCAGCCAGAGGGTTTTTTTATGCCCCCCAAGTGCTGCGCTGCAGGACGGTGCTGCAGCTGCCACTGAGGGTCATGGCCGAGAGCAGCACTTGGAGATCTCCCCCTGGGAAAGCAGCGCACAGCAGAGCTTCTGGATCCGGGATGAGCCCGAGACTCACCCGTGCTGGGCAGAAACCTGCCCAGGCCAGCTCCCAAGCACCCGCCTCCGTCCCACCAGGTTTTGAGGTCCGCAGGGGGAAGTAGCCCGCAGACAGCCTTGAGCAGCCTTGCCTTCCTGAAGGGCTGGATTCCAGGAGCGCCGACAGTCGCCGCGTACCGGGTCACGGCAAAACACCCGCCGAGCGCCCAAACTGGAAGCTGCTCTGTTTCGGTCACACGGGGCATCTCTCTCCAGCAAGCAGCAGAGCCGCTTAAGGGTGAAGACCCTTGTGGAGACCTCAAGCAAACCTTCTCCCTGCCCTACAGGCATCCCAATGCACCGTTTAATGCTTCTGCGGTGCTTCGTGTTGCTCCCAGCTCTACCACACCTTCCCAGGACCGCGCACGGGGACGCTGCCACCTCCACGGGGACGCTGCCACCTCCAGCATCACAAGGCAGGATGGGGAAAGCAGGTGCTGACGGCAACTAGTCAACCTCAGAGGGGGTCTCCACCCTCACCCTCGTCACATCTCTTGCTTTCTCCAGCTCTCAATTAGAAAATACAAGAGGCGATTTGGTCACCGATGTTCATTAGAGAGTAATAAGTCTGTTCCAGACGCAATTCCCATGTGGATGACGGCACTGCTTCAACCTACCGTCTCTGGCTTCTTGGAAAACGTTACTCAGCCCCTTAATGGAAGTGACGTTGGTGCAGGGGGTGGAGTGTGCCCAGGAGTTTCCCTCCACCCCCGTGAAAGATCGCTCGTTCATCAAACCTGACATTTAGCCTTCACCTCATGGAAGAAGCAAAATAATTTGCATTAAAAGCCCCGACCTCTTTCAAGCTGACACCAGAAAGGTCAAACCTGCTTTGTAGCTGGTTGGCGTAAAGTTGCAGCAAGCCAGCTGTCGCCAGCTGCGCTTCGTTAAATCTAAGGTTTCCCCATCGTCTCATTCCCAAAGCACCAAATCCATGCACAGCTCAGGAAATTTCAACTACCGGATGATCTTTTTGGGGGTTTGTACAGAGCTGTCACAGCAGCAAAGCTCGAACAGCCGCAAGTTGCCGGCGGGGAAGGCTGCGTGATCGTAATTAGCAACCGGAGCCCTCCGCTGGGATGCTGCCGGATGATGAAGCAGCACAGAAGCCACCAGGGTCAAGGCTTAAAGACGTGCGAAAAGCTCACCTGCGGGAGACACTGAGGGGGGGAAAGAACAGCACAAAGAAGCCAGCTGATTGCCATTGCTCGGCCCCTTCGCCCTGCCAGCGGCTGTTATTCAGGCCAGGGTTGCCATAGATCCCTCGTACATGGGAAGACGGGAGGATGCGGCAAGGCAGAGGCATCCCCTGTGCATCCCTCCCTGCCCTCCCCAGAGCCGGGGGACTCACTTCTGGTGGCCACTGGTTCCATTTCCCCCCCTCGGTACACCCCGGCGGTTCGGCCAGCCCGTTTCCCACCGGCGTGTGATGGACTAGTGCCACAGCTCCCATCGCTGCGACTTGGAAGAGTCATTAACCACAGGCAGGACGCGTCTCCGGTGGCTGTTCTGACTAACCGGAGCCTCACAGACGTCGGACCGGCGGCCGCTTCCCAAAGCAGGGGGCTGACGGTGAAGCGTGGACGGAGCCGCGTGCCGCTGGCCGAGAGCCCCCACGCGAGCGGCAGTTCCCCAGCCGTGCTCGGGGAACGCAGCAGGCAGCCGGGAAGCTCAAACACATCTGTTAGAAGCAAAACAACTGTACAAAGAGGAGAGAGCATCCTCCGGAGGGGTTTACCGTTCCCTAAACATAAGCCAGTTTAAAGGGAATCGGGCAAGTCATCCTGCAAATCAGTGTAACGGCCATTGAAACGCCGGTGCAGTGACCCTGGGGTGGCTGCACGAGCGCTGGAACCTCTGGCGTGGGGGGCAGGAGGGGGACCTGTGCTATAGGGCAAGAGATGAGAGTTACCCGCCCGTAGAAGGGAACGGGCACAGCATCTGCTCTTCTTCCCCCTTTACACTGAGCCCAAAGGAGGATCTTTTGCTTTTAAGTCTGCATTTATTTCCAAGCACCCTCGGTAACCATGCGGAGACTGGTAGGAAGTCTTTTCTCATGCTTTATCACTTTCCTTTTTCTCTCGCCAGCTTGCAAAACTCACACTCACAGCTCATCGGGACTTGGCAAGGAGGGAAGAGGCTTCGGAGGAGGATTGCTCCCGCCAAAAGCCTTAGTCACTCGCATTCGGTGTCTGCACAGCAGCAGGTTTCCCCTTCCAGCACCAGAACGCCTCCTTCCTTCCACTAGCCACAGCAATAGCCAGAGCTGGGAGTAACACACCAGCTAAAACAAAACCAGAGCCAGAAACCAGCGCTCGGAGGCTGATGGGAGACTGGGTGTGGGCACTCAGTTCGGCTTCAGGTCCCTCACACCCCCCTGATGTGCAAAGTCAGAAATACATTTATTTTTTTTTTTTTTTAATCGTGAATGCCCACTGTAAGAAACACCTAGAAGGAAGACCGGGGCTCTGTCCGGCCAAGGATGCAACGACAGGGGGTTGTACTCAGCCAGCTGCTCCCCAGGAGGTTCGGGCTTTGCTGAAATTTGGGGGAGATACCAAACCGGTTAAGGAACAGCTAAACATTCCCAGAAAACAAGAGCGGCGTTTCATTAAAGAGGCTTTGAAGCCTGTGCTGTTTTGAGACTAACATCGCTAAACGTTTTCAGCGTACAGAAAATAAACGGTTACAATACCATGAAAGTATTTGTCACGTTCTCAATATCTTTGTTGCTCCATCAAAATGCATTTTTTGGGCCAATTTACTTGCCAAGAAAAACAAAAATCTTTGCCCGCACAGCCTGAAAGAACAGGCTGGTTTCTGAAGTCTAAGTAAACCCTCTGCCCTGGCACCGCTCTGACTTGCTACCGAAGACTCCGCTGAGTCTTGGAGAGACCCATTCATTTACATGGAGGTTTTACTATTTGCCTGGCTCACACTCAATTAACACCACTGTTGACATGTCAAAACAAAACGATGCTCCACGGAGCCTCTGCAGAGCCTCTGGCAACGCGCTCGCATTTAAAGCGGCTTTCTCCAGTACAAATCAGCCTATTCATAACATCTAATTGCGGCACGCAAGCAACCCCTTTCTCTATTATAAAAGACAATTAAATAATTTCCTTCTGTAGCTCCAGGGAGGCCTGTTAGTTAGCTGCTTTCCGTGAGATTTATGAGACAGCGGATTGACAGCATCCCAGGAGGATGGAGCACATGGATGGTGGCTCTAGGGATTGCACGTGGATGGAGGCAGCGGGTGAAGCTCCCAGTGTTGCCGCATGGTTGGATCCCTCTCACCACCGCTCACCTCCATTTCTAGGTTGGAAGAACATTTATTTTTCTTTTTCTTGTAAGACCCAGAGTGGCTGCAGCCTCCTGGGAGCTGGGCAAGGAGATCAGACGAGCCTGGCAGCTATTTCTGCAAGTGATGCAAGTCAGCTCATGCCACCCCTTCCTCCATTAATTTGATTAGATGTAAAACCCTTCCGGAGCCTCCGCTAACGCCCCCAGACCAAGGCTGGAGGCTCCTCCGTATCAGGCAACACGTAAGCGTGACAATTCCTATCCCGGAGAGCCCAGACACTCCCAGTCTGCAAACAACATGTCACTGCAATGAGGCATCCGGAGGAGGGTCCGGCTGCACGACAACCAAAGGAGCTGCAAATACTAGTTTCAAGAAGGTCAGAGAGACTTTAAAAAAAAAAACCCACACAATTCTCTCTTTCTAAGGCCCAGGATGCTAATCTCATTCCTTGTGAGGGATCGGACACTTACGGGCTCCCTAAACGCTTTGTGGTATGGGAGTGAGCAAGCCCAGGGACACGCTGAACTCGATTACGGCCACCAGCGCTCCCCAGTAACACGGTTAGGAGCAGACATTTGAGCAGCCACGTCCCTGGCAGCAAAGCTAAAAAAATAAAAATAAAAATAAATACTTGTTGACAGAGCAAGACTAGGTCTGGTCTCAGCCCAGCGGGGCCACGCTGTCACCCCGCACCTCCAGCGCTGTGGAGCATCTTCGCCATCGCATCCAGAGTCTGGGAAACCAGAAGGGAGGAGAGAGGATGCACAGACCAGTCCCCAAATACCTGGGTTTGGGTTTCCAGGGTCATCACCGCAGCACTACCGCCTTTCCCGACTCTTTTGTGAAAGATAATCGCTCTCCCAAGGTGGGGGAACAGCACCAGGAGAGCCTGCAGGCAGACGGCAGGCAACCCTGCGGGGTGGGCTGCAAAAACACATCCAGCCTCCCGCATCCACAGGCGTTGCGATGAGTCCTCAAGCAAAAAGCGCACGTGCGAGGCAGACCTACGGATGGTGGACGTGGTCCCTCTCACCTTCTGCAAGACGGGAGCCGGAATCCAGGCACGAATTGCATCGACCCCGGATAGGAAGTGCAGGAGAAGCCTGTTCGGCAGCGTGGGAAAGGGGAGAAGGGAGCTGGGGTACGGCAGGGACAAGGGCTGGCCGGGGATGAGCATCGCTGGCTGAGGACGAGCATCACCGTGCAAACCCTCAGCAGCTTCACTAGCACGGAGAGACAGAAAAAAAACCACCCAGCCACTTACAAGCTCAACCACCACATCAGCCAAGGATCTTTATAGGATCTGCCATTGCAATTAGGCAACAAATCCTTACATGTGCAGGTAAAAAGCAGAAAATACTTCTGAGTGCCGTTCCCCTGACTGCAAGGAATGAAGTAAACAGATTTCCAGATTGCAGCTCGGGCACCGCATCAAAAATACCTCCAACCTGACTCCTCACTGGCACGACGCTTTGTCATTTAAGCCACAAAAATCAGACGGAGCACTCACTGCAGCAACCCATCTGGCTCGGGCAGCCAAGGGAGACCCCACCGGCACCGCGTTAGTGGCAGCTGGATCGCTTTAATATGGCATTTTTATGTGAGCAACGTGCGCCCTGTCTCAAACTCGCCTTCAACAAATAAATGAAAGCAACTTTTCATGCAGCCGCAACTTTGACACAGGCTGGCAGAGCTTCCCTTTTTGCATCTTCCCCGTATCGCGGCTTTTCGGCAGAAGTCAGTACCTTTTGATGCCACCTAGGTGGGCTGCAGGAAGATGGAGAGCGGCTTTTTGGCTCAGGCTCTGTCCTCCTTCCCAACCCATGAGTCTCATCCGAGGTGCGCATCCTCTCTGGACCAACGTGACGCAAGAGTTCGCCGACACGGCACCAGGTCTCAAGACCGTCTGCCAACCAGGATGAGCAAACCTGGCACACCCCAGCCGGAGCAGAGGCCATCGGCCGCCGATAAGAGTAATAACAGAGAGGAGCGCTCAGTTGCGGCATCGCGGGAGCGCCCACAGCCCCCTGGCCCTGCCCCGAGGAGCAAACACCGCAGAAGAGACGAGAGCCGGCCTGAAACGCAGCGAGTTTCAATGCTGGTGAAGGACCCGTGAGCACCGTGGCATGGGAACGGGAAAGAAACACGCACTGGGAAGGGTGGAGCATCCTCCGGCATTGAGTCACGGGCCGCCACGGGCTCTATCAGACTTTTTGGGCTTCCTGAGCCATCTTTTGAGTAAAGACCTCTTGATGTGGGGCTCTTCCTCCTTGTTTGAAATCCCCCTCGCTAGATTACAACCAGATCCTAAGGCCCGTGATCACTGATCGTGTACAAGCAAAGCCCTAAATTGCCTGTGTCATCGCACGGGGTAAAGGAGCTGCTGTGTTTTAACAGTTCGCATAGAATCATAGAATGGTTTGGGTTGGAAGGGACCTTAAAGATCATCTAGTTCCAACGCCCCTGCCACGTGACGCCTATTCATTTAGGGATTTAGAGCCCCAAAAACATTGCTAAGATAAAAGCTTGTTTTGATTAATTTTAGGTAAGAGAACAGATTCAGCAAAGCATTGCTCTCACAGACTTGGATTTCACAGAAAGCCTCAAGCAACGATTCACAACCTGATGTTGGGCAAAGCAGCCCTGAAAGGGTCACATACTTATTTAAGTATACAGAAGATACATCAGGATGTGGCCAGCAGGGCGAGGGGGGGGGTTCTGCCCCTCTGCTCTGTGGAGACCCCACCTGGAGTCCCGTGTCCAACTCTGGAGTCCCCAACATAGGAAAGACATGGACCTGTTGGAGTGGGGCCAGAGGAGGCCCCGGAGATGCTGGGAGGCCTGGAGCCCCTCTGCTGGGAGGACAGGCTGGGAGAGGTGGGGGGGGTCAGCCTGGAGGAGGGAAGGCGAAAAAGGGGAGACCTCAGAGCCCCTTCCAGTGCCTAAAGGGGCTCCAGGAGAGCTGGGGGGGGACTCTGGATAGGGGAGAGGAGTGACAGGACGAGGAGCAATGGTTTTAAACCAAAAGAGGGAAGATTTAGGTGAGATATTGGGAAGAAATGGTTGGCGGTGCAGGCGGTGAGCCCCTGGGGCAGGGTGCCCCGAGAAGCTGTGGCTGCCCCATCCGTGGAGGTGTTCAAGGCCAGGATGGACGGGGCTTGGAGCAACCTGGGCTGGGGGGAGATGGCCCTGCCCAGGGCAGGGGGTGGCACTGGATGGTCTTCAACGTCCCTTCCAACCTAAACCATTCTACGATTCTGTGATACATATCTACCAGCTAGGTGGGCAGGAATTTAATTTTTCTCGGACAGAGAGTCAAAACTACCCCACCAGACCAAAAACCATTCCTACAGATCGGCTATTCCCCACCCCACTGCCTCCAGGAACAGCAATGGCTCTTTTCCCCTTTGCAGGTCTGAGCAGCTCCAAACTCGGGAGCGCTAGTGTCCCCAGTATCCCAGTGTCCAGCAGCACCGCGGTCCCCCAGGGGGGCTGTTTGGGGTGCCGGCACCCCTTCCCGTTAGCGTGCAGGAGAGCTGTGTCCAGCCAGACTGGGGCTGGTTTCCAGGAATGGGCTAAAGAACACCATTTCCCCTGTTGTGGGAAATCCCGAGCGCTTTTGGCAGAACAGGAAAGCAGGAGACACCTCTCCCAGCCCCATCTGAGCTCTCCCTGCCCTCTCCTTCATTCAGCACCCAAACCACAGGGTCCCCCATCCCCAAAAGATGCTTCTTAACTAGAAGATCACACACACCCCCCCAGTGTGAGGGAGAGGCAATTTGCAGCAGCTGTAGCTGCTCCAGAGAGGGGGGAAAAAAAAAAAAAAACCAAAAAAAAAACCACAAAGCAGGAAAATAAGAAAATAGAAGGGTGAAAGTTTGCCAACCGATAGAGCAAACAGCAGGGCAGATCAAACACAGCCGTGGTAGGGCAGCTCAGCCCCGGAACGGGAGAGCGGGGAGCAGGAAATTAGAAGGGAAAAAACCCCCACCCCATACCAAGCAGCTTCTGAGCCCCCAGTCTTCCCAAAGCCAAGTTCAGAAATGGAAGTGACGGGGGTCCCACATGTCAGATGAGGCCAGCCACGGTATTGGGGCTCCATGGAGCCCATCATCCTCTATCACACAAACACAGCAGTAGCCCCTGTTCGCTTGATCCTGCTGGTGCTTCAAGTTGTATTTAATCACTTGATCGATATCCCCTGTGCCTTGAACGAGAGAGCCTCAGACCACCACCTCCCCACCTGATCCGCATATTTTGCATCCTGGGGGGCATCAAGCAGAGTGTGGCCAGCAGGTGGAGGGAGGTCATCCTCCCCCTCTGCTCTGCCCTGGGGAGGCCACATCTGGAGCGCTGTGTCCAGTT
>NW_009650251.1:48584-59494 GCF_000708025.1 Charadrius vociferus
CCCCCTCTGGAGCCATCCCAAACCCGCCTGGACGCCGTCCTGTGCCACTGCTGGAGGTGCCCCTGCTATGGTGGGGGGTGGACTGGGGGAGCTCCAGAGGGACCTTCCAGCCCTCACCAGTCTGGGACTCTGCGATAAAGAGCTAACCACGCAGGCACATGCTCCACAAGGGATGCCTCTCCTCCTGGCAAGGATTCTTTGCCTGCACACGCTGCGTTCACCCCACAGCCTTTCCTCAAGGCAAGCAGCATCGCATCTCTGAGTCCACAAGCTGTGTGGAGAAAAAAAAAACCACCAAAGAAAACACACAAACCCAACACCTTTCCCAATATATTAGGCTTGACCAGCAACCTAAAAATAAATAAAAAAGAGCTAGGCATTTCCAGGAGCGGGGAGACCCCTGTGCCTGCAGGGAGTGAGCTGCAGAGCACATCATTTCCCAAGCGGTGCCACGGAAGGATGTTAGTCACGAAGGAGAAGCGACAGCAGTCGCAAACCCACACCTCGCCGGCCACCGAACCCACGCCTCACCGGCCAGAACGCTTGGGTAAGATGATAAAACCCATGTCGCCTTGGATCCGCGCAGTGGAAGTGGCATCGGTTTTCTTTCACTCGGAAGCTGCTGCATGTGTTTATGATTTAAGGAAAGAGGCAGCTGTAAGATGTTAAACTGGATTATCTCAAAAATAGGGTTTGTGCTAGTATAGTGCTGTATTTACAACCAGAATTTAAAATTCTAGTACAAGTGCCCATCTGCACTACCTAAAACATGGTCTCTTGATTACAGCCAAATCCAGTTACGCTGCACCCACAGCAGGACAGATTCCTCCTATTCTGCTAAAAAAAAGCTTGGAAGACACCAGGTTTTCCCAACTTCCCACTTCACTGCATGCTCAGAGAGTGCACGTGGACCTTCGTCCAGACCCAGCCTGGCAGCCGAAGACATGATTCCTCACCAACTTAGCTGATGTGAGGCTTGACACAAGCCCTTTCCAGCTCTCCGGCACACCTGGGTTTGCCTAAAACCTTCCCAGTAGCAGCCTATGCCAGGCTGCAACCCCGGCGAGCAGCTCCACTGGGATGGAGAGCCCAGAAATGACACGGTCTGGGTGACAGACTGCTTCACTGATGATTTTCGGTCATTAGAGCTTTTTCCAGAGTACCGGCATCGCTACGCCTGAAGGCACCGCAACAATCGCAGGAGTGGAGATGGTCCCCAGCACCACTGGAGCCGGGGGGGGGTTTGGTCTGGGCGGGTTTGCTCCTAAACACTCCCGTTTGTCAGAACCGGTCCACAGACACAGGGAACGCATGTGGTGTGTTCACACTCACGCGTTACCCGAGTTGTTACTACAGACTCCGTCCCACTGCGGATTGAAGCGTACAACACCGATCGCACTGCAGCCGGTTTGGCACCGGTGTGGAAATGCAGTTTTATCCCACTCTTGCAATGGAGGGGCTGAAGCGGCTTCTGGCAGAGGATCATTCAGTTTGAAGTTACCAGGAAAGGAGGTGCACAAGCGCTGGTTCATGGGAAGGATTCAGCCCTGTCCAACTTCTCCTCTGACTCACCGAAGCAGCCCGCCAGGCGCTCTCTGCCCGGATTCAGGGGAAAAGCCTGTTCCTGGCTGCACCTCGGGCACATCCACCCTCGTGTCCCCCTCGCGAGACACCCCGAGCTCCCCTCCCTGCAAAGCTGCGGCAGATCTGCTTATGGAGCGGCGAGGGGAGGCTGCGAGAGCTCCCCACTTGTTTCTCCGGGAGACGCAGCTTAAGGCAGGCCAGCTACCAGCCAGCATCGTCCCTGTCCCGAGTATTCATTAGCTCAGGGGGGGAAAAAAAAAAAAAAGAGGGACAAAGTACAGAAAAAGAGTCAGTCCCACTAAAAGGGTTTGTTTTTTGTTTTTTTTCCTTTTTTTTTTTCTCCTCTCTCTCTGTCTTCTATGACTTACTGCAAGCTGGGGAAGCAGAGAAAGAAGTCACGCTCAGCCTGATCCTCGACTGCAGGGCATCCTGTTTGACTGTCCTAAGGCGTTCAAGAGCTACAAAATGAAGCTAGCTATGGGAAGCTATCAATAAAAACCAAAGGGAAAAAGAAAAAAAAAATTAATCAAGTCTTGGGCTACCAAAAAGCACCTCACGACAAGCCCAGGCCACTGCAGGGCTGTTGCTGCCGAGCCGTAAGCAGCAGAGCTTTGTTCGCTTTTCAGAGGGATGCGGTGAACAAACACGTGTTTACCGGCACAGCCCCTCTCCCTACGGCACCCCAGCCAGTGCAGCTGGCACTTAATTTTGCCCACTATGGTTTTATTGAAATTTAAAGACGACGGTCTCCGCGGACAGGGTCTGCGTCCTCAGCCAGAGGATGCAGAAGCAGCGTCGCCCCATCAGGCGCTTGCTCACCCCGGGCTCCTGGATGGGAATCGGGCAGGATGGCAGAGCTGACCGAGCACAAAGCATTTCCAGCCGCGGAACAGGCTCCCAAATTAAATCTACACCAGCTGCACCGTGCGGCATTTGGCATTAAGGTGCTGTAACCCTTACCCATTCACAAGCGATCAGCAGCAGATGTCTCTGCCTTTCCTACCCCTTCGGCTTGTAATTTTAACTGCAGACAGGAGCAGCACGTAATAGCCGTTTCCTCCTTTCACATTTTCACTTCTTATCTCTAAGAGTTATTTCTCCAAGCTAATGTTTCCAATGGAAACTCTGCCTTTAGCTTAGTCAACATGATTTCCATGCTGATATCACCCTTGCTCTGCCTGTACCGTTGTGCCTCCAAGTAACACCACCACATTCGCGCCCAGCTAATTGCAGGGCGCAGCGAGGAGAGGTCAAAGGGAATATTCTGCTCGGAACAAATTCGGAACAGCAATTATTTCCACCGATGCTTCTCCGTGGCACTTAGCGTCACCTGAACCCTTCCTAGATTTCAGTCATCCCCTCCTCTCGCTCCCAATCGCTTGTGTGCTTCGTCTCTGCCTTTGTTTCCCAATCGTTAACTCCAGGGTAAAAGCAGCCGAGGAATCCTTTCTCTCATATTCCAAAAATTCAGGAAAGGCCAACAGAAAGGAGCTGCCCCTGCATGTGGCAAATACCACACTCCTTAAGAGCTTCTCCCTTATTTCGAAATATATGCAAACAGGTTCTTGCTAAGAATGCAAATTGCTCTATCGCTCTCCACCGGAGAGACAAATCACACCAAGAATACACAGTCCCCCAGGGACTCCAACAACTTGAACACTGAAAATCTCTCGTTTATCATAGCAAGCCTACCTTGGGCTTTTGGCTTTGGGGTTTTTTTTTTGCTAGAGATGGAGGAAAAACGTCAGCTGATGAAGCTGCAGAATACTACTAAGTCTGCATGGAAATAATGACTTGCTGAAGACATGCCCTAGATTTGGGAGAGGAACTGAAGCTTGGTTGAAGAGGAGAGTTTAAACCTTCATCCCCTGACTTGGAGCAAGCGTCAGGAGCTGAATGTCCACTCTTCAGCAGAAGCAACTCCCGGCCAGTTTCAGACTGCCCAGGAGAGGATGGGAGTACTGGGAGAGCCCCATAAATTCCCTTCCAGTGCCACAGCTAAACCCACGCAACCCAGTAAAGATCTCACAATGCGGACGTTTCCCGGACTTGCTTGAAATAAGTGCGTTGAGCCAGGCAAGCCACTCCAGCGGCACTCCGACAGCACAGACCAGGCTCCGGAAGAACAGCTCCTCTTTGCAAAGCACCAACCCAGAGCTCTGCAGGAAGAGTCCAGAATTCAAGGTCTTGGGATTCACAAAGTCCTAACGTATGTGGAAAAAAATAGAGCCCTTCTGAGGCTGCCGATCTGCTCCAGTGGCCTTTGAAATAATAAACTAATTTACTAAGATTGTGGGAGATAGAGAACAACATCCGAGGTCATTCCCAGAAGCAGAGACCTGGCAGCTTTGGTGGACCTGTGCTGGAAGCAGATGATGTTAGATAATTGCTGCAAAAGGTCTGAAATACCCAGCTACAGCCACAAATCTACCTTGTGGCAAGCAAGACCCTCTCACGAGAGGGGACAAATAACTTTTAAAGCCCCTTGCATCTATCTAGGCTTGTAGAGCTGCTCCTATTACAGATTTTTCTACCCAGACACCTTATTTCCTAAACAGTCGTAAGACACTTCACTTCTTAGGGTGGGGAAAGACACTGACATGGAGAAAGCCACATTTGGAGAAGCTGCAAGTGACAGAAGAGTTGATCTGTGATGAATTAGTCACCCTAAATCAACACCATAGAAGCACAAGCCTTGACCAGCCCTTGTTACAAGACCTCAATAAATGCAGCAGGCTTCCCCACCGCTTTAAGAGAGCTCCAGCTTCACCACCAAGCACGTTTCCCAGGAATCCAGCATGACAGCAGGTAGTACGGGGCATTACAAGAGTCTTATTATCGAAGAAGAAGAAGAAAAAACCAAGCAGCTCCCAGTATACACCATTAACAGGACTGAAAGTCTCATCGTTGTGTTCAAGTGGGAAGTTGCAATACGATGACAGGCGCTGCCAGCTTTTGGGTAAGATGGGATCCAAAAATCAGTGTATTCCCTGGACCTGCTTGCGCTGAAGAGACAAGGCTGGGGCATCACAGCGGGGTATTTCCAATTTATGGGAGAAAAAACCCACACCTGAGTCATGTCATCTCTGAGGCCACCCCAGTGCCAGGAACATTCGCATGTGTGCGGATACAAAGGGGGTAAGAGCTGCAAGTGAACATCCCCGGGACCAGACTGACTCCCACCAGCTCCTCAGAAAGGATCTCTGCCTCGCACACAAGCTCCTGAAGGACAGCTTGTCGTAACGATGTCTTCTCGTTCATTACTTAAATTAATTCTTTGCTTTCTCACCCCCCACCTTTCATCCATGCTGAAGTCCAGCCAGTGCACCCATACCTCTCTCCAGCCCCAAGCATTCCCGACAAACTTCGGTTTCCTTAAGAGCCGGGAGTGGGGAAGTGATTTCTCGGCAGATCTCTATCAGCTGATTAAAGGACAACTAGAAATGCAGCAGCCGCAGGTTAAAAGAGACAAGAGCACCAAGGCAGAAGCGGAGGGGAAAAAGAGCAAGAAGAAAACCACAAGTCAGACAAAAAGAGGAAATCCCCATGTCATCTCTCACCAAGGAGATGAGAGATAAAACAAACCCAGTGACCATTAGACCCCCGCATTAATTGCTGGTTTACCTCGAGGTGACGTTTTGATCAGAATTACAGTTTATTGCTGCAGATCAGGGACCCAAAAGAAGGAATCGGACCCACAAGCCAAGCTCTGCTGAGCCCCTGGTCCTCCCCGGCCAGCCGGGCTGCTTGCCCAGACCAGGACGGCTATTTACCTGCGGCGGGTGACCAGGGAGCGTGACTAGGAGGAACTGGCTCCGAGGTCTCTGCTTCTCTTGCCTGTCTGGACTAGCCGATGGGTAAATTGAGAGCTAAGCACTGCCACGGCACGTGATGCCAAGGCAGAGTCGTGCCCTGCCCTCCACAGGCAGTTCCTTCTCCAGCAATTTTACTGCTACTTAAGGAAGTGAGTGGGTGAGCAGGGTTAAAAACTGTTCCCCTCTACTAAGAAATCTGTGGGTAATTCTGCTTTTCTCCTTCCCAGAGATGAGCTGTAGCAATCCCGTTCCCCCCACATCAGCCATTTTCGGTTCAGCTTGCCCTGGAGCAGAAAGCGCTCTGGCCAGGTGTGTCTGGGCTGCAGAAAGAAAGAGGAATGACATTTTCTGCAGTTGCGACTGCAACATCTGCAAGGAGAGGAGTCTGCCAAGCACTGTCTCTGACCGGCCAGAAGTTAAGCATCACCCCTCCTGTGAGTAGGTCTATACATTACCCACGGATTTAGGCACCCAGCGCTGTCGGTGCCTCAGATCCCACCTCATCCTTTTCCCCGCTAAGTCTGCGTAGCGAAGATCACACAACCACGGTCACACACATTTTTTTGTCACAACGCGCTACACTGGTTTGAAATTCTGTCGTCCGCAAGAAGTAAAATAAACAGAAGGAAATGTTTCTTGCGGTGCAGTAGCCCTGTGCACCTGCAACAGTCCTGGTACAGACCCAGGGTCTCCCACCCTCCTACGGTGAGGGATATTTTGTGTTTCAAGAGCATCAGGCAGCCCAACCACAAGAGTTTTTGTGCCCTCTCCCAGCAGTGTGCGGCGTCAACAAGGAGGACAGTGTGGGAGGCCACCCAGGGCAGCAGCCAGAGCACACAAAAAACAGGTTTCTCCTCCTCTGTCCAAGGCTGACCAGACCACAGGATTACTCGAGTGTCTGAGCACGAAGCAGAGACGCTCAGAAAACAATCGCCTTTCCTTTGAGCGCGCCAGCGAGAGCACAACTTGAAACTCCAGTTATCAGGCACAGACAGGTACGAGAACTGCCTGCACCCAGATGCCAGGACAAAAGGCTAAAGGAAAGCAATGTGCCAGGACTGCTGGGTTGAAAAGCGCTCTCCTCCTTAGAGAGGAGGCCCCAAAATAGAGATTTTTAAACTCAGTATCAGGAACTAGTCAGCACCATCCCCACATTCAGTGTAAGTCAGGCCAGGGAAATAAAGATCTCTCTTTACCTGGTGAAAACAGCACGAAATTAAAACTCTC
This sequence comes from Charadrius vociferus, assembly GCF_000708025.1. Lineage (NCBI taxonomy): Eukaryota > Metazoa > Chordata > Aves > Charadriiformes > Charadriidae > Charadrius > Charadrius vociferus. The sequence goes on from NW_009650251.1 coordinate 55,211, forward strand.
CTGTCCAGGAGGGCACAAAGGCCTCGGGAAGATGTGGATCGATGAGAGACAAGTGCTTCTTCTCAGACCGCGTCTCCCAAGGCATCGCCTTCACGCTCTACACGCGGCAGCCGGTGCTCAACACCCCTCCCAGAACACAAAGGTGAGCTAACGCTCACAAGCTCTGATCAAGGACACCGCGTGTTCCGCAAAACTAAGCAAGTCTAAATATAGACCACGCTTGTATCTTATCTGCGTTCTGTTAAACGGGCGTATTTATGGAGCTATAAGTGCTTATTTATAAGGAACCCTCCATGTCAGCACTATCCACATAGTGGAAAAAAAAGGAAAAAAGCGAAGCCTTTACAGACCCGACGTGACACACAGCTCCCAAAACCCCGTCCCTCGCCCGGCAGCGGGTGACAGTCGGCATGGGACGCCAGCCTGCCCAGCGGGCAAGGCAATGGTCACTCACCCCCACCGCCAAATCGCCTCGCCCATCGCGGGAGGCTTCTTGCCCAAGCGAGTTGGAGGAGTGGGAGCACTGATAAAAAGCGGGAGGCGTTGTGCGTGGCAGCCTGGCATTGGGAAATCGGGATAGCACCTACGCGAGCCGGGCAGCCTGCTCGCAGCAGTCAGGACGGGAAGGCCCACGGCAAAGAAGAGCACAGGTTTCTGGTGCGCAAACCCTTAGGAAAAGGCACCAGACTTTTCACGAGAGTGGAAAGGCATCGTGTGTTAAGAATGCCCTTTTCAACCTAAATCGCCTCATCCAGCACACCAGTGCTTCCACCAAAAACCTCTGGGAACTGTGAACACGCACAGGACTTTTGTTTAAGGCGGGAGAGTCACTCACCAGTGTCCCACTGACCGGGAAAAAAAAAAAAATCACAGCTCAGAAGTCACGTCAGCAGGTCCCGACGCCTTGGGCAGACAGCATGTATTCCTGGCAATGAGGAAACTACTTTTAGATACAGAGATAGAAGTTCCAGGTATTGTTTTTCATCACTTTTACACCCCGTTTCCATTTATTAGTAGCCAAAAGTCACTTACACGTGAGGTTTACACTGATACTGCCGTTAAATGCCACAGATAAGAAAACAGTACTGGAGTTGCAGCTGATTCAGCAAAGACTTAAAACGAAGGTGGAAGCAGGGGAGAGCAGCACCGGCGACTACCGTGCCACATCGGTCCTTCAGCCGAAGTCACACCGAGGTCTCTCGACTGTAAGAGACCCATTCCTCAGCCATGGCATCTGCTTCTTCAGGTCACTGCTGAGAAGCTCCACTTCAGAGCCTTTGAGAGTCTCTGACCTTCCTTATCTCCCTGGACTTTTGCTCCCCTTGTCATTTATGTCCCTCACGCCCTGGTTTAACCGTCCTTCCCTCTCCCAACCCCACGGGCACAAGTTGTCCTCGCAGGCTGCCAGCCAAGCACCGGCACACAGGTCTTGTTTGAAAAAAAAAAAAAGAAAGAAAAAAATAATGTACTTGTCACATTTAGAATAGAATAGTTCAACTGGAAGGGCCCTACAACAATCAGCTAGTCCAACTCCATTTTCACCTGGTTCTTCAGCCATCCTCCTCCACAGTGGGTACAACATCAGAGATAAAATATAACACAAACAGCCCAAATCAGAGGGATGCTCTCCACGATCACAGCATTAACACCCAGCTGGAAGTTGTGGGTCAGTATCTCTATTTGAAGAAGCGGCTCCATTTGCATTCCTCTCATTTGGGGCTTAGATTTGAATCCCCACCCTCGCTAAACTGTTCTAAATTAATGCCGCTGCCTCATCCCCGGCACAGGGTGTTGCCAGATAGCAGGGGGTGCCCACGTGGGCTGGAGTGGGCAACTACTGCACTGGAGTGGGCAACAAAGAGGGTAACTGGGAACCTGCAGGGCAGCAGCAGTCACCTCTGGGTCTCCCGAAACACACTCTCAAGTGAGGTGGGGGAAGAAAACCATCAACAGAAACCAGATGCTCTGCGCCTGCCGTCCATGGGCGGTGAGATGAGCAGCCGGCTGTCACAACTTTCACCCGAGAAGGCAGCGGCTGTTTTGCCCTCCCCACCACCACCACCTCCCCCCCAATCTTTCTGCCTCGGTGATGCACGGCGAGCGCGAGCCGTTTCACACGAGTGACGCAAACCCCAGCGCTGCATCGCTCCGCTGCCACCTCTTACCCAAGAGACCCAACCAGGAGATTACCCAAAGGGGGAACCACCCCCTCGTAGCTACCATTAGGAAAGAGGTGGCGGCAAGCAGAACCACTTCTGCAGGAGCCGGGGCAGACGCCGTCCACATCACAGGTTCCTGACATCTCCGGCAGCGAGGAGGAACCGTGATGCAGACAGTTCTCCAGCCACGGCTGCTGCATCCAGCATCTGGGAGAGGTCAGTCCTGCAAACTGGGACAGTGCCCAGCACCCAGACACGTCCCCACCAACGTGATTATCATTATTTTGATGCCACCTGCATTTATTCACTTGCCACCTGCTCATATTCAAATGCAAAAGTAAAAAAAAAATGTAAAACCCTCTGCCCACAAGACAACTCCAAAACACGACACCCCATACACAGAAGTGGGATTTAATTCCTTCCACGTGACATGGTTTTAGGAAAGTCCCTCGTAGCAGCGACCGATGCCCAGCCATGAAAGAGCCCCCGCGCCTGCTGCGGCCATGCATGTCTTTCCTCCAGCTGATCGCCCTCGTTTGTGGGCATAATTGGACCAAGGAGGTTCACGCCAGAGCAATCAGACCTTACCCTCCACCCCAGATGCGCGTCCCCTTCCTCCCGTAGCTCTTGTGCGGCCACGGACTCATACTCCCTTGCGTGAGTAGGGAAAAATGTGCCGCAGCTCAGCTGAGAGCTTTCCCCCCCTCCTCACCTCCACGCTCAAGACGTGGCGTGGGAGAGACAGACCCACTTCCAACCGCTTTTAACTCTGATTATTCCTCTCCCGATGACTTGACGTTTCAGCATTTCCCCTTCACAAGCCACAGGAAGTTTGGGCCAGACTGACTTCGCTTTGGCTCAGCGACAGCAGGTTAAAAATTATTCCTGAGTGCACCTCTAGCCACAGAGAGGGACAGCCGCTTCTCCAGTTAGCTATTAAACGGAAAAAGAGCCTAGATTATCCAGTTATTTTGTCTTAAGTACATTGGGATTCGGGAAACAAACATCTAGTGAAAAACTAACTGACCCGAGGCAAATTCTTGCCTGATGAAAAACCTATTTTTGTGCTTCGTGCCTTTGTTATTCAAAATCCCATTGCGAGATCTTACACCTGATCTGTTTACAGGCAAGCCTGATCTTGGGCAGACATCTGCCAACGCCTCCTGCACCTGACCGGCCTTCTTTGCTCCTCTTCCTCACTCCTCGCGTGGGTACGCGATGCCGGAGGGACGGCTCTCCAAACCATGCAACGCCAACACGTGGCTCCCAGAGCTACCCAACCTCAGCCAGGCTGAGGGTTTTTTTTTTTGCCCTGCCTCCCAGTTAAGCACACTTTGACAAGGCCCATCCAAAAGCCACTGTGCAGCCAACCCGATCTCATTTGACTCAGTTTTAACCGGCTGCTTTGGAGAAGGAAGAAGAGGTTTTATTCAAATGAGCAATTACAGACTTAGCTTCCTCCCCCAAAGCAGACAGGTTAAATATTCCTCCCTCCCCGCGCAGAGGCACTCGGAGCACTAACCCAAGGCAGCCTGGCTCACTCTCGCTCCCTGGCAGACACGGAGGAAGCACCGACAGGGTCCGTAGACCAGAGCGGGACGCCGAGCAGATGTCTGTCTCCCTTCAGGAGGAGACGTGTGCTGCCCCGAGATCGCTGGTGCTCCTTTAACCGAGTCCTCGGAGGAAGATGAGTCACTGCCCAGCTCGTGTGGGAGGAAAGCACGCCACAAAATGCTGCAAAGCCAGGGCTGGCTTCTCGAGAAAACCAGTTTCTGAAGAAACTCTTAATGCTGAAGGCTCCAGCCCCAGGCTCAAATAAGGGGGAAGCGAAGAGGAAGGAGCAGCTCACCCCAGAGAACAAGCACCCGCAACCCCCCAGGGCCCTTTGGGTGCTCAGTCCTGGCCCCAGGGTGCCCTGCTTGGTCTAGGGAAAAAGAACCCCCCCTTCCTCGTGTAGGAGATGCAGGAAGATGCCCCGGTACCTTCGTTACCTTCGTTTTCTTTGCAGTGGGAACTCGCGGCTGAAAGATCCTGGCAGTCACATCCGACACGGCCAACGGGATCGCTCAGAGATGGATGAAAAGTCACTGGGGAATTACAAAAGAGCGCAATTACGGCTGCGCTG
>NW_009650251.1:59544-60129 GCF_000708025.1 Charadrius vociferus
CCTTCAAAAAATTAGGAGATTTTAAGTTTAAGAGGCATTTTAAAGCTGATCATTAATCAGGAACTCGCCTGAATCAGAAACCAGCCTGTTGACAAGAAACAGGCTGGAAACCCTAAATCACCAGTTAAGCACCCCAACAGCCCCCGGTAAATTTAGCAGCTTCAGAGCCCCCCAGGAAGGGTTTGGGGAGCCCCAGAGAGGGATATAGGGAGAGTGGACAGGGGTGACTTCCCACGACGGGGGTTGAGCTCAGGAAGGGGCTCAGGGGTGCAGAGAGGAAAGGGGGGGAGGTGTGTCCCACCAACAAGGGGTACACGACTGGGTCCAGCTTCTCCCCATCTGCATGGTGACACCATGGGGGAAATCAGCCAGCCCAGAGAGGGTTAAATCAGCCACAATTGGGGGGGGGGGCACACCCCCACCACAGTCACATCCACCCCCCAGCTCCAAGCTGACCCCTCACTTCTGAGCCCAGTAAGGGGGGGGTCAGACTTGAGACTGGGCAGCACTGGGGGGACCTCAACACCCACTCCAGCCAAGGAGCCACCCCAGAACTCACAGGGAGAAACTGGGACCCCCCCCCCC
>NW_009650251.1:60960-62107 GCF_000708025.1 Charadrius vociferus
TGTGATGCGGTTTGAGGAATCCAAAACAATTTATTGCCAGTTTAGACAATTATTCTCTCACCCCATGAGCCCCTCTCCACCTGGGAAGGGGAATCGGGGAAAAAACAAGGAAACGCAAGGGTTGAAATATAAACAAATTTAGTAGAATAACACTAAATAATTAACATAATTAGCCCATACTGGTCCCAGTACCAATATAAAATAAACAAGGATTATCCTCAGCCCATTCTATCCATAGAAGCCGTGCACTCCCAGCAGTGACAGCAAATGTGGGGCACTGTGAGCGCTGTGGCTTCAGGAGGAAGGGAAGGGTTCAGGGGTCCATCACCGGGGCAAGGAGTTCTCAGGATGGCGGCCATCACGGGAGAGAGAGAACTCCTCAGCAAACTTTCTGATTTATATGGAATGTGCTGTTGATGGTATGAAATAACCCTGTTGGGCAGCTTGGGTCAAGTGCCCGGGTCTCGCTCTTCCTCGTCCCCGCACCTGGGGAGCTCAAAAATACTGAGACCTTGAAACCCACGCACCATAGCTGTCTATAAAGTAAATATTTTCACAAATTCAGGCACAAGAGTCTTCTAAAAGTGCAGTTTTCCCAAGCATTAGAAGAGAAATTAGTCCTGTGTCACTCAAACCAGGACACAGGAGCTTCAGGGATGCTGTTGGGGGCTTTTGGGGTGCCGCTGCCTGGCACTTTTGGGGTCTCAACCCCTCCAGAAAGCCCAGTGGGCTCAGACAGCTTACCCATTTCCTCCTGGGCTGTGCTCAGCCCCTTACTGGGAGAGAGCAAACACCACCAGCACACTAGTGCCCCCGCCAGCATTCCTGAGCAAACTGCCTCCCTGTCGCATCGGGCGTCCCCACCGCTTTCCACCTTCGCTCTGGGGTCTCCTGGAAGTCTGGAGGTTGCAGAGCTCTGTCCCCGGAGGCTCCGAGGCTGCTGCCCTTCTGGATTTCAAAGGAATAACCCACCACATACTGGGAGCGCTTGCCGCATTCATTACCTGGCAAACCAACTCCATATGGCTTCTGCAGCGTTTTCTGGGCTCGTCTCCCTCCTCTCCTGTTTTCCGTAGGACACCCAAGAGACCTGTCACCACAAAACCTCTATCTGGCCCAGAAAGCCCCCGGCATCCTGGGCTGCATC
>NW_009650251.1:62715-64572 GCF_000708025.1 Charadrius vociferus
GGAGGTGTCCCTGCCCGGGGCAGGGGGGGGTCTGGTCCTTTAAAGGCCCCTTCTAACCCAAACCATTCTGTCATTCTGTGATTACAGCGTGGAGACAGTTCTCATATTTTTCTGATGCTCAGATCAGGTTGAGGGCAGAGGGAGAGCTGATTCATCCTCTGCTCCCGGACTAGAGACAGCGGCACCGGTGAGTGCCTCAGCGCAGCTCCCGGTGCTGCAGACGTGTACCACCGCGGGTGGGCAGGTTCCAGGCAGAATCGTGGCCGTTTGCAGCCTCCAGGCTGCTCCGGCCGGTCCTCGGCACAGCCACGGAGCCTGGGGCTTCCCGTCCCGAGCGTGGAGCGAGCCCGTGCGAAGCCCTCGGAGGTCAGGGGACCACAGGACATCCACGTTCGGCTGCTCCTGGTGGTATTTGGGACAGTGCAACCAGCCGGGTGACAAGGACTGACCTCCACCACCCAAAATCCCATTACCAGTGATGGGAGGGAAACTCGGAGCGTGGGGGTTTGGGCTGAGCCGGTTCAGACGGTGCGGCAGCCCCAACCCAAAACTGCTCCATCGCCCGGGAAACGTTACACCCCCGCTCTGAAAAACTCGGGATGTTTGACAGTTTTTCCCTCTCCATCCTCAAAAACCCACCCGGCGTGCGGCCACTCCGTTATAAAGTAGTGAGAAATGCTTCGAGAAAGGCCCTGCGTGATGTTCCTAGGGTTTATTAAGTATCCCCTAAACCCAAAATCCCCCGAGAAAATGAGCCCCCGACGCACACGAGCGAGGCAGACGGCAATCGCCGCCCCTCAGCTGCAATCACTGAGTTCAACAGCTCTAATTTGCGCGGGGGAAGCGTTCCGCTAACCGTTTTCAAATTGATTTAACGAGGCAAATGAGAGAAAACAACGTCTGGGAAGAAATGAGAGTTCATTAGAGACAATTTAGTGGCGCAGAACTTTTTCGGGAGGGCGGTGAGTGGGATGCCGACGAGGCCGGGGTGATTTTTGCATGGACAAGGCTGCGCATACCCGTCCCACCGCCGCTGATTTCCACCATCGCAGGCGTTTAAGTGTTAAAATACACCTCAAGCCTTCGTGCAGGGGATGTCCCGCTGCCCTCGTCTCGCCTGGACCGCTGCGACGCTCTCCTCAACCCCATAAAAACCTCTTCTCCTGCCAAACCCATCTTTTCCCATAGCCGCGGCCGCGTTTGTGCCCCAAGCTATGGGGAGGGTTTGCAGCTGATGAGAGGTTTAATTTGCTCCCTCTGTCACGACCTGTGCTGGTTATAGCTGTTTTCCAGCCCCCTTCCTGCTGCTTTTGCCCCCTCAATCCACCTCGCGCAAGGGAATGGGGCCCAGATCCGCTCACCATCCCATCCCCGTGATTTGCACGTGGAATCACAGAATGGTTTGGGTTCTCGAGGCACTTTTAAAGGCCATCCAGTGCCACCCCCTGCCCCACGCAAGGACACCTCCCCCCAGCCCAGGTTGCCCCAAGCCCCGTCCAACCTGGCCTTGAACACCTCCAGGGATGGGGCAGCCACAGCTTCTCGGGGCAACCTGCCCCAGGGGATCACCGCCCTCACACTCAACAATTTCTCCCCAATTTCTCCTCTAAATCTCCCCTCTTTTGGTTTAAAACCATTCCCCCTCATCCCATGGCTCCCCTCCCTGATCCAGAGTCCCTCCCCACTCTCCTGGAGCCCCTTTAGGCACTGGAAGGGGCTCTGAGCTCTCCCCTTTTTGGCCTTCTCTTCTCCAGGCTGAACCCCCCCAACTCTCCCACCCTGTCCTCCCAGCAGAGGGGCTCCAGCCCTCCCAGCATCACTTTTCCCAGCTGGCCCTTTTGGTTTGGGAGCAGTGGG
>NW_009650251.1:65433-67139 GCF_000708025.1 Charadrius vociferus
GGGGGGGGGGCGACGAGGACGGGAGGGGGAGGCAAGGTGGGAAGCCTCCCTCTCCTTGGCATTTTGCTCCTGGGAAGGAGAAAATAAATGATCCATAAAGTTTCCATCGGGGACGCAGGGGAGAGCAGCTCCGACAGCCGCCGTGCGTGGGAGGCGTCTGCCTCCGGAGCCCTCGACGTCGGTGGAAATATTAAATTTTTTGCCTTAAACTTTATTTCGATGGTTTGGGCGATTATAAGGGGAAGGAATCCGGGTTTCCACGAAGCTCTCGCGTTTGTTGTGGAACAACCCAACCCACCAAGCGTTTGCACGGGAGGGAATTTATGAAATAAATGTTGACCCAAATGAGGCGGTTTCGGTTGTTCCTGTCCCGGAGCCGTCGGGGCTGAGGGTGGTGGGAGGAAAGGGCTGGTTGGAAATTATTTTATTTTTTTTCCCCTGAAAAAAAATGGAGAGGTTTAGAAACAGCTGAGATATCGCGTGGCATCACGGCCGGTCGCAGGGTGATGCTGCACCGGGAGCTTCGAGCTGTAAAACTGGAAAGAAAAATAAGAAATAAAACCCTCAGGAGAGTTGGGGAGAGGGCAATAAAGGAGATGGAGCAAAGCCCAAGTGCCCGGCGCTGCCGGCACGAGGGAGAGGCTGTTTTGGGGGAAATCTGGGGGGATTTGGGGGTTTTCTGCAGTTTTTATCCCCGTGGCGGGGGCGTCCCCGGGGTGAGGGCACTGGGACCCCCATGCCGACACCTCCGGGCAGCACCGGGGGGGAGAATGAGGTGATGTCTGGGGAGGCCGTGGCAAAGGAGGGAGCGCCATGCTCGCACCGCCTCGCACGCTTTGCACGAGCGCGAGCGGTCTTGCACAGCCTCGTCCCGGCAGGAACGGCCTCCCACCGCCGCGCCGCCTTCCACAGGCACACACGAGCGTGCACAAGTGCGCACGGCCTCACACGAGCTCGCACGAGCGTACGCAGCCCCGCACGGGCACGCACAGGCACGCACGGCTTCGCACGAGCAAGCACAGCCTCGTGTGAGCTTGCACGAGCACACGCGGCATCGCACAAGCACACACGGGTACACAAAAACCCTCGTACTGGTGTGGGAAGGCTCCATACTGGGACGGGTGACCTCATACTGGTGTGAGAAAGCTCCATACTGGGACAGGTGACCCCATACTGGGGTGGGAAAGCACGATATGGGGGCATACTGGGACATACTGGGACAGGGTCCTCATACTGGTGTGGGAAAGCTCCATACTGGAACGGGTGCCCTCGTACTGGTGTGGGAAAGCTCCATACTGGGACAGGTGACCCCATACTGGGGTGGGAAAGCATGATATGGGGACAGGGTCCTCATACTGGTGTGGGAAAGCTCCATACTGGAACGGGTGCCCTGGTACTGGTGTGGGAAAGCTCCATACTGGGATGAGTTACCACATACTGGTGTGGGAAAGCTCTATACTGGGATGGGTGACCTCATACTGGTATGGGAAAGCACCATACGGGGACGGGGCCCTCATACTGGTGTGGGAAAGCACCATACTGGGACAGGTAAGCTTATACTGGTGTGGGAAAGCTCCATACTGGGACAGGTATGATATACTGGTGTGGGAAAGCCCCATACTGGGACAGGTGCCCTCATACTGGTGTGGGAAAGCACTATACTGGGACAGGTAAGCTTATACTGGTGCGGGAAAGCCGCATACTGG
>NW_009650251.1:76858-77180 GCF_000708025.1 Charadrius vociferus
GCTCCCCTCCCACTGGGGCAGTGGGTTCCCACCCCGCGCATGCGCAGTCTGTCCCCGCGCCCTCTCCCTCCTCCGCGCATGCGCGAGAAGGGCGGCGCGAACCCCGCAGTGCGCGTGCGCCCGCGGCCACGCCCACACCCAACTTACCCCGCCCGCGGGAACCCCCCCCGCGTAGCACCGACGCATGCGCAGTTCCGGACACGCCCCCTCAGCCTCGCCCCAAAGGGTGGGACTATGGGCACCACCCCACTGCGGTGCGGCGCATGCGCGCTGAGGGATCGCCACGCCCGGGCGGGGTTGTTCGTCACGGTGAGGCGGTGCC
>NW_009650251.1:77565-85423 GCF_000708025.1 Charadrius vociferus
GGGCGGGGTGGTGTGTGTGAGGCGCTGTGTGTATTTTTTGGGGGTGGGGGGTGTCTAAGAAGGCGTGTCTGGCTGCGGAGGAAGGGTATGTCTCTCCTTTGTGGGGTCTTGGGGAGTGTAGATCTGTCTCTGTGGAGCTGTTGAGTTTTGGGGGGATGTCACGGTTTTGAGGGGCTTTGTGGGAATGAGCCTCCACTGAAGTGTGCTGAAATAGAGTGTCTCTTTTTGTAGGGTGCTGGGGGAGTCGGCCTTGAGGTTGGAGGGCTGGCTGTGGTGGGTGTTGGGCCCCCTGGGAGGGTGATTCTGTCTGGGGGGTGTTTCTCTAAGGGGTGTTGGGGATGGGTCTCCAGCGTGGGCCTATTCCCCTCATGCCTGGAGTTCAGAGTGGGGTTTCCTTGTTGGCCAGAAGCAAGTGGAAAACCCATTTAATGACCAGGATTGCCCTTGCTGCCCCTGTTATAGGTTATGCAGCTTTTCTACAGCAGGCACAATGGGTTCTGTGCTTTCCCTCTCCGTTAACAATGCTGCCTCCAGGCAGAGGAGGAAGGCTGAGGATGACGATGATGACTTACTCGATAGCCGAGACCGTGTGGAAGACATTGCCAAGTTTCCGTACGTTGAATTCACAGGTCAGGACAGCATCACCTGTCCTACTTGTCAAGGCACTGGCTGCATTCCCACAGGTGAGTGTTCTTCTCAGGCCTAAATACTAGAAGAAAATTTTGATTACTTACATGAGTGACCTTTGAAATATATAGAATCAGTTAATATGTTCCTTTTCCTTTCCAGAGCAGGTAAATGAGTTGGTGGCTCTGATACCCTACAGCGACCAACGGCTTCGTCCACAGAGAACGTAAGTGTGTAGTAAGAGATTAATTACATTTTGTGAAGAGCAAACAGGGCTCTTTTGTCACTTACTGCCACAACTAAATGCTTCACCCAGTCTGCAGCCTCTCCTTCATCTGGTGGTTTGTTTTCATCCAAGTATGCCAACAAATACAGTTTAGAGTGTAACTTTTAAATACTTCCTGTGAAATCCCACTGTGGGGTGAATGTGGAAACAATGATCCTACTCACACACTGCGCCCTCGCACCCTTTACTGAAGCTTTTAGAAAGAAACTGTCTTACCAGCAGCAAAAATACCGGATTGTGAAAACACTATGGGAGCAAAAATGATTCTTTGGTTACTCATTACCAAAAAAAACCTTTTTAAAGGCCGAGGGTTTTGAGCAATTTCAGATATCGAAAATGTTAAAGCAGCACTTCTGTGCCTCTTCCAGGGAAGAACAAATAGGAGTTGTTTGCTGGCTGGGTTGGGTTTCGGGTAGAAGGTCTCTTGTGGCTGCAGAGGCTGTGTTAGGGCAAAGGAGGTGACCCCTTCCCTGCCTCTTCCAGGAAGCTGTACGTCCTGCTGTCTGTGCTGCTCTGCCTTCTGATATCGGGGCTGGTGGTTTTCTTCCTGTTCCCACACTCTGTCCTGGTGGATGATGACGGGATTAAAGTGGTTCAAGTTTGGTTCGACAAGAAGAACTCCGCTGTCATTCTTGCCATCACGGTAAATTTTTTGTGTGTCTGTGTGCCCGAGGGAATAAATTCTGTGCTGAGCTGCCAGGAAGGTCGCTGCTACTCATGTCTCCTCCTGTGTTTCTATCCAGGCCACCTTACGGATCAGGAACTCCAACTTCTACTCGGTGACAGTGACCAGCTTGACTAGTCAGGTGCAGTACATGAACACTGTGGTGGGAACCCAGCAGATCACCAACGTCTCCAGCATCCAGCCGCTGAGCGACAAACTGGTATTCATCTTTCATTGCACTTACAATCTAAGCATCACCAAATCTAGTATGAAACCTGTATGCTATGGCGAGTTAACTTGACGATAGTCTACCTATACCTTAAAGCTTTGCTTGGCAAAACAGTCTCCTGGCTAGAGTAGCCTATGCTTTAGGCACACAAGGTGGGAAAGACTCTGGAAGGGGTGGATTTAAATGAGTACTTGAGCAGCAACTGAATGCATTTTTCTTTTCTCTTTTACAGGTGAATTTCACTGTGAGGGCAGAGCTGGGTGGACCTTTCTTCTATGTGTAGTAAGGATTGACTACTCTCTGTGGGAGAGGGCAGGCTTAAGCTGCTTTAATTAGAATTTGCTCTGGAAATTACTTGTTTTCTGCTTGCTTCCTGGAAAGTAACTGTTTGCTAGAAATGACTTGAAAAGCTGCTTTGTCGGGATGTTGTGATGTGGTTCTTGGACGGTGTCTCGAGTTGAGTTGGCACCAAAGGGAAAATATCATCAGAAGATACCGAGAAACGCAAGTGTCTCTGCAACCCTGCTTAGCCCGTGCTGACCTATTTCTTTGTTTTGGTCTTTTCCAGTTTCTTTTGCACGTTTCCCAAGGTGAAGGTACATAACATAGTGATCTTCATGAGGTAGGTGGTTCTCTGCTCGGCTCCTGACTCAAAAGGGAATTGCTGCCGCAGCAAATCTAGGGTACACGAAGAAAATCCCCCTTGGCAAGCACCCCAGCCTGGTTCACTGTGTCAGCTTTTAATCCAGGCCGGTTGACACAGTTGGGTGAAATGTAAGATAGAGGGGAGAAGACACCAGGTTGCTCCGTGCTGAGCTTACACGTGAGGTGTGGTGTGCCCCAGAGAGCTGCGTTTGCCAGCTCTGCGTATCCCTGCCTGCTGCAGGGAGCGATCTTGAGCAAAAATCTGAGAGGTTCTGCAGCTTTTGAGGGGGAAGAGGAGTTACGTGATGAGTGTAAAACCTGCTGGGTTTGTTATTTTGATAGAGGGATTGCTGTCGCTGGTCCTGTCCCTGCTAAACTGCTCTCCCCCCTCTCCCAGGACATCAGTGAAGCTCTCGTACATTGGCCATGTGACGCAGAGCGCTTTGGAAACGTACCACTATGTGGATTGCAGTACCAACTCCACGGCTGCCCAGGACCTGCTGCCTCTGCTGTCCCCCTCCATGGGAGATGCAGCCAAAGCCAAGAGCAAGCCCTGAGGGCGCAGCTGATGCTTTCCGTGGGTGGTTGATCATGCAGATGGATTCCTAGAAAGGACCAGGAACTTTCAAACAGAAGCGGAGGGACCGCGAGTGACTTTGGTGGGCGATATTTGAAAGCTCTGGGTCCCTTTCATGCTCTTCCACGTGCAGCTGGGCTGTGCTGCTGGCCTGTCCACAAAACCCGCTTGGGGTGGTGTTCATGTGCGAGCACACAGGTCCCTTCCCAAAGTCAGGGTCCTGTTGCGCCTGCCTTCCTCTTCTGTTCCGAAGAACTAGGGTTTTTTTTGGTAGGGACACTGGACTCTCAAGCTTTATGCTTTGGGGTCTGAAGATCCCAAAGATTTAGGGTTGATTTTTGCAGCTGTTTTGACGCTTAGCACTGCGTCGAGTCCTTTCAGAGTAAACTAATTCTGTCCAATTAATTTATTCCACTTTTTATTCAGTGGCAGCGTGTCACTGGCTTGTTTCAAAGCAGGGCTTGATAAAAAGGGATAGTTCTCTTAAGGAACACACAGATGAGGCTTTCACTTCTGTAACTTGCACTAGAAGGAGGCAAAGGAATTGAAACCTTCGAAACAAGCTTCCTCTGTTGCGCAGATTCTGTTTGTTGGCAGCTGAGGCCACCTACAGCAAACCCCTACCAAAGCGCCGCCTTAATGAAGACGACCTCAGTAAGTGCAGCGCTGCTGGGGACGCGTGAAGGCTCCCTGTGAATTAGACCTTCCTCCTCCTCCACATGTGGCTCTGAACCTTTTTCTCCCCGCGTTCGGCAGCTGCGGGGCCTCTGGGGTTTGAAATCGGGGAACTTGTAGCTCGGTGTCGCTTTGTACTTGTGCCTGCCGTGAACAAGTGCGGATTTAAACTGATTTTTGTGGGAGTTGGGAGTTTCAAAGCCTTGCCTCCCAGGAGCCGGCTGTCCTCGCGGATGGTATCAACTGTGCTCTTAAAGCTAATAAACGTGAAAGCTCAGCCCGCTGCGGTTCTCCCTGCGGACTCGCGCCATTTGCAGCTTGGAGGATTTCATTCCGCTGCTGCCCTTTGTAGTTTTTCTGGAATTTGATGGCTACCGCTGCCCTCGTTTCCTCCCTGCCTGCACCGACCCCTTTCTCCGGCCGCCTCTTGGATGTGAGATTGTGCAAGTGTGTGTGTAAACAAAGCGCAGGTAAAGGCTGCAAGAGAAAAGGTTTTCAGTGAAGGATACTTTATTTTGTGCGAGTGTGAAATAAAAATGCACTTTGCCTTTTTTGTAAGAAGCGGTGTTTCTGCCTAGCAGGGGTGCTAGAACTGAATTCTACTGATTAAAGCTGGGTTGTACCTTACTGCACGCTGCCCTTTGTTTGAGGAATTCAGAGTCCCTGTAGAAATCGAGCTTTGCCTTAGAGTTAGCGCTCTGTGGTGTGAGTGGTGTCATCTCATCCTTTGCCCAGAAATACCTGTTCTCTTCCTGATGATTTTTGGGGAGTGGGGACCAAGAAACTCAGCCAGAGAGCAGCAAACCACCTCCCTGTCCCCCCGCTTAGAGGAGCTGGGACCAGTGACAGGAGTCACCCACTTCCCTTCAGTGCCTGTCACCCCACCCACTCCCTGCTCATCTCCATCACGAGCTTCTCGTTAGCTTTCGTAACCCCCCAAGCCTGATTTATCATAAGTTGAACTTTCCTTTTTTAAGGAAAATGAGGAAATCGCGAGCTTTGCTCTTCACCTGTGTTGTTTCCTGGCGGTGCTCACTCCCAGCTGAGATGCGGTTTCTCCTTGCGGGGTGATGCAGCCTCCTGCTCCCCTACATTGCCTTCCCCACCCGTGTCGCTGTCTTGGAGAGACCCCCACACTCTCCTGCCCCTCAGGGCCCAGTCCTACAAACAGGGTTGATATTTCCACTGGGTGATTATTTTTTGGGGGGGTGCTCCCTGGGTGCCTGCAGCAGGAACCCTAAACCCACCGCTTGGCTGAACAGAGGCAGCTTTGCCCCGAATTAGTTGTGCGGCAGGGGTGAGCCGGAGCTCTCATAATTAGGGGTGCCCTCCGGGTCATGTGGCAAAGTATTTGGCCTTTTAAAGGGTGTTTTATTTTGAAAATCCTTCCTAATCCCCCAATCCTTTCTAATGAATTTCCTCTGCCAATGTTTTTTAAAGATCCTCAGGTGCTCTAGCAGGAGCGGTTGCTGCTGCGTCGCCAGCTGTGAGTGTTTAAAATTGAGATGAGGGCCCCAAAGTAGCATGTTGGGTGTGTTTTTGGTTTGGTTTTTTTTTTTTAATCCTTTAAAGTCGTAATTTCTCTTAATGAAAAACTGCAGTGCCTCTGCTATCAAGGGATGCAAAAAGCTGAGGTTTTTACAAAAGCACTGTCATAAAACTCCTAAACTGCCCAGTCAACTGCTGCCCGTTACATCCTGCATGTAAAGCTCAGGCACGGTCGTAACTCTTGTGGGGTCAGTGGGCTACTTTCCTTTAAGATAATAATAAAAAATAAATGCAAACAACTCAACTACTGAATCTTTTCCTCTAATTAGCAAGAGAAGAATTTACATATGTAACTTTTTATGAAGCCATAAAGGCACAGCTGCTTTACGTGCAATGGCTGTGACTCTACTGCACTCAGTATCGCAAATTATATCCTGAAATTACATTTTTTACAGGTATAAAATGGGATAAATTCCGTGTTGAGGATGAGGAGGAGGGTTAGAGGGCACCACCATATGGATTTGCATGAGGATGGGGCCCAGCATCCCCCTCCCCACTGGTTTTACTGGTTTCCTTCAACTGGTGACTCTAATGCTTGCCTCGACTCATACCAGTTCTGTTTCGGGCTGCAGTGGGAGAAGGGATCCCTTAAGAGAAACCTCGTGCTGTGGTGTTGGCTCCTGGTGTTTCACGATTTTTCACTTTAAAAGAGGTTTCCCCTCCCTTTTTTTGGCTTTTGGGGGGATTTAGTTGTTTCACTGTTGTGTTTTTTTTCCCTCTGAGGTAGCCCCAACCCAGAAAAGTTGGGGATTTGACCCAAAACCTTCCTTTATCATGGCTGAGAAATGGGGAGAAAGACGTTAGACCACAGCAAACACTGACAAAAACAACGCCCAGATCGCCTTGTACTTTCCACCAAAAGTTTTTTTTTTTTTTTATATCAACTGATGTTAAAAAATACAGACTTGTTTTACAAGAATAGCACCATTATTATTATTTTTTTGTTTTGTTGTATTTATACATTAGCACTCCTGCTGGTGATACACAGGGGGAGGGATGGGGACGGGAGGGGATTCGTGATACCTGGATTTGCGAGATCCCTTTTGCAGGGAAGGGCCGTCGTACCTGCCAGTTAGATTCCCACCTCCACCTGACCTAAAAAATAGGTCTTACAGGAAGAGAATAAATAAATAAGACCGTGGGTTTGTTGGTTGGTTTTTTTTTTTTCTGTTTTTAATTTCGCAGCCTGCCTGGACGGCCTTGGAAAGAGGCGGTGGTCCCTGACGGAAGGGCGTGAATCGAGGGGTCGTTGCAGCCATTCAGTGCAGAAGTCGTACGAGCGATTGGAAGGTACTCAGGTCCTCGGGGTGGGTTTGGGGTGGGTTGTTGTTTTTTTTTTTTTAGTTTACTTTTATGGTATTGGGCTGGATTTTTTAAAAAACAAAACAAAACCAAAAAACAACAAACAACAACAACAAACAAACACACAAATAAAACAATTCTTTTTACAAGAAGCAGACTGGGCCAATATCCACGCCAAACTCCTGATCGGCTCCACCAATGTCCATAGGTGCAATATCTACAATGGGCAGGCGCGAGGTCTTCTGCGATCGGTACTCAATGACTGTCTTGCCCCATTTGCCAGTGTGTTTCTGGGGAGAAAACACGGAGGAAGGATGTTATGAGATGCTCTTGAGCCCTCCAAACCAACAGCGACCTCATGGGTTCAACCCCAACTCATCATCTACATCTTCCCCTTGCAGGCGCCTGTGGACTTACCGTGCAACCGTCCTCCAAGACGCTGTACGTGAACCTGCTGTTGCCCTCAGCTCTGATCTCCACGTCGTTGGATCCCTGGATGAGGATGGCTTTCTTCAGGTTGCCCGTCTCCTCGTCCATGTAGGCGATGCTGTTCTTGCAGTGGTAAGTGACGTTCTGGGAGCCTTCGGTGGACAGGAGGCGGAGGAAGGTCATCTGGATGTTGGCAGTGTTGGGAGCCAGGTCTTCATCGCCGTAGCTAAACTGGAGGGAAGAGGTGAGACGTTAAAACCTGGGGGTGTTACAATGACCCTATTTTCAGCCACCTTTTGAGGGAACTTCCATACTTCTAGATGGCTAAACACACATCTTCCACATCTTCCTAGATGGCTGCAAAAATCACAGCCCTACTTACCCAACTCCAACCTTTCAATATAGTCCTCCAAAGCACCTAGTCCCTTGTGTCAACACAACCCCAAGGAAGGACATTCCAACCAGACACCCAACACCACCTCCTGCTCAATCTCCCTTCCTGCTCTCGGTGTGTGGCACCAACCCAGCTGGGATGCTTACGTGGAAACCGCCGTTAATGGTCTCTGCGAACCAGACGTGCTTCTTGTCTTTGGTCTTGCTGGTCCACCAGTTCTTCTTGGGGATGCTGCTGGGGTTGGGGTAGACGCAGGTCTCGCCCGTCTCCATGTTGCAGAAAACTTTGATGGCGTCCAAGGTGCAGCCCTGGTTCGGGTCGATCCAGTAGTCTCCTACAGCGGGGAGGAGAAACGGTGTGTGAACATGAGGTTTTGGAGGTCAGAGCAAAGAGCATCGTGGAGTTGGCTGTCCTCTAGAGGCTGGGGGAGAGGGTCAGGAGGGGAGGAGGCAGGGGAGGAGGCAGGGGTGGAGGCTCCTACC
>NW_009650251.1:85551-88414 GCF_000708025.1 Charadrius vociferus
CGCGGCCTCGTCCGCTCGCATGTATCGGATGGGGTCAGGACCCTTCTCCGTCTGACCCAAGCCAGCGAAAGCTGACATGTCGATGCCGGTGCCTGGGGGGCCGGGAGGACCGGGGGGACCTGGGTTTCCAGGAGGACCCTATGGGAGGAAGAAGATGCAATCCTGATGGGCTGCTCCGTGAGCTGGACCCCCTTTCCCTGCCTCTGATGGCATTTTTAACTCACCGCAGGACCTGGTTCGCCGCTTCGTCCGCGGGGGCCGGGGGGACCGATGGGGCCGGGCATGCCGTTGGAGCCGTCTTTGCCAGAGGGGCCGACGGGGCCGGGGGGACCCTACGAGAGAACCCCGAAGGAGGGGGAGGTCAGGACATTGCAAGACCACAGGGCAGGGAAGGTGTTAGCTCCTGCCGTCATCGAGCGAGGCAGGCGACCCGGGGGGGGGGCTCAAGGACGGAGCCTCTTTTTCCTTTCATGTCCCCAAATGCCACGTGCAGGACTTACCCTGGGACCGGAGGGACCCGCGGGACCAGCAGCACCTTGGTCTCCAGAAGGACCCTGAGGAGGACGTGAGGGTGGATGGTTACAGCTCCTCCTCCAGCACCGAGGGGCGCTCAGCCCCAGCAGTGCCTTTGCACGGGCTTGGAGCCCCGTCGGTGGCCGCAGCCACCCTGAAGGAGCCACATCCAGCTCCGTGGTGAGACGTGATGGGGCCGAGTGCTGGGGTCCCGAAAGCAACACTTACGGGTGGTCCAGGAAGACCCTGCAGCCCGGTGAAGCCACGGTGGCCCTTCAGCCCTCTCTCTCCAGCCTCTCCCGTCTCACCCTTGTCACCGCGAGGCCCTTGAGGACCCTGGAAGGGGAGAAGGGGACGTGCCAGGCTCAGGGTGGCAGACCCCCACCCAACGCCCCCCAGAACCCCGTGCATTGCACATGGGATGCCCCGATGATCCCGGCTTCACTCACCGGCATGCCTCGAGCGCCAGCAGGACCGGAGGGACCCATGGGACCTTGTGCACCCTGGGGAGAGAAAAGAGAAGAGTCGAAAGGGGACAGGAGCGCGGGATGCCGGGGGTGCCCTGTGCCTTTGGCGGGGGGGCCGAACCAGCCCCCGAGCTGCCCTGTTCACAGCACCGGGAATCGGCGGCTGCCTGCACCGAATGGCATCTTTAAATACTCTCAGCTGGAGCATCAGCGCTGAGTAACGATCCTTGCAAATAAATACCCTGGCAGATTTTCCCCGGTTAAGCCTCCCGGCGCTTACAGCTCCCCGGGCAGTGCTTGTGCGGAGGCAGAGCCCGAAGTGGGCTCTTGGTGCTCATGAATCCTTGGGAAGATGCTCAGAGACACTAATGGCACTCGGGGCACCGCCGAATTAGTGACATCCGCTAACGGCACCCGCCTGGCTCTCCCAATTACTCCGAGTAGCTAATTGCTCCCGGGGAGGCGCTGCTGTTTCTTCATTTATCTGCGCTCAGGGTGGTTCCCGTCTCCCGTAACAAGACCTCAAACCCAACGAGCCGTTTCCCTCGCCGATGTGCCGCTACTCACCGTCTCGCCTCTGTCTCCTTGTTTGCCGGTGGGACCGACGGGGCCGGGAGCACCAGGGGCACCAGGAGCGCCGGGGGCACCCACAGGACCGGTCTCACCACGATCACCCTGCGCCGAGACAAGGGGATGATGGTCAGACCCGCGGGGTTTTCAGCCGGGGCGAGAGGGCATGTGGGTAGCGAGCGCTGGGGGAAGCGCATGGGCAAACTCACCTTCACGCCGGCTGCGCCGTCTCTGCCGGGGGGTCCATCAGAGCCAGGGTTACCCTGGGAGGAGAGGAGAAATTAAGTCTTGACCTTGGGATGGAGCAGGATGTACGCAAACTCCCCTTTTGGGGCAAAAACCACCGGCAAAGAGGTGCCGGGAGCTGAGTTATGGTGCAGGATCAGCTAGTCCAGTGCCGCCGTTGGGGTTACATCGGGATGATCCTGAGCCCGGCACGGATGGAGGCACCGTCCTGCTTCGCCCCCTCCCCGTGCGCTGGGGTGCTGCCTACCTCGCGCCCAGGTTCGCCGGCGGGACCCGTCAGACCGGGGGGACCCACGGGGCCGGGGGGCCCTCGGTCGCCCGCAGAGCCGGGTGCTCCTTGTTTCCCAGGTTCGCCCTAATAAAAGGAAAAAAAAAAAAAAGCCATGAGACAACACACATGAGCAGGAGAGCTCCCAGCGCAGCCCTTCACCCAGCGATCATCCCGTTTTAAGGCTGTCAGACCCCTCTGCCCAAATAAGCATCGGTCACTGCCCTGCCCCGATGCCACCGGCAGCTCCTGGTTGCAAAACCCCAAAGTGCACCCAGGATTGGGGGGGGTCCCAGGGGTGCTCGACCTGTGCCCGAGGGGGGCTACCGGCCCCGTGACCAGCTCGCTGCAGGCTTCAAAGCACCCAAATTCACAGTGCTGAGGTCGGGAAAGCCAAACTCAGCCGCTCTGACAGCTATTGGGGGGACGATGCCGCTGCCGGGCACGGGGGGGGGGTGAGCCCATGGGGCCCATGGTGGGGTGACAACTCACCGATGGCCCCGGCAGCCCGGGGAAGCCTCTCTCACCACGCTGGCCAGGAAGACCGACGATGCCACGTTGTCCTGCCAAACCTTGGGGACCGGGGGGACCGTCAGGACCCTGCGGGGAGGCAGAGGTGGGGGATCAGACCCGGTGGAGTGGCGGCGCGGCACCAAATGAGCACAGAACAAGGTCCTCCCCCAAAAAACATACCGCAGGGCCATCCTCGCCGGGTTCGCCTTTCTCGCCAGGGGGGCCAGCGGGGCCTTGGAGACCGGGGTCACCGGCACGGCCCGGGGGACCGGCATCGCCACGAGCA
>NW_009650251.1:88826-89277 GCF_000708025.1 Charadrius vociferus
AATCCGGTGGCTCCCTGGGGAAGGAGAGGAGAAAGGCGGCTCCGATGCTGCACCGCACTCCCCCCGAACATCCCCTCCCACAGCCCACCCCCTCCATACTCACGGGGGGACCCTGAGCACCCCGGGCTCCTTTGGGACCAGTTACACCAGTTGGACCCTGGGAAGAGGAGGAAAATGGGTTAGAAATGTGTCTGCCCATGCGATGCCTCAAATTTCCCGGGGATAGGGACCCCCATGGGGTTCGCCCCCCGTTTCGCGCTGTACCCACCTGTGGGCCAGGTGCGCCGGAGGGACCTTGGGGACCGGGAGCACCGGCGTCACCCTTCTGTCCGGGTTCTCCTTGTTCGCCTTTGGCACCAGGTTGCCCGTCGGCACCCTGCGGGGAAGCAGCCGCCGTGAGTGGGTTGAGCTGATGCTGGACCCGTGCCGGGGGAAACGGGGCCAAATACTC
>NW_009650251.1:89530-91681 GCF_000708025.1 Charadrius vociferus
CATCCCCTGGGGGGGTGTGGGGGGATGGCACTTACGGGGGCACCGCGGGCACCAGCAGCGCCGGATGGACCAGGAGGGCCGGATTCACCCTGGAAAAGAAAGGATGGAGAGTTGGGGGGGGTGGGTGGCATCTCCCTTGATCGGGAGCAGCCGAGGGGCTGCCCGGGCTCTCACCTTCTCGCCGTTGGGGCCAGCGGGGCCGGGGGGACCGATGGGACCTGTCAGACCCTGCAAAGGAGAGACAGATGAGGACGAGGCCACCAAGAGCATCCCTCACCGACCACCCTGCTCCCACAGCGTCCTCATCCCACTTACGCGTGCGCCGTCCTTTCCGGGGGCTCCCTCGGGGCCTTTCTCTCCGACATCTCCCTGCGGGGTGAGACGGAGGCGGTGTGAGTCGAGCTAAGACCTGATGCCGCTCAGGACACCTCTGGCACCCATCACTTACCCGGTCTCCCTTGGGACCGGCAATGCCGGCTGCTCCTCTCTCACCGGGCATTCCCTGCAGCCCCGGGGGACCCTGGGCACCGTTGGGGCCGGCTGGTCCAGTTGCACCCTAAAGCAGAGCAAAAGTGCAATTATTGGGGTGCCAAATCCCCCCTGCATGCTGACCCCCAGCCTCACGGCTCCACCGGTGGAACCCAGCCACCGAAATGTGGCCCCCCCTTGTCACCCACCTTGGGTCCGTCGGTGCCCGGCGTGCCGGGGAGCCCGCGGGGACCTTGCAGCCCTTGTGCGCCAGGAGAGCCACGTTCACCGGGGAAGCCGCGTTCACCCTGGGGTGGGGGGGACACAGCGTTAGGGGGTCACGGTGAGGGTCACAACGTCTTCTGCGTGGATGTCCCCAGGGAGGGTGGGCAGAGCACCCGTCCCTCACTGCCCCGAAGTGACTGGGATGTACTGGGAGAGGGGACGTGCCGCAGCGGAGGCTGAGCCACCAGGACTGGGGGACGCCATGGCCCTGGCTGGGGGTGGCCCGGCTCCGCCAACCCCCTCGAGCTCTCACAAACCCCCCCCGTAGGATGGGGAGAGGTGTCCTATCTCCGCCGACGGGAGGACGAGTGACACTTACTCTGGGACCGACGAGACCGGGGGCACCAGCTTCTCCAGGAACACCCTGCGGTGGAGGGAAAAAAGAGTTGGGGGTCAGCCCTGGGGGCTACTGGGGGACCTGACCCCCCCCCTTTGCAGCCTGAGAGGAGGGAAAAACGGGGCCTCACCTGATCTCCGGGTTTGCCGCTCTCTCCAGGGGGACCTGGTGGCCCGGGCAGCCCCTGGGAGGGGAAAGCAGTGGCATTAGCACGGTGGCAGCGAGACCCCCAGGGACGGGGGCTCAGGGTCACCCATAAGCATCACCCTGACCCCAGCACCCCAAATCCCTCCTTTTTGTGCTCACCTGGAAGCCGGAGGGACCGGGGGCTCCTTGCTCTCCTCTCTCACCTGCGGGACCCTGCGGGAAGGATGGTGGTGAAGAACCCCGAAACTTCCTGGGGTTTGCGCTTCACCCACCCCAGGATTTTGGGCAGAGCCGGAATCACGGGGGGATCCCGACATCCCCCCGCCCCAACACCACGAGGGCCGGGGAGCGCTGGGGGCTCCATCCCCGGCAGACCTGGGGTGGTCCTTTGCCCAGATCCTGGGAGTGGGGCTACAATGCCTGACCCCCCCCTCAATTTCCAGCGGGTTTTAGCCCCGGGTGAACAAAGCTGAGACACTCACGGCGGGTCCCGGGGGGCCGGCAGCTCCCGTCTCACCATCCTTCCCAGGGAGACCCTACGGAGGAGACAAACCAGCCGGTGCTGAGCTCCCGGTGCGATGCTGCAGACCCCGCTCCACCCTCCGTGCCTCAGTTTCCCCACCCGGACATCGCAGATGCCTCCGCAGGGTGGGGGCTGCGATGCTGGAGCAACCCCAAGATGTGTTTTTGGGGGGCAACGAGGGAGGGAAAACAACTCACCCTCAATCCCGGGGCACCGGGGAGTCCTTTCTCACCGGCTTTTCCAGGCTCGCCCTAGAGAGAGGAGAGAGGTGACGGTGACGGGCTCCACGCCCGGACCGCAGCCCCTTTTTGGGTAAAAAACGGTCAATACTCACATTAGCGCCTTTGGGACCCGGGAAACCCATCACGCCGGGCTGGCCGCGAGCTCCCTG
>NW_009650251.1:91833-92925 GCF_000708025.1 Charadrius vociferus
ATCCTGCCCAGGTCCCGGCCACTGCTATGGGGGGCTGCCTAACCCCAGGAGCAGGGTGGCTGACCCCCAAAAGCGTCTTCACTCACCCCAAAGAGCATCTTAACCCCAAAGAGCAGCTTTTAACCCCAAAGAGTATCTATGCTAACTCCAAATTCATCTTAACTAACCCCAAAGAGCACCTTAATTGGCACCAAGGAGCATCTTCATTAACCCCAAAGAGCATCTTCACCAGCCCCAGAAAGCACCTTAACCCCAAAGAGCATCTTAACCCCAAGGAGCGTCTTTGCTAACCCCACAGTGCATCTTCACCAACCCCAAATGCATCTTTTATAAACCCAAAGAACACCTTCATTAGCACAGGGCATCTTAACTTACCCCAAAGAATTCCTTACCTAGCACCAGAGAGCAGCTGAACCAACCCCAAAGAGCATCTTAATGCCAAAGAGCATTTTGGCTAACCCAAAAAGCACCTTATCCACCCCAAAAGCCCCTTAACCAACCCCAAAAGCACCTTATCTGCCCCAAAAGCACCTTATCCGCTCCAAAAGCACCTTAACCAACCCCAAAAGCACCTTATCCACCCCAAAAGCACCATAATGAACCCCAAAAGTACCTTAACCACCCCAAAAGCACCTTAACCAACCCCAAAAGCACCTTATCCACCCCAAAAGCACCGTAATGAACCCCAAAAGCATCTTATCCACCCCAAAAGCACCTTAACCACCCCAAAAGCACCTTAACCACCCCAAAAGCGCCTCGTCGACCCCAAAAAGCACCTCAACTGACCCCAAAGAGCCTCCTGGCTGACCCCAGCAGGTCCCCCAGTGTCACCACCGTCCCCACGTGGTCCTGCCCTGGCCGACCCCCCCCTCCCCAGCTCAGTGGGGAGCCCCCATCCATGCACCACCCCACCCCCCAGCTCTGCCCCCTGTGGGGGTGCAGGATCCGACCCCACCTCTGGCTCTTACCCTGGCTCCGGGCAGCCCGGGCTCTCCGGGACGACCGGGGTCACCGGTGGCTCCTTTGGGACCGGCGAGGCCAGCGGGGCCACGCTCGCCCGGAGCACCCTGCGCAGGGGGGAGAAGGAGTGAG
>NW_009650251.1:93696-94894 GCF_000708025.1 Charadrius vociferus
GGGCGGTGGGGTGGGTTTTAGAGGGGGGGGTTGGATGTGGGGCCCCCCTCCCCGCACTCACCGTCTCGCCCTTCGGTCCCTGTTCGCCTTTGAAGCCCGCGATGCCGGGTTCTCCCTGCGGAGCGAGAGGGCGGTGGGGGACGGGGCCGCAGCGTCCCCACGGCTGTCCCCGTCCCCGGTCCCTTCTCCAGGCCATGACCCCATCCCTGTCCCCATCTTCTTGCTTGTTCCCATCGCCAGCCCCGTCCCCATCCCGTTCCCGTCTTGTCCCCATCTGTCCCCATCCCTGTCCCCAACCCAGCCTTGTCCTCACCTTCACTCCCATCTCCATCCCTGTCCCCATCTCTGTCCGCATCCCTTCCCCACCCTGTCCCCATCCCTGTCCCCATCCTGTTCCCATCCTGTCCCTATCCCTGTCCCCATCCCTGTCCCCATCTGTCCCCATCCGTGTCCCCAACACAGCCTTGTCCTCACCTTCACTCCCATCCCCATCCCTGTCCCCATCTCTGTCCC
The DNA here is from genome assembly GCF_000708025.1 of Charadrius vociferus. NCBI lineage: Eukaryota > Metazoa > Chordata > Aves > Charadriiformes > Charadriidae > Charadrius > Charadrius vociferus. The sequence continues at coordinate 94,210 of NW_009650251.1, forward strand.
CATCCCTTCCCCACCCTGTCCCCATCCCTGTCCCCATCCTGTTCCCATCCTGTCCCTATCCCTGTCCCCATCCCTGTCCCCATCTGTCCCCATCCGTGTCCCCAACACAGCCTTGTCCTCACCTTCACTCCCATCCCCATCCCTGTCCCCATCTCTGTCCCCATCCCTTCCCCACCCTGTCCCCATCCCTGTCCCCATCCTGTTCCCATCCTGTCCCTATCCCTGTCCCCATCCCTGTCCCCATCTGTCCCCATCCGTGTCCCCAACACAGCCTTGTCCTCACCTTCACTCCCATCCCTGTCCCCATCCCTGTCCCCATCTGTCCCCATCCGTGTCCCCAACACAGCCTTGTCCTCACCTTCACTCCCATCCCTGTCCCCATCCCTGTCCCCATCTGTCCCCATCCGTGTCCCCAACACAGCCTTGTCCTCACCTTCACTCCCATCCCTGTCCCCATCCCTGTCCCCATCTGTCCCCATCCGTGTCCCATCCTCATCCCGTCCCCCCTTCCTGTCCCCATCTCTGTCTCCAGTCCTGTCCCCATCCCTGTCCCCATCCCTTTTCCTCTCCCTGACTCCTGTCCTCATTCCAGACCCCAACCTCAGTGCTGTCCTTGTTCCCATGCCTGTCCCCATCACTATCCTCGTCCCCATCCCTTTCCTCATCCCCATCCCCATCCCCATCC
>NW_009650252.1:0-30069 GCF_000708025.1 Charadrius vociferus
CTGTCTTCTGTCAAAAGGATTCAAAACACAAAAACCAAGTTGTTTCCCTCTCGGAAGCTCTGAAGTGCAAAACCAGCACCCATCCCCCACTGCTCCCAAACCAAAAGGGCCAGCTGGGAAAAGTGATGCTGATCCTCACTGCCTCCTGGAACCCCTTCAAATGAGCTATCAACTTTGGCACTGTCTTCTTTCAGAAGGACTCAAAACTTGAAAACACCTTTTTTCATTCTCGGCAGTTCCGAAGTGCAAAAACAGCACCCATCCCCCACTGCTCCCAAACCAAAAGGGCCAGCTGGGAAAAGTGATGCTGATCCTCACTGCCTCCTGGAACCCCTTCAAATGAGCTATCAACTTTGGCCTTCTTTGGACCGTCTGGATCCTAGAGGTGGGGGAAGTCCTAGCGTAGCAGCCCGACAGGCCAGGTGTTACTCTCATTCGGGAAAGCCTGGCGGCAGGGCAGTCCTGCACGAGAGGGGTCAGAGCCGCCTGGGTGGTAGATCTTCCTCCCCAGGGCTATTGCATCCTCTTCCGTCTCCCCCCTCCTGCCCTACAGCTACTTTTGACTTTTCAGGGGGGTTTCCTTTTTAGCATCCCTGGCCCAAACATCACTATTTCGCGGGTCCTAGGCAGCATCCCCTGGCCAATGTGCGGCAGGGACAGTGTGGGATTGTATACAGCTGGTTTAGGTCTCCACTCTGCGTGGGGACTGTCACTGGGTGAAGCTGCTGTCCTAGCTCACACAAGCCAAACAAGACATTTTCCAGCAATCTGGTATCGATGCACGCATTCTTTCCAGTGGTGACACACAATATGCTGTCACTGCTCTCTGCAAGGATGAAAGTGCCCCAAGCAGTAAAGGGAAGAGCCAGTACCTCTGTTAGCAGCGACATACTTGTGACGAAGATGTGCAGATTTTGGATCAACAAGCTTAAGTACCCTGCTTTTCCTGCCTGTAGACACACACAACTATCAGAAGAGGTAGATAATGGGACAGATATTTATTTATTTATTCATAACGAGAAGACCAGCATTTTGGTGATGTGAGCTAGCACTGGTAGGAGATAGGGCCACTAAGGTCTCAATCAGGAGATGCAGCACCTCCTTTCTTGTCTCTTTCGGTAGTCAGAAGTAACCATACGTAGTGACCAGCAAATCTGCCAGCCACACTAGGGGATCCCCAAATCCACTAGCAACAGCAGCATTGAATGCATTGGTCTTGTTGCCTGTGCTGAGTTCATGGGACATCAACATTATGATAGCAAGCCCATGAATACTTTCTAAGACTGTCATGTTCCTCTGTAAACTCATCCTCTGTTTGTTACGTTGCACAGTAATTCAAGCTACCAGGCTGCGCATCCCAATCACCATGCACTTCCAAAAACATCCAGCAGCCCCGTGTCACGTGTCTGAAAGTAAACTAGTGCTCTATTTCAGTCCTCTGTTGTTGAGGGTGGGAGGATAATTTATTTTTTAGGAGGCACAAGTTGGGAATCAAAGGCTGGTTGTAAAAATCTGGTTTAGATTGGTGGGAGGTTTGTCTGAGTTTCAGTGAAACCACAGTGTCATTGTTTTTGTCCCCATGATGACACAGACTCCGGTCATGGCTTGAAGGAAAGCCTGTCTGGTTTTATCCACATGAAGAGATAAATAAAAATGCACTGGGAAGTGGGTCATGAGAACTGTAAATGGCTCAGATTCGTCATTGACTTTATATGTCATCTTTAAGGGTTGTAGATCAGGTTGTACCTTTGCGTGAGACTAACTATAAATAAGAGACCTGTTGTGGATCAGTTGTGAAAAGATTTAAGGCAACTGACTTAAATATTTGCTTTGAAAATGCCCAAAGAGCAGTCAGTCACCTAGAAGATTTTCATTTTGACTTTTTATTTGACATTTTCATTTTTCACCCAGGGATATGCCCCAAGGCAGTGTGGTTGTGGGTGACAAAGCTTGCGGGAGAATACAGGCAGGTACCTAGAATGGTTGCCACCTCCAATCGTCTGGGACTTCAACCCAAATAAGTGCATGATCCTGGTGAAGTGACAGAATGTTTGACAAAAGGGTAGATCAGTTTTCTCAAAGTGAGTCGCATGGTGTAAGTAGCCAAACCCCTGGCTGCGACATTAGTCCTGTAGCCATTTGCTGATTTGCCAGATTCGACTGGCCTGATCAACCCCCCTTCCTTTGACTGGGAGGATTGATGAATCCTCAATTGAGAATTGATCTTCACCACAATTGATCAATTGAGAATTGATCTTCATCACAAGTATGTCCCTGCTAACAGAGGTACCGGCTCTCTACCTGCCACCAGGCTTTCCCGAAGGAGAGCAACACCTCAGCTGTCGGGCTGCTCCCCTGGGACTACCCCCACCTCTGGGCTCCAGCCTGTCCCCAGGGCAGCGAGGGATCCCCAGGGTGCTGGGTGTCCCAGGACCTGCTCCACCCCTGTCCCTGCAGCACTGCCCTTCTCTGCGGGCTCTGCCTGCTGCTGGGGTTGGAGGGAGCCCCGGCTTCCAGGCTTCTTTAGCCCCCCGCCAGGCTGCCCCCACCAGGCACTCTCATGAAGCACCAAGCGTGCTGAAGGGCCTCTTTGTTCACTGGGCAAACACAGCTTCTCAGAGGTGCTGAGGGACAAACACCTCTCCTCTTGCCAGGGGAGCTCCGTCCCCACAATTAGCTCTGAGTGGCTGCCTGGGGACATGTAGACATTTCATCGTGTACCTCTGAATGGCCACATCTTTCTCGGGGACAGCACTGGCCTGGGCCAAGGATGAGGACATTGAAGGGACACTCCCTGGAGACAAGGGCCTTCGGTGAGCTGTGGCTGAGTCTCAGCCAGGGACGGGGCTGGAGCCAGAGCCTTACTGTGGACAGAGACACTGGGACCCGCTGTCCAGGGAGGGCATGGTGGCTGCAGGCAGAGGCAGGGTGAGAGCCAGGGCAGGGGATATTCCCTTCTGTTCCCTGCTCTGGGGAGACGGTGGCTGGGGAGGGGACCAGTTTGGGGCCTGCAGTGCAAGGGCAATGGGGTGGGCTGTGGAACTGTGCACTGCCACCACCCCAGCACTTCCCCCAGACTGAGCCCTCATCTCCTGGCACCCAACATTCACCAGTGCTCCCCATTGGGTCCAGTGACTGAAGGTCCTCATCACCTGTCTGTCCCCATTGCCTGTGCTCCCAGCTTTCCTCCCACCTTCCAGTGTTCTTTAATCCCGGTGTCCCTGGTGCCCCAAGAAGAGGGCTCAGTCCCAGCCCCCTGTTTACCCAAGGGGCTGGAGAGGGGCAGAGGAATTTCAGCTCAGAGACCCCTGGTTTGAGGCTGGCACCATCTCTGGGGGGGGGCGTCCTGGAGGGAAAGACTGCTCTGGGAGGCCTGTGGCACTGGAGATGGGGGGATTGGGCTTTGGGGGGCTGTTGGAAGACAGTTTCATGCTAGAGCTGTGGGTCATTGCTAAAGGGTGTTCGGCTGCCAGGGGCGCTCTGTCTGCCCCCTCTTGCCACCCCCAGACTCTTGGGCCCGTCCCTGTGCAGCTGCCCCATGCAGGAAGCTGGACTGATGTCAGGGAAGGTGGCTGGATCAGTGCTGGGGGCTGAGGTGACTCTGCTGGGGCTGAACTTTTTGCCAGGGCTGCTGCATCTGCCAAGCCTGGCTTTGCCCTGGAGGCTCTCGGAGTGAGAGTGTGGTGGGAAAGGAGAAGTCCTGAGGAGGATAAATCTGCCCCGCACCTTGTCCAGCTTCACGCAGAACTCACCACACCGCAGAGGAAGATGAAGGTTGCAGTGCTCAGCGTGGCCCTGCTCTTCACCATCTTACTGTGCACCCCGGACAATGCTCAGGTGAGTCCCCAATGCCATGGGGAGGGGCTCAAGGCTGGGGACAGGTCTTGGCTGCAGGACATCAGCTCTCCTGCAGAATGAAATCGTAGTGGTGAGTACAAAACCCCTTGACTTGGCCTCTCCCTTTCCCAAGCAAGGGTCTCCTCCAGGCTCCCCTGCACCTCCAGCCTCAGGCAACACAGCTCTCTCCCTGACACTGTTCTGTCTGTTCTCCCCCTTGCCCTGCAGTTAAGCTTCTGATGCCCAGAGTCTGGGTTCCTCACTGAATGGTCGGACCTGTCTCCTCCCTGGGAGGGCGCCCCCTGGTATCTTGTCTCGGTGCCCCCACATCCCTCCCTTTGGCACCTCCTCATCTCACCCTTTTGGGCCCGTCAGACATCTCCTCCCCAGGATCTCCTCTGTGTCCTATCTAGGGTCCCAAAATGCCCTCCTTTCAATCCTTCCCTCTGCCTTTCTTTCCATCTTTCCCCTCTGTCTTTTGCTTTTCATGCTGTCCACTGCAGCAGTGTCCCCAAATCCCCTTCCTTGAACCTCCAATCCCAAACACTCTCCCAGTCCACTCTTTTTGGTCCTCTGCAGTCCTCTTTCTTCAGTCCCACCAACCACTGGCTTCAAGTCCCCGTGTCACCTCCAATGACTTCCTTCACCCTCACTTGCATCACATGCAGTCCTGTCCCTTCAACACCCCCGGAACAGCCCCCTGCGGTCCGCCAATTCGTCCCGGTGCCTTATCTTTGCGTCCCTGCCACCCCCTACCCCCATCCTCTTCGGAGGTCCTGAATTCCTCTCATTATCCTTGTCTCCATCCCCACCCCTGGTCCTTGAGTGAACAGGCATCCTAGGTGAAACTTGGAGGAATGGGGCTGTGGGGAGCAGAAAGTGTTTTCCCTCTTAGGCCAGGGGGGACCCTTGGGCCTGGGCAGACTGGGGCCCAATTGGCGCCCAACGTGGGGCACGAGCAGTGCTCGACCAGAGAGCTGTGAAAAATTGCCCAAATAGTTTGAATTCTAGTGTGCTCAGAGATTAGAACAGACACCTTACATCATGTCATTCTTAAAGATAATACTGTATCATGCTTTTAAACAGCTTTGTTTGAACTTAATGCAGTCAACTTGGTTTAACCTGCCAAATGTGTTGCAAATTTATTTGTTCTTCTTGTTGTTATGCGAAGGTTTAAAAGTGCTGTTTTGGTGTGGTTCGTAATTCAGATGTATAACATGGTGAGTTGGTTAATGGCTCTACCTGTATATCTCGGGCATCACGTGATGGATTCTGTTACTAACTATACTTTCGGTTTTACCTGGGGAATGTTTACTTCGCCCTTTGGTAATTATACTAACGCAACAGCACCGGAGCTAGGGCATGGAAACCCTCTGGGCTCTGAGGATAAGGATTGTTACCTTCTCAAGATTGTGATTTTGTTGTCGGTTTTCCTGAATGTGGTGCAGGGGTGGTTTCATGTGAAATACCAGTACAAGGGGAGGTACAAGGGCAATACCTGTGCCCCACCCACAGCCCCACCACAGTCCGATCCAGACCACCCCTTTGCTCTTTTTCCCTAGGCATTCTTTGAAGCAAGTGGAGGTTATTGCGTGGATGTAAGTAGTGGGGTGGACTTGGAGGGCATCCAGCCTGCAGAACTGGAGGGCAATTTGGTCCTCCCAGTGCTTGCTGGGATGGGGGACATCACAGTGACCAGAGAGATCTCATGGTCTCTCTACAGGGGGGAATCAACATCGGACGAGTGAAGAGGGCTGAGGTAGGTACCACGAGATCTGCTGGCTCCAGACGCTCCCTTCCCTTGGCCGTGACTCTCCAAGGCATCCCAGTGTGCCACAGCACACCACAGTCCATCCCACTGCAACCCAAGAGAACACTTGTGCACCGCAGTGTTTTCACAGGGAGCCCCCCTTCCCCAGGGCCTCTGGTGCTTTCCTATCCGTCCCATTACAACCCTGCATACTGCAGTGCACCCCAGGATGCCCCAGTACACCACCACACACCCAGGTGGGCCCCTTCCCCAAGACCCCCAGTGCTTTCTGTGCACCATCATACAACCTCATGTGCCCTATTTTTCCCTGAAGGCACCTTCCCCAAGGATCCCCATTGCTTTGCCCTGCTTCCCAGCACACCTCAGTGCACCCAAGCATGCCCCTAACTCTCCCTTTCTCCCCAGCCTCCTATGGCTGACCAGGTGGTGGAGCTTGTGCACCAGAAACGCATGGCTGCAGTTGCTGATGCCTAGGTGAGCAGCATCAGGGTGTCTCCAGCCCCACAAAGAGTCCTGGCCCCCAGGGGATCCCTGATCCCTCGGGGGTGGGCAGACCTTGTGTATGGCAGAGAGAAAGAGAGGGGACTCTCCATGAACCATGTCCCAGAGTAAGCTGAATAGCGGTGCCCCCACACCTTTCCTTGCACTCCGTGGGGCTCTACAGACCCAGAGAGTCACCGTGCAGGCCAGACAGGGGCTCTGGTGCCATGCAGACCCCAGGATCACCATGAGGGCTGAGCAGGGCTCTGGGACATTTAGGGACATCCCTGGGTAATGACACATGCTGAGCTAGGGGCTCTGGGTGCCCTATGGACCTAGAGTCAAGTCCTGTCACGGTATATTGAGGGCTCCAATTCCCTTCTCCTTCTCCAGGTCTCTGTGGAGAGTGCTGGTGGGGACAAGGCCCCTCTCATATCCCAGCGGACACTGGGGGTCACATTTTAGTCTCTGTCTTTCAGGACTGGAACGAGTGATGACACCCTTGTCCTGTCCCCCTCCAGCGGCACGAGGAGATGATCATCCCTGGATGACCCCACCGGATTCCCCAGGGGCCCTGGACCGTTCCCCTCTCATGGTGAATAAACCCCTTCAGCAGAGCTATGCTCTGTGTGTGTGTGTGTGTGTGTATGCATCCATGTCCCCTCTCCCCTGCCAGCATCTGAATGCCTGGGTCCTCTCTGGCTGCACCACCACAATGAGCAACTGGCTGAGGAAGCCCAGACCCCTGGGGTATCTCTGTAAAGGAGATCCCCTTCCCACCCACCATGTACCCCCAGATACGGGACAACTAGGGCAAACTGGAGTGTCCCCCCAGGAGGCTGGGACAGGTGGAGGGCAGATGGTACCAGCCCTTGGGGCACCTGGTGCTTTGGAGGCACAGCAGGAAACAGGTTCTTACTGGGGCTCTAAGTGAGCACCATCCCCCAAATAGCACAATTTGGTGTCAAGGGCAGGAGAGGAGCGTGGACAGACAGCCCAGACCTCTGCGTCCCCCGCTCTGGGAGGGGTGGCAGTCCTCTGCCCCACAGACTCGTCACTCTGGTTCATAGGCAATTTCAGAGCCCCATGCTGGGCCCATGTGCCTTTCTGGACCCCCAGCCCACACACCCTGCTATGGGGCACGTGCAGAAAGGCCAGGTCATGGGCACCTGACCAGTCAGAAAGGCCAGGTCACGGGCACCAGACTTTTGAGAGACCTCCCCTTGTCCTCCAACTTGTGCAGCATTGCTTTGTGGGACCACACTTTTTTGTGTTCATTATCTCATGGCTGTTGTTTCATTTCTCCAGGCATGCCCTGATTTACCACCAATTCCCTCACCCCACTGCATCTGATGATCTTAAAGGTCTTTTCCAACCTAAATGATTCTATGATCCTATGATTTCATGTCTTCAGTGGGGTCAATCACAGGGGAATGTTTCCCAGGGGGCCAGAGGACACCTGAGGGCAACGGAATGCAAGCGGGGCTGATGGGAACCACCATCCTATGGCTTGTCCCTGGGCTGTGGGGTCAGGGCAGGAGCTGTCAGCTAAAAAACTAATAGAAAAAGGGGAAGCCAGAAACCAAAATATACCAAGACACAGACCTGTCAGAGCAAACATGGAGACAATGACAAGAAACAAACCTCACTGCTCACAGTAATTGATGGGCCATCAAGAAACCACAGGTGCCACTTCCAGGAAGCTCAGCCTGGACTCTGCAAGATTGTGAGCCAAGGGGACTCTGGCCTGGGAGGGATGCGGGAATTGATAGAGCTGTCCAGACCGATGAAGGACATGTGGGAGAAGGCGGAGCAGGGAGGAATAAAGAAGGGAGTACACAGAAAAGGGTTTAAAAGGGCCAGTCCCATATAAAATGAGGTGGGTCAGTACACTTGTCTGGCTGAGCCCTGTGCCTGATCACTGCAGTCTGTCCTGTCTTCTTCCATGTTCTTATTAAATTTTTTCTTTACTGTCTCTGCATATTCTCACTCTGTCGTGTCTCTGAGTGTGTGTGTGTGCTGCAAGGACTAAGTGCCAGCTGCCAGCGAGCGGGGTCCCAGTGCAACTACTTGGAAAGAGCGTGAGTTGTTAACTTCCAGCCACTGGGGTGGAACACTTTTCCATGCTGTCAGCCTGACCCTTCCTTCTTCTCAGTCTGCACTGAGCATCATGCCCTGCATTTGCAGCTGTGCTCCCTCTTTGGCTGAGCCCCTTCTGGCTCCCACCTCCCCCTGCTCCAGCACGTATGGCCCCAGCTGTGCCCATGGTGCCTCCAGCTCAGGACAAATTTCAGTCTTTTGCCTAGGGATGCAGAGAGGTGCTTGGTGTCAGGATCGATCATCAACATTGATCCTCAGCCTATCTCCTGCTCCTGTAGCACATGAGCTTCTCTCCTGGATCAGACAGAAGTACCACAGAGCTGGTGCCCTGCATCAGCAGTGCCGAGGGAAAGTGTTTAAGAAACAAGAAAGGTGGAGGAGGACTTTTTCCCCCCCTGCCAGTGTGGTGAGTAGACCTTGACTGGCTGTCAGATGCCCACCCAGCCATTCTCCTTCCTCAACAAGATGGGGAGAAAAATAGCTTAAAGAGCTCATGAGTCAAGATAAGGACAGAGAGATGCTCACCAATTACCATCATGGAAAAAAGAGGCTCAACTTGGGGAAGATTAATTTAATTGCCAGTTAAAAATAGAATAAGATAGCAAGAAACTAAAACAAAACTAAAAATACCTTCACCCCACCATCCCTTCTTCCTAGACTCAGCTTCACTCCTGACTCTTCTACCTTCTCCCTCTGAGCAGTGCTGGGGGATGAAAAATGAGGTTTGTGGTCAGTTCGTAATGCTTTTTCTCTGCCACTCGTTCCTCCTCACGCTCTTCTCCTGCTCCAGTGTGGGGTCCCACACTCGGGGTCCTCTCCACAGGATACAGTCTTTCGCAAATGGACTGCTCAAGCATGGGTTCCCCACCAGGTCCAGTCCTTCATGAACTGCTTTAGTGTGGGTCCCCCATGGGCCATAGTTTCTGCCAGAAAACCTGTAGCTTCCTGTAGGGCACATCCACCTGCCGAAGCATGGGGTCCTCCACGGGCTGCAGGTGGATATCTGCTCCACCATTAATGTTCATGGGCTGCAGGGGAACAACCTGCATCACCATGGTCTTCACCACGGGCTGCAGGGGAATCTCTGCTCCAGTGCCTGGAGGACCTCCTCCCCCTCCTTCTTCACTGACCTTGGTGTTTGGAGGGCTGTTTCTCTCACATTTTCTCACTCCTGTCTCCTGGCCCTTGTTGTGCAGCATTTTTTTTACGCTTTCTTAAATATATTTTCACAAAGGCATCACCAGCTTTGTTGATGGGCTCAGCTTTGGCCAGCAATCTTGGAGCCAGCTGGAACTGGCTCTGTCCAACACAGGGGCAGCCCCTGGTCCCTCTCAGAGAAGCCACCCCCTGCAGCCCCTTCCCTCCTCCAAACCTTGCCTTGTAAAGCCAATGCAGTCAGCGTTTCCCTGTTTTGCAACAGCTGGAGGCCTAGAAGTGTCTGTACCATTGTACTAAGGAGCTGGTGAACATTTTGCTTTCAATTTATTTAGCTCTCTTTGGACCCATCTGTATGTTTGTCACCCCCAAACACTCAAACGAGGAGCCACTCAGCTCCCTCCCAGTCCTTGCCTTTACTGACATTGCCACCCTGGCTGCTGTATCAAATGTCAGAGCTCATGTGCAGGCCCTGTGTTGTCTCTGCCAGCTCTGCCTGGGTGTTTGAGCCATGCAGGGTGTCTTCTGTGGCTCTAGAGCCCTCTGTCAAGCTATGGGAACAGATGTGCAGCTGCACAGTTACTGCTATTGTGGTGGGATGACTAGCATGCACAGCGAGATGACCTTGTGAACAAAACAAAGTGTCCAGAAATCCCCATTTCTTGTGCATAGCCTGGGGATTTTCATGTGCTGTTAACACTCCTCTCCCGTCACTCCTTTTTCCCACAGCCTTCTTGGCCCCCAGCTGCCCTCCCAAATTTCAGGGCTCAAGAACAGACCTTGTGTCACCTCTGAAAGCTGCATGTGGATATCAGGGGTATGTGGGGCATACCACGTGGCACTCGAGTTGTTTAGTCAGCAGCAGCCAGCCCTATATTCCCCCTTACAGCAGTGTGACCACCAGCATACACACTGAGATGACTGGACAAAACAAAATGGCCAGAAATTCCCATTCCTCGTCTCTAACATAATAGGCCCAAAGCAGTGGGGAGGATGGTTGGGGATAGGAACCAGCAGGAGTTATTGGGGAGATGGGTCTGCTGAAAGGCCGTGTCCAAATTTGCAAGCAGTGAAGAGCCAGGACATTGGATACTTGCAACAAAAGTGCTGTTATAGAGAGCCTGATGTTCACACTTGGGAAGTTTCGAGTTGCCTTCCTTTGGTCCTGTGCTATGGACTGGAAGCCTACAGACAGCTGGAGTGTATTAGTTGTGCTCCCAGGGCACAAATTCTGGAGCCAGCTCATCGCAGAGGAACCCACTTTCCACCCTCTGAGGCTGCTCCACAGGGTGAAACAGAGCACAATGACTGGGCCAATCCAGAAGTGTATCTCAAAAACACACCACTGATGTGAATGAAAAGATTTATGGAAACGCTCAAAGGCAAAGTGCCCTTGTTATTTCCTGCCACTACTGCCACAGTCCTCTGACGGCTGATCTGTGTGACCCCTGGCTACCAGGGCAGGACTACAGTCAGCTGTCTCCACACACCTCAGTGTTTCCAGGTAGTGCCTCTTGCTGGACTATGCACTCTGAGCCGTGCTTCTCTGTCACAGTTCCCACTGTGAGGACACTCTCTTGGGATCCCTTGGCCCAAGGAACCTTCAAAACCCAACCTAGAAGAAAGAGTTCTCTGAACCAGGAGGTACATTTTCCTGTCTTCCCATCCCTGTTCCCCATAGACTCTGCTGCAGGCCGCACAGACCCCATCAGTGCAGCTATACCCAAGAGCTAAGGCAGGGGGCACATGTGCAGAGAGACACTGTGATGTTCTGTGACACAGTCATGCAGAATGAAGCGCATCATGTCTCGCTGCAGCCGGCTGCCAGGTGCCAGAATGCCATGAGGTGCTGCTGTGGGTTTGTCCTCCTGATGCCATAGGACCTGGCCGTGTGAGCTGCTGAAAGTCAATGTGGCTGTGGAGTGACCCACTGGTGCTCAGTGCCAGACGTCTCTGCCACAATTCCCCTCCTCCATTCCACGTGCCAAGCGGTGGTCACCCCTAACTGTTTTCTCAAGGGGTTCTTCCTTCACTTCCCAGAGCCCCTGACCAAATCTGCTCTCCAGGCTCCTTCTGGTCCTGAGAAAGCATCTCCCAGACCCTTCTGGCTTTGCTGCTGTTCAATGTCCTGGTGCATAAGGAAGGAGGAAAGTGCTCTGGGAACTGTAAGGAAGTCCAAACTCCAAGGCAGTTGGGAAAGGATGGCTTGTCCCTCCCTATTTCCCATCTCATGCTGTAAGCCTCAGTTGTGATGTTTAGCAACAAAGCTAGAGTCAGAAACCCCTGTAGGAAAATTATGACAACAAGGCTGTGTGCTAAAATGTCTTCCAGGCACACCTCACGGCACCAGCCCAGCAGTATGCAGCCTGCCCTGGAAATGTTGCAGGAGATGTCAATGAAACACTCTGAAAGACAGAATGGCCTCAGAGTGCAGTAAGAGAAGGGGGTCCATGAAAGGAACTGTGAGAGTGGCTGATTAGTTTTGTAACTCAGATTTGAACATTGATGAGGCAGTCAAGGGCAGAGATGGTTTTCTTCTTGACATTTATCCAGAATAAATCAGGTTATTCCCTCTCTTGTCAGAAAAGAAGAAGCTGAAGTGCTCACATTCACAAAGCCTCAGAGGAGCTGAGGATGGAGTGGATGTCTGGAGATGTTGTAGTCAAATCCTCTTGCCCAAAGCAGGGTCAACTAAGGCAGGTTTCTCAAGACATTGTCCCATCAGGTGTTGGATATCTCCAAAGAGGGACACTCCACAAGCTCTCTGGGCAGCCTGGGGAAAAGTTTGACCACCCTTGCAGTAAAAAAATATATTTAAGTTTGTGCCTATTGCCTCTTCTCTATTCACTGGTTACCACTGAGAGGAGCCTGGCTCCATCTGAGCCTGGCTCCAAAGAGCCTGGCTCTTTGCACCATCCCTGAGCTTTCTCTTCTCCAGGCTAAACAGTCCCAGCTGTCTCAGCTTTTCTTCATATGTGAGTGCTCCAGTCCTTTAATCATGCTTGTGGCCCTTCTTTGGACTCAGCAGTATGGCCATGTCTCCCTTGTACTGAGGACCCCATCGCTGGACACAGCACTCGAGCTGTGCGCTGAGAAGAGGGGAATGATCACCTCCCTCCACCTGCTGGAAGCACTCCTCTTAAAGCAGCCCAGGATATCCTCAGCCTTTTTAGCAGCACGGGTACACTTCTGGCTCATGGTCAACTTGGTGTCCCCCAGGACCCCCAGGTCCTTTTTTGCCAAGCTGCGTTCCAGCCGGTCAGACCTCAGCCTCTACTGGTATATGGAGTTACTCATCCCAATATGAAAGACTGCACTTCCCCTTGTTGAACTTCATGAGGTTCCTGTCAGCCCATTTCTCCAGCCTGTCCAGGTCCCTCTAAATGGCTGCACAGTCACCTGGTCTGTCATCCACTCCTCTACTTTTGTCTTATCATCTGCAAACTTCCTGAGGGTGCACTCAGTCCCGTCATCTAATGAAGATGTTCAACAGTATTAGCCCCAGTGTTGACCCCTGGGGTACCCCACTGGTGACTGGCCTCCAGGTGGACCCAATACCACAATCCTTGAGTTGAGCCGTTCAGTTAGTTTTAAATCCATCTCATGGTCTGCTTTTCTAGTCAATAGTCATCAGTTTGTCTGAGCAGGTGTTGCAGAAGACAGTGTCAAAATCCCTTCTGAAGCTAAGTGACATCCAATGCTTTCTCCTCCACCATCTCATTTTCCAAAGATGGCTATCAGGTTGGTCAGACACAATTTGCCTTTTATAAATCCAGGCAGAGTACTCCCAGTCACCTTCCTGTGTTCAGAAGTGGTTCCCGAGGTTATTTCCTCCATCACCTTTCCCTGGGGTGGGGGTGACTGAGCACCCTATAGTTCCCTGGATCCTCTTAATTGTATCTCTTGAAGATAGGAGCAACAGTTCTTCCAAACCTCAGGAATCTTCCCTCATCATCATGACTTTCAGAGATTATCTGAAAGATTATCAGTGGCCTTGCAGTGATGCCAGTCATCTCCCTCAGCCCTTGTGGGTGCATCCCATAAGGTCCATGGACTTACCTATGTCCCATTTGTTTGAACATTCCCCAACATGATTCTCTGCACCAAGGGTAAGTCCACCTTGCCTTGGACTCTCCCATTTGTCTCAGGAACCTGGAATTGTTGAAGACCGGTCTTATCAGTGAAGACTGAGGTGAAAAAAGCATTCAGTACTTTGGCCTTCTGCATGTCCTTTGTGGCCAGGTTCCTACTCCCCTTCAGTAGCAGGCCCACATCTTCTGTAGTGTTCATCCTGCTGCGGATGTACCAATAGAGGCCCTTCTTGTTGGCCTTCACATTCCTCACCAGATTCAACGCCAGCTGGGCTTTGGCTTTCCTAACCTCATCCCTGCACACTCCAACAGCATATCTGTATTCTTCCCAAGCCACCTGCCTGTGCTTCCACCTCCTGTATGCTTCCTTTTCATGTTTGATGGATGGTTGTTGAGCTTGGAAGAGGTGATCCTTGATTGTCAACCAGCTCTCCTTGACCACTCGTCTCTGGAGGACAGTATCTCATGGGATTCTTTCATGCAGATCTCTGCACAGGCCAAGGTCAGATCTTCTGAAGTCTAGGGCTGTGATCTACTTCTCTTTCATGTAAAGAGCAAGTCTTGCTTTCCCAGCATGTCCTTCAGAAAAAGCCCGTATCCACCCATTGAAGCACTAGGGTCATGTGAGCTGTCTCGGTATGACTCTGTGATCCCAATGAGCTTCTAAAGCCCTGTGACTGCACACAGAACTCCCATTCCTCTTGTTTGTTCCCTCCCCTGCATACATCTGCGTAACAGCACTTCAGAGAGGGTCCAGCCATGCTGATTCCCCAGGAAGGGTGTGGGGGCTCTCCCCACCTCTGTGCCCAGTAGACACTTCCTAATGTATGTGGACATCCTTGGGCTGGGAGCAGGCGCTGTGTCTATGACTAGCCCCTCACTGGCCAAGGGATGCACATTTTGTGGGTATAGGTAGATATAGGTCTAGTGGGAGGTATCCCTGTCTATGGCAGCGGGGTTGGAACTCGATGATCTTCAAGGTCCTTTCCAACCTAAACCATTCTATGATTCTATGATTTGTGACCATTGCTTTTGGGCAACGGCCTGGCGAGGTGTGTGCATGTGCCTGTGCATCTGTCATCCCAGCTGTGGCAACACCTGTTATATTTCTGATTCGGTGTGCCTGCAGATTGTGGGGGTCCCAGATCAGCAGTGCCCACTGCAGGGACCTGGCTACAGCCCTGAGCACCAACCAGAGCCTGCGGGAGCTCAACCTTGGTGGAAATAACCTCGGAGACACAGGGATATGGCTGCTGTGTGAGGGGCTGAAGCATCCTGCCTGCTGGCTGGAGAAACTGTGGTGAGGGACCTGGGGCTCGTCAGGGCATTTCTCCTGGGCAGCACTCTATGGGGCTGGGGCTGGGCAGCTGCTGCCTGCAAGGATGGACAGAGTATGCCATCAAGGTGAGCCTGCAGTGCTGGGTCCCTGCTCGTCCTGTTCTCCCTACCTGCCCAGGCAGCAAGAGGAGTTTGTGAAAGGGGTGCCCCTCCAGACATCTTCTTCCCTTGCCCTGAGTCCTACACCCTTGGGGTCACTTCCAGGTGTACCTTGTGGGGTGGAGTGGATGGATTTTCATTTAATGCCCACAGAAGTTCATTGGTAGTTCTAACTCTGCTATTGCTTTGGTCCAGTCACATCCAGTCAACTCCTGGCCATGTCAGCATCCTACCTGGAGAGTCGTATCCCATTTCTAGAATTGCCACTCAGATATTGTCATGGTTTGGGCCAGACTGGCCACTGAAATGAATGACAGATGCTCTCTGACATCTCTCCCTTCAGAGAAAGGAGGAAGAGAGCGAAAGACACTTATGAGACTTAAGAAAACTAAGGTACTTTAATGAAAATATTAATCACATAATAAAAAGAAAACAATGTAATATATACAGTGTATACAAAACTGCATCAAGCTCCCAGGATGACAACCACCTCACTGACAGGCACTGGGAAAGTCCCAAACTGGACTCAGCGGTGGACGGGAACTGGATTCTGGATCTGGATTCAGGATTGGGATCAAAGGCAGACAAACAGACAGAGTCCTCCTCGGACGCCAGCTGTTGAAGAAAGAGGGCTGAATTTTTATCCTTCAGCTTTTATACTGAGCATGAGGCAGACAGGATGGAATACCCTGTCGGGCAGCTTGGGGTCACCCATCCTGTCTGCTCCTCCCCACAGGTGGGACCCCTCTACACTTTTCCGCTTCTGACCCTCCAACGGGGCAAGTAACAAAGTTAGCTGGCCTTGGGTGTTATAGCAATAAGTATAAGCAGTGGACTCTCTGCACACCATTCCTTGGCATAAATTAGAAACAGTCAGATCTTATCAGTCTCTGGAAGTGGACAGTGTCTGAAAAATATACTGTTAATTTCAGAGGGTTCAGTTAGTTAGAAGAGGCTTAGCTGCAAAGTAAAATTACCGAAAAGAAAATCAGTTCTGTTTTACCTCAAACCAGAACATTCCACCCCTTATTCCACACCATTGGTGTTGTGCTAGTGTTGTGCAGATCACTATTACTTTTTATCTATCAAATATATACACATATATATTACCTCTTTCTTAAGGTTGTTGAGAGGTTGAATTACATTACTGTTTCATGGTGTAAGATCTGAGGTTGGACTTCGATGGTTGTCCTGTCCCCAGCCTGCATGGAGCAAAGACTCCATCTCTCTAACACTGGGAGATCTTTGTGCTGCAAGCATGGGTGGGTTGTGTCTCTTCTCATTGAAAGAAGTGTTCTGTTATGAAGGTCCTTATTCTGAAGGAAAGCCAGGGTCTGTACAGACCAGGACCATCCATGGGGCTGCTGATGGAGTTTTCCCAATACCACAAGGTCTTGTACTGTGCTGGTTTGGCTGAAGAATCAAGTAAGATTAAGCATTCTGATTGTTTCCACTGGCTGAAACATAGATGAGTCTTAATTACTAGCATGAAGGGTGTGCTGATTGTGGTTTGCATGCTTTGAACAAAGAGGAATTGCCTTGGTGAAGGGTCCACAGGTGGGACCCCTCTACACTTTTCCGCTTCTGACCCTCCAACGGGGCAAGTAACAAAGTTAGCTGGCCTTGGGTGTTATAGCAATAAGTATAAGCAGTGGACTCTCTGCACACCATTCCTTGGCATAAATTAGAAACAGTCAGATCTTATCAGTCTCTGGAAGTGGACAGTGTCTGAAAAATATACTGTTAATTTCAGAGGGTTCAGTTAGTTAGAAGAGGCTTAGCTGCAAAGTAAAATTACCGAAAAGAAAATCAGTTCTGTTTTACCTCAAACCAGAACATTCCACCCCTTATTCCACACCATTGGTGTTGTGCTAGTGTTGTGCAGATCACTATTACTTTTTATCTATCAAATATATACACATATATATTACCTCTTTCTTAAGGTTGTTGAGAGGTTGAATTACATTACTGTTTCATGGTGTAAGATCTGAGGTTGGACTTCGATGGTTGTCCTGTCCCCAGCCTGCATGGAGCAAAGACTCCATCTCTCTAACACTGGGAGATCTTTGTGCTGCAAGCATGGGTGGGTTGTGTCTCTTCTCATTGAAAGAAGTGTTCTGTTATGAAGGTCCTTATTCTGAAGGAAAGCCAGGGTCTGTACAGACCAGGACCATCCATGGGGCTGCTGATGGAGTTTTCCCAATACCACAAGGTCTTGTACTGTGCTGGTTTGGCTGAAGAATCAAGTAAGATTAAGCATTCTGATTGTTTCCACTGGCTGAAACATAGATGAGTCTTAATTACTAGCATGAAGGGTGTGCTGATTGTGGTTTGCATGCTTTGAACAAAGAGGAATTGCCTTGGTGAAGGGTCTTCAGGGGAGCAGAAATGCTAAGACCAGCTGAGCCCTTTAACCTCCCCATACTCCTCTCCATGTGACAGCCCCTGGTCAGGGAGAGCAGCAGCTGGAGAATGGGGATGACAGCAAGAGGGGGCTGTCACAGGCACTTGGGAGCAGGATGGGGTGAAGCAGAGGTGCTACTGGTCTCTGGTGGAGCAGTGTGTTGGGGTGTCAGTCAGTGGTCAGTATGAGGCAGATTTAACAGTTCTTCCCTGCTTCTCTCCAGATGTTGATCAGATCTGGATTAAGGGAAGGAACACGGCAGAAGCTGGCTCCCTGAAAAAGGAAAAGCTCAGGTGGAATAAATGTCACATTTCTTGAGCAGGATGGTCTGCAGGCAGGGTCTCTGGCCTCATGATGCTCTCACAGAGATAAGCTAGAAGTTAAAAGTGAATCAGGAATGAGTAGAGGTTTGCTGCATTAATGGATATTCTTTTTAATGCCAAAAAGGGGTTACTAGTGGGTCTGGTTGGGACGTTGCCACAACCTTGGCTGACTGTCATGATGAGGGTGGGAGATGTTGCTCACTGATGAAGATTTTGATAGCTCTGATTTGACAGCTTCAGAGGAGGTTGCTTTTGTCTCTTTTGTTTATCAATGCTTTTATCCAGGAGAATTCAGTCAGCTGTGCCTGAAGGTGCCTGGGGGAGGAGTCACAGACACACAATACCACAGAATATCTGGGCTGGGAAGGGACCAGCCCCCCCTGTTCAAGAAGGGTCAGCTAGAGCAGGCTGCCAAGGTCACATCCCATCAGGTTTTGAATATCTCCAAGGATTGAGAATCCACCACTTCTCCGGCCAGCCAGGTCTGATGCTCAGTCACTCTCACAGTGAAAAAAAAAAAAATTTCTTCTCTTTGCAAAGTCCCAAAGTGTAAAGTCCAGCACCTAGGGAGGTATAACCCCATGCACCAGTACATGCTGGGGACAGGCTGTTCAGAAAGCAGCATTTGAAGCCTCCTGTGAGGCTGCAGGCTGGGATGGGGGAAGTCAGGGTGGTGTCTCAGAGGGAACTTGTCCTGGCACAGGGCTGCACCGCAGAGCATGGCCCCTTCAGCGTCTCTGCCACCACTGATGGGTCAATGGAGAGGACCAAAACCCTCCTCCTGCACTGGATTTTCCACCTACTGCAACACTCCTATGTGTGTCACATCTGGCCCCAGGTGCAGCATCAGGAGCAGGGAAGGGGCCAGGCAAGTGCCCTCCCTTGGGTGAGGTACCTCAGGCTTCGATGGCAGGGGGGTGGTGGTGGAGACATGGGATGGGTAAGAGTGGCTCCTGGGGTTGGAGTGCCCGCAAACCCACACCCATGCACAGGGACTCTCCCTGCACCACTCTTCCCACCAGCATCCCTGTGCCGGGGTGAAGGATGGCTTCCCCTCTCCTGGGGGCTGAGCGTGTGGGCTGGCTGAGAGACCCTCCTCTTCCCAAAGCACCACAGACTGTCCCCGTGCCAGGCCTTCTCCACTCAAGGGCTCTGCAGGCACAGCAGGAGAGTGCGCTCGCCTAACAACCAAAAGCTTGGTGGCTCAGGCCCCCAGGATGGGGCTGTACTCTGGGCAGTGTGGCCAGGAGGGGGATGTGCTGGCTGATAGTCTGGATCTGTCCCAGCTGAGCACCTGCCTGGCAGAGGGTCTGGGGGGAGCCAAGCTGGATCACACTGATCATCATTTTCTGGTGCATGCCGGTGGTTGAGGGGATGGACTCCTTACCTCTTCTGCTCTGCGCACATGGGCACCAATGCCATCCTCACCACTGACTCTCCTCTTTCTGCCTCAAAAACAACTGAGAAGGAGTCTTCTGGAGCAGTGGCAGTCTTGCATTCACTATCCCTGCAGACAAGCATCTTCAAGCCCATTCTGGCTGGCAAGACAAAAAACATGCTTGGATGGACGTGCCTGACCTCTCCTCCCACCTCACACTTGCGCTCGGTCACGGCAAAAGCCAATCTTCTTCAGTGGTGCCTCCCTGGGGGGGGTCAGCTAAGGGAGAGCAGGTCTGCTGGAGGCTGAAACATGCATGTGGCTGTGGGACTCTGACCAGTCTGAGGATGTCCCTTGGCCTGGCAGGTTCACTGGGGAGGGAGAGGGGGATGTCCCAGGTCACAGTCCTGATCAAGTTCTTGATGGGGCAGACATGTTTACCTGCAGGAGGATCCAGAGGAGGACCTGAGAAGCTTCTCGCAGCTGCATGAGCAGGACGTTCTCCCACCATGCAGGGACAGGGGGCTACAGCTGAGATGGACAGTGCAGGCTGGTGGGTGGCTAGGGGATGGCTGAGGTGTTTGTGCTGTGAGCCCTTGGTCTGGTGTAGAGTCATGGTGTCACTGCCTGTAGCTGTCCCCTGCTAGACCACAGGGAGTCACTGCTGCCACCTCTATGCCACCTCGGCCCTTTCAGTGGGAAGGAGCTGATGCAGAGGGCTGTTCGCCCCCTTTCCATCCATGCTGTTTTGCTCCCTGCTGACACTCAGAAAAGAGCACATATGTATTTCATCCAATATTGCAGTGGGAAGGAGAGGGGACAACAAACTGCTCAGGAAAGCAGGTGACTAAGCAAGGCTGGTGCTGCAGCAGAGACCTTGCAGGAGCTGTGTCTGGGCACTCAGGCAGAGGTGAGGGTGTTGTGCAAGCAGGGCAGCAGAGTGGGATGTCAAGGGATGTCGGGAGCTGCCACCGCATCCAACAAATCCAGCCCAGGACCCTCCTGGGGACCGGGGGTCTCTGCCCAGGATGAGGGACAGAGCTGCAGCTTTCTTCTCTGTGGGTTCAACCAGCAGCACAGCTGGGCACATGTCCCAGAGACACACAAACACAGAGACACATGCACAGGACCATCACACAGCCTGCCACAGCAAAGACACTGCCACCAGCAGCCCCATGCACAGGACCCCTATCACACACCAGCACCTACAACCACATCCCCTCCTCCTCCAGAGCTGGCACAAGACTCCTGCCTGCTTGATACCCCAGCCCGGACCTGAGGCCCCCATGCTCCTGGCTGGTCCAGCGTGAAGTGTGCCCAAGTGGCCAAGAGGCCAACAGCATCCTGGCCTGTATCAGGAACAGTGTGGCCAGCAGGACTAGGCCAGTGATCATCCCCCTGTACTCAGCAGTGTTGAGGCCCCACCTCAAATACTATGTTCAGTTTTTGTCCCCTCATGACAAGAAAGACATTGAGGGTCAGAGCGTGTCCAGAGAAGGGGAACGGAGCTGGTGAGGGGTCTGGAGCACATGCCTGATGAGGAACAGCTGAGGGAACTGGGAGTGTTCAGCCTGCAGAAAAGGAGGCTGAGAGGAGACTTTCTCGCTCTCTACAGCTCCCTGAAAGGAGGGTGTAGCGAGGGGGGTTGGTCTCTTCTCCCAAGGAACAGGCAATAGGACAAGAGGGAACGGCCTCAAGTTGCACCAGGGGAAGCTTAGGATGGATATTAGGAAAAATTTCCTCAATTAAAGGGTTATCGAGCATTGGAACAGGCTGTCCAGGGAAGTGCTGGAATCACCATCCCTGGAGCTATTTAAAAGATGGGTAGACGTGGTGCTGAGGGACATGGTTTGGTGGTGGTTTGGGCAGTGTTAGGTTAATGTTGGGACTCACTGGTCTTAAAGGTCTCTTCCAACCTAGATGATTCTATGATTCTATGATTCTAAAAACTGGATGCCCTTGCAACCAAGAATGGCAAGAGCCTCCCAGACTGCACAAGCAGGAGCGCGGGCAGCAGGGCCAGGGAAGGGAGTCTTCTCTCCTCAGCCTTTCTGAGACCACATCTGGATATTGTGCATGGTGATGGTCTCTGGAGTGAGGGCAGTGGGGAGTCAGTAAAAGGACTAAGGAGCTGCAGTACAGGATGCAGAAGAGGCTGTGCCCTTAGCCCTGGGAAGGCAGGAGAAGGAGGGCTGGAGCAGGGCAGAAAGGGACAGAGTGCTCGGCAGAGAGAGACTACCGTGAAAACCCTGGGTTGAGCCAGGGACCTTCAAACATTCAGCCTAAGACTGTCCAGCTGAGCTGCTTTGGTCATGCTCTGCAAGTTGTCCTCCATGGGCAGGCACAGCAGGTCACAGGCTGGCTCCTCTGGGAGGTTTCTGGTGGGGTTCCTGGGGAGATAGACCCTGTTGGGTGAAATCAAGAGTTGCCAAATTAGCAAAGAACTGACTGCAGGCAGGATTCCTTGTCTGTAGTAGGAATCCCGTCTCACCAGCAAGTGTTTTTGAGGGACCCTATAACAACTTGTATGCTCATTTTATTTCTGTCGAACAAAGCTCTGCATTTATGAATATCCTGACCACCTTGGGAACTTGGACGTTAATGGTTGCTGCCGTTGGCTTTAGCAAGTCCAAGTGTGTGGGCACCATTTGAACTGATTTCCCCAAACTACTTCCCTAGTTGCACTTTTTACTGCTTGCTTGACAGAGTAGATTGTTGGGTTTTTTCTTTTATGTTGGTCTGAGCTTATCCAGGGTTGGCCAGATTGCTGGATGTGTATCTCAAGAAATATTTATGTGCCAGGAAAAGAGTCAATTATCCCACTAGATCTGTGGGTTTTGAGAATTTGCCTTAACCTTTCATCCTCTGGTGTCTTTCAGTCCTGCCCCAAACTGTACTGTGTGGCATCTGGCAGTGGGCTGTACCATGTATGGGTCCTTTGTTGCTTTTTAGCACCTGTACTGATTGCAGTAAAACAGTAGTGTGGACTTGCCTGACCCCACACTGTGCAGGAACCACACTAGGTGCAGTGGGTTGGCAGCACTCGCTCCTCTACTCATACACCATTTGACAAATTAACCAATTTTATTCTGCTGCCCCAAACCTGGGAGAAAAGAACTGCAGCAAAAGCAAAGGGCTTGTGAGGGCAGATGGCCACTTCGAGGGCCAGAAGTGCATCTGATGGTCTGGCAGTAATTCCCAAATTAGCAGAACAAAACACCATCTTGATCAGGAGAGAAGATCTTCAGGCCTGAAGACAGAGCCTCAAGAAAATTGAGATATTTAGAAGTAGAAGATTTTTAAAAGAGCTGGAGACAGCTAGCACAGCAGCTTGGCTTCCAGCAGAGCAACATAAAGTCACTAATATCAGTCAGGATCAAGGGAATGCAATCACTGCAGATATAAAAGAAAAACTTAACTTGCACAAAGGGTTAACAGCTGCTGTGAAGGCGGAAGAAATTCCCAATGTTTTCCTAAACCCTGAACCTTCTTGCAGAGGAATTTGTTCTGAAACTTGCAAACACACACTGCCTGAAGTTCCTTTCTGTCTTTAACTGGAGGGACTCGTTCAGGAACAGTAAGGGCAACTGGGTGGAAACCCTGTGAGGCCATCACAGACCAGTTAGGTCTCTTAAATAGAAGTGCTGTAGCAGACTGGTGCACATCCATGCTTCAATGGGGTACACTGCACCCAGCTGGCTCACGCAAGTCCCTCGGCTACAAATGTGCATATGTTTGGGGAAGATTTAAGAATTTTAGCCGATAGAGACATGAACTTTAACAGGTGATTGCAAGAGGTTTAACCCTGTTTTTCCTGGGGAAGAGTTTTAATGTTCTGTTTAAGAAACTTGGAGGCCAAGTGAAAATCCTGAACCTTATATAGCCCGAAAGGCTTTCAGGCATCCTCTCTGGTAAAGTTCATCTCCATGCTGGGACCTCAAACTAAGACAGAAATTAATTTATGGCTTCTGTCTGCAGAGGGCAGAGTTCATCGATGAAATTAAGCTTAGGATTTTTTGACCCCACATAGAGCACCTGGGAGCAGTTTTCCACCGGTTTGCACAGAGTGGCTGCGCTGCTGCAGGACACTGGGACCAGCAGGAGTCGCAATCAGTTGCAGGGGAGAAACTCCTCTGAACCCATTCAAACTGCAAGTTATACTTATCATGGCCCTCACTCCACTTCAGTACCAGGGCAGAAAACCTCACAAAACCCAAATTTCGATATTCCTTCAAGGATTAAGTCTGAGGTCTAGTCAGAGGAGACTTCCTTCATAAAAACCACCTTGTCAAGGAAAACCAAGGCCATGCAAAGGTGCAATTCAACTCATCCTCTACTCAGAATCTCTCTCCAAAATCTCCCACATTCACACAAAATCCATCCAGAAACTGACTCTGAAAGGAACTGACTGATCTTGAAAAAGATACGATAATCTGCCATAACCGATCCAGGGTCTCCACTCTGCTGCTCTCCTTCCGTGCTCCCCTGAACTCCACTATTTCATGTTGCCTGCAGTCAAGGCAGCCACTAAATGTCCTTGCCCCAGCTCTCCTGGTTATGAGATTCCCCTTCTTGCCATTGGGATCCACATTTTTGCCTTCACACCCCCTGAAACCCCAGCACCAAAAACATCCAGGAGAGTGGAGGGTCACCTCCCATCATGCAGCCAGGACCAGCCCCAAGAAACGAGGCCCGGGCTCAACACTTCCTCTGCCTGGGAGGTCTAAACTAGTTCTTCCCTCCTCTCCCAACAGGACCTTAGCAACAAGGACATTTGTCCTGGGCCTTATATTGGAAGAGAGATGCCCTGGATGCAGGGACCAACACCAAGCCCCTGGCTCCTGAGATGTAATCTTCAGGCCCCTCCAACATTGCCAGGCTGCAAATGGCAGAGTTCACTATGTACCAAGGAAAGAGCCACACCAGTCCAGGTACTTGATGTAATTCAACAGAATGGAGCTCTGTGTGCGCTGTCCCAGCTGGCAGTCACCCATACCTCTCCTTCCAGCCCATCAGATGGCTCTTCTCCCCACAGCTAAGGAGAGAGAAGAAAGATGCAAAGAGAGAGGCAAAGATGCACAGGGAGAAAGGCATAGAAATACTGCAGACTATTTCACGCCACACATTTTTGGATGTGCTTTTGACATCCCTTCCATGCTTGCCGTGATGTGATGTAGGCCCCTGTGTCCAAACAGGGTCCCATGTGCAGCCTGAGACTGAGTCTGGTGGGACCAAGACTGGTGAGGGCTCCAGAGCTGGACACAATATTCCTGGATTTACAAAATAGCAAAGTGTCTCTTTACCCTCTCCCTTCTCAAATCCCATCATCTGAGTATTGTTGTCATCAGTGAGCACCATTAGAAAGTTTATCACTTGAGCGAGTCCTTTGTAGTAGTTGTAGAACAGCATTCCCTAGGTACCCAGATGGTAGAGGAGGGGAAGAATCTTCATCTCTCCTTTGGTAATTTTTGCTTTCAAGAAAGAAATGAAGCTACGGACCAATATGAAGAGGGATTTGTGAGGCTTGAAAATGTCTTATCTTTCCCCAACTGAAAAATCAGAGCAAATACCTTTCATCCAGTCACAAAATTTCCTCTGAATTCAGTGGCTGTTGTTGCTGTGGTACAATGCTTTTGGTCTCTGATGTGGAATGCTCTCCACTAAGTGTCTTCCCTATCATTGACATTAAGTCATGTTTTCTCCCCACTTCCAAGCTTTCTAAGTGTTTGTGTTTATTTCCTTGGGTTTCAGTCACCTGTACTAAATGGTCTGGTTCTTCCTCTGTCTGGATTTTGAGGACAGTGTTTAGTCTCTGTCGGATTTGCAGTTGTTAATGCTCCTCAGCAGAAAGGACTTTCCAGTCATAGCTTCAGAGGATCTGAAACCTCCCTGGAGAGGAACGCTATGTACCGTGGCAAACATACAGGTTTTGCTTCCTCTCAGTATCTTCCGATACCCAAAAAGGGACATGATCCTCAGTCCACAAGCGTAAAGAACCACTACCCCCACCAAACACAATCCCAACACCACTAGACCGTGGAGGGTTGGAGAAAAACAAGTTGTAAGGAAGTTCTGGCTTACAAAGAAAGCCTGTGTCTTCAAATTCCTGTGGGGATTCTCTGTAGTGGTTCAGCACATTGTTTCACACCTGGTTTCCGTCAGCATGAATTTTCTGAGAACATACTTGCTTGGATCAACAGGGGAATACATTAACAGTGATTATATTCAAATGTGCACCTCGTTACAACCTGAGGATTTCAGTATTAAGCCTTGGAGATTCCCTCGTGCACTAAGACAGTGAAATCCCGTCACTCCAATGAAACAGAAAATTTGAGGACAGAAAGCACAACTGAGTCTTTTGTCCTTGGTCACTGGAAGGTTCTCTTCCAGCAAAAATGGTGCGAGGAGGTAAATTGCATGGATGAGAGCTAACTCCCTGGAGACGCGGTGGGTTTCCTTTTCCTGAGATGCTTGGTAGCCCTGTCAGTTTTCAGTGGGGCTGGAAGCAGCCAGCCCTCAGTGTGGACACTGCTGAGCTCCCCTCTGCCGTGCCTGCTGTGAGGGCAGCAGGAGGGAGCACAGAGAGGAAACTGTGTTCTTGAGGGTGGGTTAGCGATTGTCCAGCCACCACAATAAAGGGCTGTGACAGATGCCTGCCCGGCCTGAGTCTTGTTCCTCATTTTTTATCAAAGATAACATGTTACAGGTAACAAACATAGACTATTTCTTAACTTCTCTCCACCCGCCCTTGTCCTTTCTTACTTTACTTCTCAATCTAAGGCTAACTGGGAAGAGGCAGCACAAGAAGAGCCTTCACCCAAGGAATGGATACAAGTCTGCTCCTTGGCCGTGAACGCTTTTGCTCTGACTTCTCAGGGATGGGAGCGGAATAAAATTAAGCATCCTAAGGAAACCTCAGAACTTTCCTATTCACTCAACTCATGCACTAAATCTTTGTCAAGTTGGGCATGTGGTCAAAATGTGTCTGGAGGATTTGGACATCTGTTGGTGTTTGCTGCACTGGCTTTCCAAGACCAGGAGAAGGAAAATATGACAAGCTTTGTTGATGGAAGGAGTGAATGCAAATAATAATGTGAAATAATTGAGTAGATTGTGGTCAGAGACAAGAGGTCAAGGCATTTTGACTTTCCCTCCACCTCCAGGAGATGGTGACCTCCGTAGTCATCATCTGCACACTTCCAGCGTGTGGTTCTGTGTGAAACTCTTTATTTTTGCTGCAGTCTGGCAGGGCTTTAAAAATAAAACTTGGTTTGCATTTTGTAGGGAGAAATCGATACCAAGAAATGTGGCTCCACATTAGTATCTGACTGAGCTGCAAGTCTCACTGTGCTCCGCTGGAGAAGGTCTATTCTGAAAGACTTCCTTACAGGTTTGTAAGACCATGTGAAATAGCATGTACTTTGCAGTCAGGATTCAGTTTTTTAAAAAGACATGATGCCAACTTTCAAATAATGATCTGAAGTCATCCAGCCCCTTTAAATACCACACTTTTTCCAACAAAGGCTCAAGATTGTTTCTCAGATGTATCTTATGGCCACAACTCCTACTGCCTGAAAAACTGTGCCATTGCTGACAACACTTGTCCGACTGTGTTGCTGTGAATCCAATGCCCAATTAGTTGCCCTTAGTCCTGTTTAAATAGCATTCAAGTGAACTCAGGGGCAGATCTCTGAAAAGAAGAGGTCATGTCATGTGGTGAAGAGTTTTGTGTCTTCAGTCATAATGTTGTGTATATAAAATGCGACTAGTCCCATCATGTAGGTGTCAGGACAACCTCCAAGTAAAACTAGGGCTGTTGTGTTAATGTTGGGTAAGGTTATCATCTTTTCCACTGGAAACACTTTAAAGATGGAGTTGTTTCCATCCTGGTGCATTGTCCTCTCTGTCTGTTTGGACTGCAGTCAGATGTCACTTTGGTTTGCGCTGCTGTTTGTTGTTAGATCTCATGAGCCTGCCCGTCCTCAGGCCTTCTTGTTCTCAGCCAAAGACCACCTGTGACTGATGCAGTGTATCAGTCACTTCACGGGGGACACGCACTTTTCCCATTACCCTGTACCATCACGTTTTGCTTCCCTACAGATGTCACACAGTGTGACAGGAGACCTGCAGGATGTGAGCAGGTATATTGCTCTTGTGGATGTAGGCAATACAAGCAAGAGCAAGGTGCTGACACTCTGGAATCTTTCATCTTTCCTCAAGTACAAATACTATGGCAGCAAGCCCAACTTTGGCTAGCCAGAGGACAGTGTGGGTCACATCAAAGCTCAACTGAAGTGAAGGTACCTGTTGCACCTGAGGAAGAGATACCATTTGCATATGATGTCAGAAGGCCTACAAGATGTGCTCTGAGGCACCTTTGGTTTTCTCTACCTCAAATGGTATTTAGCTACAGGGAAAAATGGTGAGAAAACTGCTGTTCCTTCCTTGTCCTCAGCTGCTTTACATATTTTCCCTTCCCATGGCCTGCTTTAAGAAGGAAGCGGAGTTCCTTACACATCACTGAAAACAACTAACTTCTGAGGTGGGAGGGGAAGGGTTGTTTTGTGTGGTTGTTTTTAGCCTGTTTTGCTTCTCCCCTTAAGAAAGTTACTGAATACCAGTGCAGAAGGGCATGTTGGTACTGGTTGGGAAGGCACAGGAACCAGGCTTGATAACCAAAAATGTCCCAAAGTTACAGGCAGAATAAGGCCTGGAAACAGGCAAGGATCAAGGTCGTTTCTTCCTCACATAGGACGTGCTGCTCCTTTTTCCAAAGGTCTTTCCTTAAAGTGAAATGAGCCACTTGAAAGCACTCCATTAAGCTCTTGGTTGCACTGGGCTGTCTGTTTCTCATGTCCCACTTTAGCTGAAGCACTGATTCACTGAGTTCTTGCAGTGTTCGGTGGGGTGTTACCATCTCAAGGTGGCTTAGTTTAGAGCTGACCTCCTCAGAGCTGTAGTCATGGCAAGAGCTTCTTGCATTTAAGCCACCTGTTTTCATTCTAGCATCTCGACACATTTGGCATTGTTCGGATGAGCTCGATGGACACTGCAGAGCTGGTGAAACAGCCACAAGACACCACCAAAAATCCATACCAAAGATCACAGAAGGAGGCTCAGAAGACCAAAGCACTCCTGTGCAGAGGTACCCCATGCGTGCCCTCGGGTTTCACTCCCTGCATTCGGAGAGCTTACAGTGGTGTTTGGCTCTAACCTTGGACTGTTTCTGTCCAAAGCACTTCGGGGTTCTCTGCAAACAATTTGCATCAATCAAACTGTTCTACTCAGGTGCTACTTTATTTGATGTTTCATGCCCGCTCTAAGGGATTAAGATTAAGGGATCTTAATGTTGGTGAAAGAGGTATTAGGCACTGTTTTTTTCTTGGGCACTGTTTGTTCTCAAGTGTCTTGTTACCACCTTCATGTGCTTTGAGTGCTATATCCAATGCTGGGCCCCCAAAGACAAGAGAGACAGAGACTGACTGGAAGGGAAGGACTGCCAAGATGGGGAAGGGACTGGAGCGTTTCTCTGGTGAGGAGGGGCTGAGAGAGATGGGACTGGTCAGCCTGGAGAAGAGAAGGCTTGGGGGATCTTCTCCGTATACATAAATATCTGAAAGGAGGGTGCAAAGAAGGTGGAGCCTGGCTTTTCTCAGTGGTGCACAGGGTCCACCCAGCTCAGGGTAGCCCTCCTTCAGTGGTGGCTTGGATCAGACAACCTCCAGACGTTCCTGCCAACCCCAACTGCTCTGTGAGTCTGTGATGCTGGCACAACAACAAACAACAACAGGGACTGCCTAAAGGGGCTGGGCTTTGAGGTGGCCCTTTCTGTCCTTCCCCACCATTCCAGGGGAGCAGAAGGCAGGACATTTGCAAGCAGCTTTCTGGTACCTGGAGGAAGATTCAACCCTCACGGGGCTTTTGGCAAAATCCCCCTCCCTTGGCCCAGTAGCTGGCAAAGCTCTGGCCCTTGCCCACCATGCCAGCAACAAGATGGGAACAGGCTCATGTCACAGCTTGCAATGTGTGTCTGCTTAGCCTGAGACATGTGGCGCCTACAGCACCAGGCAGTGTTCCCGTGTTTCATAGTACATCCCCATCAATATTGCAGGGCACCATGCTGCTGCCAGTGTAATCCGCTCTGGCGCTGTGGCTGTATTGCAGGGTGGTGTCAGCTCATCCCCCCACAACAGCCGCTCTGTGCCCGGCGTCAGCCCACGCCAGGGCCTAGGAGCAATTAAAAGTCTGAATCTGTAATGAATCCTCGACAGGTGATCGGTGTTTAAAGGCTTTGATCTGCTGCTTTTTGATTCTATTCCAGCCCCTCGATGGAATTTCTCACGTGTAACCGAGCCCCACTAACCCATCCTGGACATATATAATGGATGGCGGTGGAGGGAAGGAACACAAACATGGCTGGATATCGGTAACAGATGTCCGGGTAGTGGTGCGGCAGGTCTGTCTGCCAAAGATCACCCACCGTCAGTACCTGTTCGCTGTGCCGGCCAGTGCAAAACCCTTCCTCTGTTCCCAAAACTTGGCCTGGCTGTGTGTGGGGTCAGGTGCCGTGACCAGATTTGACCATTCTCTGCTGACCCGACGCATGGGATGAGGCTTGGAGCCAAGCCACCGAGCTGCTATTTCCAGGACTAGTGCTGGTGCCACCCACTGAGTCCCGGCGCTGCCACTTGATGCCCCTGTCAAATATTAATGTGATGCTCATTGCACTCTTTGCCCTGCCCCAGCGTTTGCAGCCCTGGTCCCTGCCTGCTTCAGGGGCTGCCCGACCCTCCAGCCATCCCCTCCTGCCCCGTAGTGCTCATTGCTCCCTGTGCGGGGACTTTGGGGGGGCAGCTGCACCCACCTCAGGCAAGACCCGATCCCTTGCACTCAGCGGGAGGGGGTCCCGGATACCGCCTGTCCCCGGCGGCCGGCTCAGCCCCCCCGCGGCAGGTAAGGCCTGGTTAGGGCAGCAGGCACCCCCATCCCCCGGGGAAAAGCAGCCCGTCGCCCACCCCGGGGAGCAGGGCGGGCGGGCCCAGAGCATGGGGAGCCCGGACAAGGGCTGTCGGTGGATGGGGGCAGCCCCGGGC
>NW_009650252.1:32741-38476 GCF_000708025.1 Charadrius vociferus
CCAAAAAAAAAGTGGGTCGCAGTCCGGGCAGGGCAGCTCGGAGGGTGGGGAGGAGAAATCATAGCCACCGGGGGCGGGGCTCCAGGGAGCATTTCTGCCCCTGCTTGTGCCTGTAAATCAGGAGGGGTAGTTGTGCAGGGGAGGGGGGAGAGAGAGGGGAAGATGTCATCGCCTTTTCCTGGCAGGGACACCCTCACCACGCTCTGCTTGGGCTTTGTCTGCCGGTAAGGCCCTGCGGCCATCCCCAGCACCATGGTGAGGAACATGGACGACTTTGACTTCTGCCTGCCTTCACACGCCCAGGGCGTGCTGGAGGGGCTGCAGCAGCTGCGTGCCAACCCCAAACTGGCAGATGTGACGCTGGTGGCAGGTGGGCAGGAGTTCCCCTGCCACCGCGGCGTGCTGGCCCTCTGCAGCCACTACTTCCACGCCATGTTCTCTGGCGACTTTGCTGAGAGCATTGCAGCACGGGTGGAGCTCAAGGAGGTGGACCCTGGCGCACTGGAGATGCTGCTCGACTTTGCCTACACAGGGAAGGTCACGATCAACCAGGGCAACGTGGAGGGGCTGATGCGAACCTCCAGCCAGCTCCACTTCCCCACTATCCAGAAGGTCTGCAGCCGCTACCTCCGGCAGCAGATGGACGCCACCAACTGCCTAGGTATCTGCGAGTTCGGCGAGAGCCACGGCTGCCCCGAGGTCTCCTCCAAGGCCTGGTCTTTCTTGCAGGAGAACTTTGAAGCTGTCTCTCAGCAGGAGGAGTTCCTCCAGCTCTCCAAGGAGAGGTTGGCCATCTACCTCTCCAACGATCAGCTGCAGGTGCAGGAGGAGCAGAGCCTGGCTGAGGCTGTGCTGCGCTGGGTACGCCATGACCCGGGGCCCCGAGCCCAGTTCCTGCCTGAGCTGCTGGAGCTGGCCCACCTTGTCTCGCTGCCTGACCAATACCTGCAGAACCTGCTTGTCACCGAGCCCCTCGTACGTGACTCAGATGCCAGCAAGGCCCTTGTCACCCGATCCCGTGCCATGGTGGGTACCCCCTGCCCCAAATCCCACCCCCTGAGCCAAGGGGGCAGGGAGGCTCAGCTCATAGCCTGACGGTCCTGCCCCGGCCCCTCCGTCAGGGGCAGGGCAATGCTGGTGTCTGGAAGAAACCCCCGACCCCACCGCAGAAGCTGGAGGAGGTGCTGGTGGTGGTCGGTGGCCGTGTGCTGGAGGAGAGTGAGGATGAGGATGGGGGCCTTGAGATGCCAGCCACCCCCAGGAACTTCGCCTTCTACAACCCCAAAAGCAGTAAGTGCCTATGGCAGGGATGGGGCAAGTGCATACCTCCTCCTGCGTGTTAATTAACCCTCCGTCTACCCCAAAGCCACCTCTTGCCAAACACCCTCCTGGTGTCAGCAGGGGCAGTGGGGAGGAGGGGAGGGCAGGGAAGAGTGAAACAGGGCTAACATAAAAGCATCATCGCTGGCTGGCAGTGGTCATCTGGCTCTGCTGGGTTTCAGGGCGATGGATGGCTCTGCCTGACTTTCCTGATTACAACAAATGGGGCTTTTCCCTGGTGGCTCTGAACAATGATGTGTACGTCACAGGTAGGTGCCGAGGCTGCCAAGTGTGGGGTGGGGTCCCCAAGGGGTGGGGATGGAGGATGGGGGGCAAAGATGTGGGCATGGGGCACTGGCGTGGGGCCAGGGGCTGCCCTCCTCTCTGAGTGGAGCCCTCTCCTTGCTCCCCTCTTGGGCCACTGGCGAGGGATGCCCAGAGACGGCTATGCTCAGAGGGGGTGGTGGCCCGCCTGACCTGTCCCTCCCCAGGTGGCTCCCGGGGGTCCCAGAATGACACGTGGTCGACAACCCAGGCCTGGCGCTTCTGCCCCAAGGATGGCGCCTGGAAGCCCATCGCTTCCATGCTGAGAGCCCGGACAAACCACACCAGTGCCGTTCTCAATGGCGAGATCTACGTCATTGGAGGTAAGGCTGCAAAGGCCACTTGGGTGCTGCTGGGGCAGGGGTCCGTGGGTGTCCCCAGAGCAGCAGGGTGGCTGCAGTGTCCTGCTGCCCTGCAGGGACGACAGTGGACGTGGTGGAGGTGGAGCGCTATGACCCCTACAACAAGAGCTGGTGCGCCATCAGCCCAGCCCTCAAGTACGTGAGCAATTTTGCAGCCGCCAGCTGCTTGGGGAAGCTCTACCTGGTGGGCTCCTGTGCCGTCAAGTACAATGCGCTCACCCTGCAGTGCTACAACCCCATCCAAGGTGAGAGCTGGCCCTGCTGCCGCGCCCCACCAATGCTTTCTCGGGAGAGCAGGACTAGGTGGGACCCCCAGGCAGGTGACATGCTGTGCCCCTAGGCACAGCCCCATGGGATGCAACCAGGGTCTGGTGACAGCTGGGGCATGGGGCCAGGGCCCAGTCAGGAGCACAGCTGCCAGCAGCACGGACCTCAGTCACAGGCATCCAGCACAGCCCAGACCTGTGCTTCAGCGGAGCAGGATCCCTGGGGCAGACGGGTGGGGGAGGCTGCCTGCCTTATGGAGAAACTAAGCCCCTGTGACAATGCTACCTCCTCGGGCAGCCTCTGCACAGCCCGCGGTGGTCTCCCCCATCCCACACCACCACTACAAACAATAGCCCCTCCATTTTGTTTTGTATGCAAGAGCCTCATCTGGGATGGGGGGGCGCACTGCCACCCTGCCTGGCTGCTCTGTCCCCTCCCTTTCAAACTCCCCCTTAAATAGCCACGGGCTTGGCAAGGCTTTTTTCGGTCACCAGCAGCTGCCGCAAGAGCCAAGGGTGGGATGCGCTGCTGACGGCTGCTCCTTGCAGATTTGTGGAGTGTGATCACGTCCCCCTTCATCCCCAAGTACCTCTCGGCCCCACGCTGTGCCACCCTGCACGGACTCATCTACCTCATCGGAGACAACACCAAGAAGGTCCACGTGTACAACCCAGAGGCTAACATCTGGCAGAAGGTAGCAGGATGTGTGGCCAGGTGCAATCACCCTCCTGGGGAGGTGGGGCAGCAGTTCCCTCCCCACCAGCACCCCACAACCATACCCTCACACCCCCTCTCCCTCCTGCCTACTCATCCCTTGGCACTATTAACCCCCGGTGGAGCCGAAGATGCCCCAATCCTTCCTTCCCTGCTCCCCTGTCACACCCGCACTAGGAGCACGGCTTTTGCCGTTAGTGATTTTAAGCAGCGTTCACACTGCATAAGCCCACTCCCCTTCCCCCCCTTTTTCCAGCACCACCCTCCCATGGTGTTTGTGGGGCTCCTGCCTGTACTGTCCAGCAAAATCCTGCCTGTCCCCTCTGCCCCCCCCGGGCTCCCCTGCTTCCCACAGCACCGCAAAACTTGTTCCCGTACAAGCACAACATGGGGATGCTGCTAAAAGCAAGACATGGCCCCAGGGCCCCCCAAAATTCTCAGAGATGACGGGTCATGGGGATGTGCTTGGTGGGTTGAGGTCCTCTGTGGTGGGAGCGGGACATTCTTGGGGGG
This sequence comes from Charadrius vociferus, assembly GCF_000708025.1. NCBI lineage: Eukaryota > Metazoa > Chordata > Aves > Charadriiformes > Charadriidae > Charadrius > Charadrius vociferus. The sequence continues at coordinate 36,242 of NW_009650252.1, forward strand.
GTCCCTGCACATCTCACCCTGCCCCTCGCACAGGTGCAGCTCCTGCACACACTCCATGAGAATGGTGGGATGGTGCCACTGGGCGATCGGCTTTTTGTCACCGGTGGCCACTGGAAGGGCATGGACGGGGACTACCGGGTGGAGATGGAGGTGTATGACTGCACCAAGGACCTCTGGACGCGGGAAGGCTCCCTGCCCTGCCTCTGGCTCTTCCATGGCTCCTCCTCCATCTTCATGGACACCTCCAAGTGGACGGAGGCTTTCCAGAGTGACCACAGGTGGTAGGACAGCCCACAGCCTTGCCTGTCACCCTGCGCAGCCGCTCTCCGCTTCTTACCTCACTCCCCGCTGTCAGTTCAGCTGTGCCGTGGGGGGAGATGGAAATCCCTCTACAAGGCTGGCTGGGGCATCGGGAGAATGTTTCCCCCCCAACCCTTCCCTGCCACCATGGGGAAAAGGCTTTTCCTTATAAACATGCTTTGGCTAATGCTGCCTTTTAGTTTGTGCTGTTCTGTTTATTTTTTAAGAATTGCCCTTTTCCCCACTCCAGAACCCCAAAGCTTTTAGGGTATTTTGAGGCCTCCTAAAGTGTGGTCCATCCCACCAGAGACTGGTCTTGCTGCCTGATGGCTGTGGCCTCTTTCCCCATCATGCTGACATCCAGCATGGGGAAACACAAGGGGAATGGGGAGAATCTCTCTTTCCCGACACCCAAAGCTCTCTGGCACTTTGCTGGCCTGCACTGAAGGGGCAGACCTGCTCCAGCACCCCGTGGAGCAGAATGACAGGACTTTTGGATCCAGCTTTGGATGCTTCATGTCCTCAGGTGGCACGTCGGCCTGCAGTGTGGTGCTTCATCCTGGTTTCTCTCCCTGGGGAATGACCCGAGGGTCATGGCAAAGCAGCCGGCACCTCACAGTAGCTTATGCTGGGACAGAACCAGGCAGTGCCCATCCCCACCTCTGCTGGTAGAAGAATCATAGAATGGTTTAGGTTGGAAGGGACCTTGAAGACCATCTTATTCCAACCCCCCTGCCATGGGCAGGGACACCTCCCAGCAGCCCAGGTTACTCCAAGCCCCGTCCAACCTGGCCTTGAACACCTCCAGGGATGGGGCAGCCACAGCTTCTCGGGGCAACCTGCGCCAGTGCCTCACCACCCTCAGAGAGAAAGATGTCTTCCTAATATCTCATCTAAATCTCCCCTCTTCCAGTTTGGAGCCATTCCCCCTCATCCTATCACACTACATGCCCTTGCAAAAAGTCCCTCTCCAGCTTTCTTGTAGGCCCCCTTCAGATACTGGAAAGCTGGTATAAGGTCTCCCCAGAGCCTTCTCTTCTCCAGGCTGAACACCCCAAACTCTCTCAGCCTGTCCTCCCAGCAGAGGGGCTCTAGCCCTTGCAGCATCTTCGTGGCCTCCTCTGGACGTGCTCCAACAGGTCCACGTCCTTCTGATGTTGAGGGCTCCAGAGCTGGACACAATATTCCAGATGGGGTCTCACCAGAGCGGAGTAGAGGAGCAGAATCCCCTCCCTTGCCCTGCTGGCCGCCACGCTGCTGGGGATGCAGCCCAGGGCACGGGAGGCTTTCTGGGCTGCCAGCACACATTGCCAGCTCATGTGGAGCTTCTCACCCACCAGCACCCCCAAGTCCTTCTCCTCAGGGCTGCTCTCCATCCATTCTCTGCCCAGCCTGGATTTGTGCTTGGGATTGCCCGGACCCAAGTGCAGGACCTTGCACTTGGCCTTGAACTTCATGAGGTTTGCACAGACCCACCTCTCCAGCCTGTCCAGGTCCCTCTGGATGGCATCACTCCCCTCCAGTGTGTCAACTGCTCCATACAGGCCCCAGGACAGGGCAAGCACAGGGTGACACTTCCCTGACGGTTGGTCCCACCACCAGTGTTGGGATGTTGTAGCTCTGCCAGCATCGTTTGATGATGAATCTGTTCTGCATTAGTTTTTTTATTATTTTTGAAGCATCAAACACGCACGCCCTGGAGCTCTGCAGGTGGTAAAGGAGAGTGTGCTCCACTCCTCCTGGTAAAAACCACAGGGTTTTTACACCGGGGAGGGTGGGGGTGTCCCGCGTCCCGCAGGGGAGAGCCGGGGGCTCTGCAGCGGCAGCAGCGCCGTCTCCGGCGGGGCTCGGCAGAGCCTCGGCAGCGGGGCGGGACCCCGGAGTCCTCCCCAGCCCCGGGACGGAGGCGGGACCGGGCCGCCCTCCCGGTAACGG
>NW_009650252.1:38785-56182 GCF_000708025.1 Charadrius vociferus
CACCGGCCCCGGGAGGACCCCACGGCAGGAGCAGGGGACAGCAGGGACGAGGGACCACAGGGCTGGGCAGCAGAGCCCTGTCTCATCTTGGGGCCGGGAAAAGCCAATGTTCCTTCCTAAGGCCAAGCCTTCGTCGGGTTTTTTGGGTCAGGCATGGTGAATGCAGACGTGAAGACACAGAGAAAGGCCAGGGAAGGGCACGAGGAAGAGGAGGAAAGCGGTGAAGGCAACCCACAGGCCAGGTGCCATCGTCGCGTGGAAGCAGCCTTCCACTGCCGGACACAGGACAACATCTCCATTGAGCGCAGAGGGCGCCAGGAGCTGGGGCTTTACTACATTGTAAGCACCCAGCCTGCCACCCTTTCCTGCAGGGGCAGCCCTGCAGGGGTACCTGCCCTGGCCCAAGGGCCCGTTCTCTAACCCAAACCTTTCCCTATCCCCAGCCGGAGAGGGAAGGGATGTTCCACCGTGGCCCAGGGCTGAACCTGACCAGTGGGCAGTACACAGCCCCCGTGGCGGGGTACTACACCTTTGCTGCCACACTGCGCATCGGTGAGCATCCCCCCCGATACCCCCTCCCAAAGGCCCCCATCAGGGAGGTCCAGGATGGTTCTCACCCTACCCTCTGTCCCAGCACGCAGAGAGCAGCGAAGGAAGGGGGAGCTGTACAGGCGGAATTGTCTGCGGGTTCTGATCTGCGTGGAGTCCCGCTGCCAGCACAACAGGTACAGCAGGGCAGGAGGGGAGAGGGACCTTGGGCCAGCAAGGGAGGAAAGAGTCCACTGTCCCCAGGGGAAGGAGGGACATGTTCTCCCCAGCACCACCCCCTGCCTCTTCTGCAGCAATTTGGAGACAGTGTCCCGGCTGGAGAGTGGCGGTGACCTTTTCACCATCTCCGTCACTGGAGTCCTTTACCTACAGGTTAGTGGTGCCGGCTCCGCTGGGGACTGTGCCGGGCAGGATGGTGCCTTCTGTGGTCCCAGCTCCAGGGCTGGGCACTGAGTCTGCTTCTCAGCCCAGCTCCAAGCCCAAAGGACATGCAGGGACCGTAAGTGGCTGCTGGGACACTCCAGCACATAGCACAGCTGGGCTGCCCTACCAGCCCCTCTGTCACCCCTTTTCCCAGTAGGAAGTGCGGTAAGCAGGCCCTCCAGTGCCCAGCCGCTGTGCGCAGGGCAGAGCTCTCTCCTTTGCTCTGTCAGGCTGTGCCCAGCACCCAGAGGCAGTGTCCCAGCCCTGTTAAACCCTCTCTCCCTCCAGGCTGGGCAGTATGCCTCCGTTTTCGTGGACAACGCTGCAGGCTCTTCCCTCACTGTTAAAAGTGGCTCTGATTTCAGCGCTGTCCTGCTGGGGGTGTGAGAAGGTGCTGGGCACCAGGCAGGGAGCTGAATCCGTGGCAGAATCAGCTGTACCCTTCCCCCTGCCAGCCCGCCGTCACACCTCCCCTGCTGTCGCACCAAGCCCAGAGAAGACCTCTCGCTCCAGCAGGAGCTGCAGGCTGGTCTGATGCTACTCGTGCTGCGGAACCATCTGAAGCTGGACAAAAGATCAGGGAGGAAAGGTTGATGATGACGATGATGTTAATAATAATAAAGAAGCCTGGGAAGGAGCTGGAGGAGTTCACTTTTATCTAAATGCAAGGGGTGGAAGTTTGCCTTGGAAAAGGCTGCTGACAACGGTAGCAGCTGGCTGCTTTCTCTGTGGGGCTCAGCTCCCACCGTGCCAGGCACCGGCAACCAGGATGAAGCCCCACACCTCCATTTTCGCTCTCAGCAGATTTCCTTGCCCAGCTTATTGGCAGCCTAAACCAGATTATTCCTGTCGCTTTAGCTTCCCTGCAATCTATCAGCGGTGAATGTTTGCTGGCAGAAGCAAACGTCCCTTGCGGCTAATCTTCAAAGCAGAGCAGTGTCCTGATAACGCTGCGCATTCAATTAAAGCAAATTCCTGTCTTGTGGCTCTCGGCGCCAGGCGCTCCCTGCCCATGGCACGGGGCCCAGGCCATGGGCAGCACAGATATGCTCCTTGCTTCAGCTCTGATAGCCGTCTGAGCCCAGGAAGGGCGCAGGGCTACGTGCTTGAGCATGGGCTGCAAGAGAGGTAGCCAGCCAGGCTGGGCGTGGGGCAAGGGAGCCACACGTTTTTATTTCTTAGTAGCATGTAACACTGGGCAAGCTGTGTCAGCAACCCTGGGAGATAGTCCAAACTGCACCCACTCCCACCTTCCTCGAGGCATCCACGCACGTAGGCAGGGGGGAGGCTGCCTCCTCATGCTGCACCTTGCTCGCGAGGGCTTTCCTGGCCTTCTCCACAGGTTGCATCTCCTCCAGGAGCCTGGTGAACTAGCTCTTCGCAGGTGGATCTGGGGAGGGGGGAGCTCTGGCTGTGCAGTTTTAACACTGACTTCTTCCCCAAGGCAAAGAGAACTTGTCTCCAAAAGAAAAGATGTGCTTTTGCCCCCCAGCTGAAGGGGCGAGCAGGAGCATCCTGGCAGAGATGAGGCCTCCGCAGCACCTTGCCTAAGCCCAGGAGCTCAGCCCTGGCTGCACCTCCCAGTTACCAAGTGCAACGGTGAGCAAGGCAGCCTTTCTCAGATCAGCCACCTTCCCTCCCAGCCAAACACACCCAAGAAGAGACAAAAGGACTCACTGTTGGAGAGCCGGGGGCTTGCCAAGCTAGTATGCGAGCCAGATACAAAGAACCCAGTGCACTTGAACACAAAATTGAAACAGTTGACTAAGTCAGAGCTACTGGGGGGGCTAATGTAGGTGTTGGGAGGGGGCTAGAAGCTCAGCCCCAAGGGAGTGGGGCTGGATATACAGCGTTTCTGCATGGGCCACCCTGGGGGGGTGGTCTCAGAGCTCCCCACAGCAGCAGGAAGCTGCCAAGCAATGATGCAGGGAGAGTTTATTTTCAGGAAACCTCTGGCAGACCCCACCCCACCAGGAAATACAAGCAGTTTTTTTTGACTTCCACTAAACTGGGGGTTGAAGCTGCCTTTCTAACCGGCTGGCTACTCACAAGCATGGTGAAACCTGCTCCACAGTTCCTCCTTTTCCCCCAAAAATAGATGATGCAATCCATTTTATGGAAACTTATGAACTGTACCGTAACACAGGTACTATGTTCCTAGTTGGAATTGTGCTTTCTGTACTCTTTCTAAAGGGAAGAAGAGTTGTAAGAGAAGGGATGGGGAGAGAAGGCAGTCAGAGAAGGACAAGCTGGTACTTCTCTCACCAGCACTTGTGCTGGAATTAAGAGGGGCCTCCTGAAAGGGAGCACCAGAGAGATGGGCGCTTGGCTCAGCTCCGGCAGCCACAGCACACAGCTCTCTCCCCAACACAAGAGCTGTGAAACGCAGGGAGGTGAAAAGGGAGGGCAGAGTTGCCCTTCTGAGACAGGCCATCATCCGGGTCTCTTTTGTTACTCCACCGTGGGCTCTCCAAATTTGGCTTTCAAGAGCAGAAGCAGCAGAGTGTGTTGCCAACACGGGCAATTCCCTCTCGCCTCATCCTGCAGTGCAACCTTACATCAGAGTACGCAGGAACAGCTGGGAGCAAAATGAGCTGGCAGAGGCAAGTGCTACCCAAAATATGTGCCAGCGGCCCATCTCCTTCCTCAGTGCTCTGCAGAAGATGCGAAGAATTAGAGCGAGCTGGGCCAAATTAGCCTAATCCTTAGCATAAACCCAGGAACTTTAACTGACTTCTGCTGTAGCAGAAATAGACGAAAAACGGTCAAGCCACCTGTCCCAAACAAGATGACAGCTTTTGTGTGCTCAAGAAAAACAGATAGCCCAGGATGCAGGACCATCTCCCCAGAGCTCCAGGGAACACAGGAAGCAGAAGAGAGCCTGGGAAGCCTCAACAACCCTGCACAGGACTACGCATGCAGGCATGCACCACTGCACCAACCTGCCCAACCTCTCTCCAGGACTGCACTATTTCTCCTGCAGTGTAAGGAAGTTGCGCAAGAAATCACTTTGCAGACCCACTGGCTCATCTCCCTCACTGCACCCTCTCACCCACAGGACTGTAAAGTTGTGTAATCTGGAATTTAAGTGCTTTGGTAGCCCCATCTGTTTAGCTTTCACACCGTCATTTGGTCTTAAGCCAAATTTTCCTCTCGAAAACAGCACACCGACTCTGCAGCAACAGCTGGTAGAGGAATGGGGACAGGATGAGACACCAGACACTTAATAGCAACAAATACCTAAAACCCAAGATGCCTGGTCCTCAGATAGCACACAGACAAGCACACAGCCTTGCCCTTATCTCAGTGGCCTGGCAGGGCCATTTGGTGAAAACACTTTCCCAATAAACATCAGAAGCAAACTCTAGCTGCTTTTGCCATATGAAATATTTTGACTCTTTACAACTACCTGAAAGGAGGTTGTAGCGAACTGGGAGTTGGTCTCTTCTCCCAAGGAACAGGCGATAGGACAAGAGGAAATGGCCTCAAGTTGCGCCAGGGTGGTTTAGGATGGATAATAGGAAAAATTTCTTCACCAAAAGGGTTGTCAAGCATTGGAACAGGCTGTCCAGGGAAGTGGTGGAGTCGCGATCCCTGGAGCTATTTAAAAGATGGTGGTGGTAAGGGACATGGTTTAGTGGTGGTTTGGGCAGTGTTAGGTTAATGGTTGGACTTGATGATCTTAAAGGTCCCTTCAACCTAGACAATTCTATGATTCTAAAAACTGGGATAAAACCCCCATGTTTTCCACGAGGAGAGGGAAGGTACAAACACCACTTGCAGAGCAGCAGTGTATCACACAGCTGCATGCAACCTCACAGCCCAGCTTCAGAACCAAAAGATTTCCTTCTAAGAGGAAATCTTAGCACTAAGAGGACAGTTCACGCTGCATCCCAAGCTGGTGGCCTGAGGTATTGCACAGTCCGTGTAGTATAGCCTGGCCAGGAGCTCCAGCTGAAGCCTAAGAGCTCGGGACTCTCCCAGGGCCTCATACAAAGCTCAAAGAAACGAACAGCAGAACTGCACTGTTTGGAACAGCTGGCAGAGTTCATGCCCACAGCTGCCTGCTCTTGCTAGCACCTCTGCCACATGGATTTATTTGACGTTCACGGGGTGTGGACAGGACAAGAGATTTCTGCGTAGGCTGATCCACTGTGGCAGCCCCTTAGAAAACAGTGCTAGCCAAGTGAGCTAAAACCATTAGAAAAACCCCCAAAACTTTATTTACACTGAAGAGCATCCAGCAGGAGCCTCCCTCCCCCAGCCACACATGCACACACACTGACTTCTCCCTTCCCTTACATCTGCTGCAAGCTGGGGATCCTGCTGCTGCACCTCAACTCTCAGTGCTCTATCCGGACCACCATGACCGTGACGTTGTCTGCCGACCCTCGCTGTACTGCCTTGTTGGCCAGTCTGTTACACGCAGCTTCATATCGAGCGTCTGCTTCTAGCTTCCCCTCTCTCATCTGGATGTTCTTATCCTGTTGGGATGAGGAAAGATGATGCTGATTGCTCCCAGCAAAGCACATAGGTGCAAGTAATTTCCAAGCACGGGGAACAAAACAAGTAAGGACAACCTCAGGTATAAGGGAGGATACCTTGGCAAAAGTACATTTCTGCAAGTCAGTCATTCCATTTCATGCCCCCTGCACTGACAAACCCAGCCCCCAGCCATCTTCTCCTCACCTCCAGGGAGGACACAATGAAGTTCACAGCTTCTTCTGGTGTAAAGACTTTAAAGAGGCCATCACAGGCTATCAGAATGAACCTGGAAATTAAGCAGAGACAGGTTCCAAGGCTGAATCTTTGGCTCCCCAGCTATAGCAAAATCCCTCCAAGCTATTTTATGAGTACCCACACTCCAATCCAAAGGGAAGATGCCATAAAGCTCATCTGAAAATCCCTCGGAACCACCAGAAGTACTCTGGTGCTCCAGAACCTACCATTCATGGAGCTGAGGCCATCCAAAGTACAGGCCAAAACAATGTAAGCCAGGCAAACAATGTAAGACCTAGATCAGGACATCCTGGCAGTCCTACTGACACTGCACCGTTAGGCGAGACCATATACCATGCTGTGCTGGAAAGCTCCATTATTTCTCTAGTAACTGCGTCTTTCCTTTGAGTCCTTTTTATTCACATATGAATGTAGCTAATGCAAGGACATAGAGAAACACAGCCAGCTTAATACCTTATGTGCGTCCCTTTAAATCCTTACATTTCCACACTCCTGAGGTAAGCAATAACTTAAATAGAAATACTTAAAGAAAAGGGAGCAGCTTAACCCAGCGATATAGGCATTACTATGATTGGAAAACCCTGCCACGAGGTATTGCCGCAGACTGCAGGTGGTTGAGGGGATACAAAGCCCAAGGCAAGAAGAGCTGCCTCCTAGCTCTTTACCAGAGGATGGGGGAGACAGCCTGCTGTGCACACCCTGCCTGCACAGTGGATTGCATTAACCAGCAGCCCTAACCAGAGTCACTTGACAAGGGAAACCACAACCATCCTGCACAGATGGCCAGCCTGCCAGAGCAGCACGTCTCTGAAGACATCATTTCAGAGCCTGAAGCTCAGAATATCTTTAGAAATATTTTAGTGGATCACTGGATATGGAACTCTAATCCGAAAAAGCAGCAGTACTGAGTTACACTCTCACCTCCAAGAGCCTGAAGAGCCATAATGACGTGAAAGGTCCCAGCAATTTGTCATTGCCAATCATACGTTAGAAAAGTATCTCAAATCTTCAAATATTAGAGCTGAATGCAACGGTATTTGTGGGCACCACAGCTGCTAGAAACAACTCTTGGACAGGACAGGGATCCAAGAATTCAAGCCTTAACCAACTGCTTGAACACTGGTGTGTGAACTTATTCAGCGCATGAAAGAACTCTAAGGCTCATGGACGTTATCACTGCTGTGAGGCCAGTTTCTCCAACAGGAGCCTTCACAGTTTCTTGGCAGAGTGAGGCAGCAGCATTATCCCACTACAGCAGTAAGTAACAGGAGCAGAGAGATGTCAGTAGTAAAAGCATCCTATAATTCTGGGCAATCAGTCTGAACTGCAGAGCGTACAGGGTCATGCAGCTCATGTTACTTCTGCTGAGCAAAGTTAGAATGTAGCCAACACCCGTGCACATGGGCACACTTTACCTGTCGTTGTGCGTGAGTTGGCAGCGTTTGATATCTGGCACAGAGATAACACCACAGCGTTTGTATTGGCCGTCCCCGATGGAGCGGGAAACCTCCAGCACTCCTAGGACTCTTCCGTCCCTGCACAAGGGAAGAAAACATTGAGAGCTCTCCCCACACATGCGTATCTCACTGCACTGCCTGGCGGGGACACTCTTCCTGGCACGTTCAGCTGCCTCGTACAAATCTTCACCCACTTGCCCAGCAAGTTCAAATCTTCTCTTCAAAGTCATAGAATGGTTTTGGTTGGAAGGGACCTTAAAGACCATCCACTTCCACTGCCCTTCCCTGGGCAGGGACACCTCCCACCAGCCCAGGCTGCTCAGGGCCCCGTCCAACGTGGCCTTGAACACCTCCAGGGATGGGGCAGCCACAGCTTCTCTGGGCAACCTGAGCCAGCATCTCACCACCCTCACAGGAAAGAATTTCTTCCTAATAACTACTCTAAATCTCCTGTCTTTCAGTGTAAAACCATTCCCCCTCATCCCATGGCTCCCCTCCCTGATCAAGAGTCCCTTCCCAGCTTCCCTGGAGCCCCTTTAGGGACTGGAAGGGATTCTAAGGTCTCCCCAGAGCCCTCTCTTCTCCAGGCTGAACAACGCCAACTCTGTCAGCCTGTCCTCATAGGGAGAGGTGTTCCAACCCTCTGATCATCTTCGTGGCCTCTTCTGGAAGGGGAGGGTGGTACAAGCTTGCAAAGAAAAACAATGGCAATTGGTTACATCACATTTATAGCAATCAACAGCCACAATGTTACTGCAGTGAAGATCTTCTGTGCAGAGCTGGTGAAGAGGAGAGAGGTGAAGATGAAGGAGTTTCTGACTTTGGAGGCTAAAGCAGTGCCATCCACGGCATGAGGTCCTCCTGCTATTTTCAGTCTCAGAGCAAATGCTGCTGCTGTATTTCCCCATCAGAAGCACTCCCAATTTCCCAGCACATGGAAACTTGTAATTACTTTTCAATTACCTCTTGCACCTTAATTACTTTAGATTTCTGCTCTGCCTGCGTATGTAAGGAGATAATTTTCTGAATGTGGAGTAGGCCATTCATACTTGAAAAAACAGACTTTGTCTTTTGAAAAATGTGCAAATAAAAAGCTCACCACAGAAACTGAACTCTCTTTACCCTGAAAGCCAGAAGAGCAGCAACACGCTCACACACTTTGCAACTTATCTCTTGTGTCCACAATATTGAACTACAAGCAGTGGGAGAGGCTCCCAGGCAGCCAGGGAGATGTTCCCCCAGTTCTGAAAAGAGATAACAGACGCCAGCCCATCTCTTTCCTGTGTGCAGAGATAGATCAGTGCTAAGCATAAGCAGCAGCATGTGCTTTCCAGAGATAAGGGGAATAAGGCCCCCCAGACATGGCAGCGTGACACAACTGAGCCCACCCCTCCCCACCCTGTGGGGCATTCTGCCTCCACAGGCATTAAGATACTTCACCTGCACCGAGTCCTCTCTTGTGAGGATGCCATTAAATCAAGAAACAGCCTTCAACAGAAGGGAGAGAACCTAGCCAGGGAAATCAGACATAGCTGCTGTGTTTAGCATCAGCTGCCCAAAAACCCACGCACACCTACATGCACAGGATCATTATGATAATCCTTTTCTGGCTCCGGAAACCTCCCTCCTACTGCAGACCACCTCAGGGCATCAGCTAACCTCAAGGGGAGCAACACTGTCTAACATCGAGGGCTTCTCATGCCTCCTCAAACCATCCCACCTCTTAGAAGACAAGGAGGGAGAGGTGATGCTGCAAGCAAGGAAGTGAGTTCTGTTCAATGTCACAGTGTGCGGCAAGTGGGAACTTCTTAAACAATCAAGTTCAGCTCTGTAGGCCCAACTCTGCAGGTCAAGCTTAAGCATGTCCATGCTTGCATCGCACTGTCAGGCTTCCATGTGAGTTCCTGGGAAACCAGCCCCCATCAACCAATTCAAGCCACTGAATCCTCAGATATCTCAGGCACTGCCCACAAGCAGCAACAGATTCTCTCTGGGCCTCACTAGCATGAGTGCTGGGCTAAGGAAACTCCAGAAATCCAGTGCTCAGGCCCAAAGTTGGACCAGGGTTTAGATTTACTCACTCACACCCTTTAGGCACTTACCTGACATTTCCCCCAGCTTTCTGTATCCGCATACGCTCCTCATATTGGGTGGGGTTGTGCTCCTTACTGAGGCTTAAGGCCGCGTGTTTCTGACTCTCTTCATTATAACGACACAGAATCGCCTGTGCTAACAAAAGACCCTTGTGAGTAAACAATGAAACTGCAGCAAGAAGAACTTCTTGAGAGAGAGCTGCAAGCTGTACTGAAGGGAGCGACATCTGGCTGGTGGCCGGTCACCAGCGGTGTTCCTCAGGGCTCAGTCCTAGGGACAGTGCTGTTCAATATTTTTAATCGGTGATCTGGATGCAGGAGTTGAACACACCATTAGCAATTTTGCTCACGATACCAAACTGGGAGGTGCTGTTGAATCTCTCAAGGGACAAGAGGTCTTGCAGAGGGATCCGGATAGATTGAAGCATTGGGCAATCATCAGCGGCATGAAATTTAACAAGTCCAAGTGCCGTACACTGTACCTGGGATGGGGTAACATCTGGCACAAGTATAAACTGGGAGAGGAATGGCTGGAGAGCAGCCCTGCAGAATGGGACCTGGGGGTGCTGGTTGGCAGCAGGCTCAATGGGAGCCAGTAGTAGCCAAGAGGGCAAACCGCATCCTGGGATGCGTCAGACACAGTACGACCAGCCGGGCAAGAGAGGGGATTATCCCACTGTACTCGGCGCTGGTGTGGCCTCACCTGGAGCACTGTGTGCAGTTCCTGGTCCCACCACTTAAGAAGGATGTGAAGGTACTTAAATACATCCAGAGGAGGGCAACAAAGCTGGTGATGGGGCTGGAAGGCATGTCCTGTGAGGAGAGGCTGAGGACTTTGGGTTTGCCTAACTTGGAGAAAAGGAGGCTGAGGGGCAACCTACAGCTTCCTGAGGAGGAGACATGGAGAGGGAGGTGCTGAGTTCTTCTCCCTGGGATTCAGTGATAGGATGCATGGGAATGGTTCAAAGCTGCATCGGGGAGGTTTAGACTGGACACGAGGAAGCACTTCTTTACCAAGAGGATGGTCAGACACTGGAAGAGGCTTCCTAGAGAGGTGGCCAATACCCCAAGCCTTTCAGTGTTTAAGAGGCATTTGGACAACGCCTTAATAATATGCTTTAACTTCTGGTCAGCTCCGAGTTGGACTAGATGATCATTGTAGGTTCCTTCCAACTGAAATACTCTGTTCTAGACACTGCGAGATATTTAATGCCACCAAGAGAAAGTTACCCCACACAGTTGTTTTACAGTATGGGAGACAACACAGAAGTACCTTGCACCCACTCAAAACAAGATGCTTTGTAGGAACAGTTGGGGAGCTCACAGCAACTAGGACATGCCCCACAAACACCTCGCCCTTCAGGACAAATAAAGCTCTTGGAGAAATCGAGAAGCCAGCAGTCGGCTTCTCCATTCTGCTTACCCGGCTGTCCCCGAGGTTGGCTATGTAGAGAATATTGTCGACAGCTAGGACACAAGTAGCTGTGGAGCCATCCTTCCATGCTGGCTTCCTGAAGGGAACAAAAATGAGATTACCAAGGAGGAAAACAAAATGTTTAAGTTAGTCACAGAGTCAAGGAAACGTCATGCGCTAACACGCAGTAGTCAGCTAGCACAAGCCCCCAGCAGCTGCCTTGCAAGCAGCTAGGGAAACTGTTGGTGGTAAATAGCGAGCTGGACAAGCACAGAGGAGATGCACAGAGTACCACCTTCTAAATGCATGGCCAATGTCCAACTGGTTCAAATACTGCCAGCCACACTCCCTGTGCCAACACTTCCTCACACTCAGCTCCCAGGAAAGCTCATCTGTGGCTGGAATAGGCTTAGCCACAATGACTGCCCATCGTGAGCAAACAAGCACCCCAAACTCCTCCTCAGGAGGCTCCTTCTTTGCACCAAAAGGAAGGCACAGCCAGAACTGCAGCAGAGTTGCCTTCCTTTTCGCTTTCACTTCCCTTCCTTTTTCCACAGGACCCCTGCCTGCCCACCTCAGTCCCTACCCCCCACCTCAGCAGCAACACCACTCGTTCAGTCACTCTCCTGGTATTTCACTTGCTGTAGTTATGCTTGTATCTCTAGAGCTCTAGGTAAAACAAGAAGCCTTTCTTAGATTACAGCTGCCAGACTAGTCCTCCCCACAATGAAGCCCAGCTATGATGCCACTCTTTACTGAAATTAGCTTTGAGAAACTTATTTCTAGACATATTTCATCCATTTTTTCCTAACTCTGAAGGTGCAGCTGAATGAAGATCATTCATTTTGTCATCAATACAGCTATTGCTAGACGTCCTTTGTAGCACCTTTGTCATAAGTCATGTTTTCTGACCAGAGACTGGTTTGGGAATGACACTGTTGTGACAGACTCAAGGAAGCTTTTTCCTTTTGCCTGGTCAAACTTGTTCATCCGGTTATGCTTAAGAGACTAAGCCAGTCTGCCATTTACTTAAAATTGAAAGTTTGCAGGGAATCTCAGAATCAGATGCATCAACAGTCTCTCCAGCTGGGTTAGAGGTGTCACGATGAAAGTGGGGAAAAATACCCAAACAAACATGTAAAGGACTGGTAACAAAGTGACTGTATTTTAAATACAATCTACATCTTCCCTAGTCCACACGGTTGGTGTGTCAGTTCAGCAGAGACTTAGAGAAGGTAAGGGTGCTTGCTTTCAAAACCCAGCCGAGAAGCAGGCTGGCTTTTATCCCACAGCAAGTAGCTGTTTTAAAAGAAACAAGCTTAAGATGAGGGACGTTCTTCATCAACGTCTCTGTTTTCAAAAGAGGTGAAGAAAGCATGACTTAAACATTGGGAGAGTTAAGTCTTTCAACACAGGACATTAAAAAAAACCTCAGAGATGTGCTCCAGCCTGGCAAGCACATACTCACTAACAGGAATGCAGCTCTAAAGAACACTACATGCAGCAGCCTGCAAAGTACTGCTCTACTGATACCCTCCAGCCACACTTTGATGCTGTCAACACAGACATCCCATCTTAGGCAGTATGGGCTAAGTCACTTCAGCAACATGGTAAAGAAGGCAAACAAGATGCGCTGGTAAGGACAGAGGTACATTTTTGGTCACGTTTTTGTTCCTTCCTTTACTGTGAATGCATATTTTAGTCTAAGGAGCCCTACAGACCGCTTACCACAGCATAAGACCAGGATAAGCTGTGATCTAGCTCTAGCAGGCACTCAGCTGGCAGAGTTACAGCGTGCCACAGCTAAGATGTACGGGGTTTCACCAAAGCATAGACACAGCTCAAGCTTTCCTCTGCCCCCCCTCAGAGCTAAGGCCCGTGAGATGCAAGCTAAGAAATACAAATGCACGGGAAGCATTTACACTTACTGGCTGGATGCCTGCTTTAGAAACTCTTCATCTGTGTGTTTGAAGGTGTCCAAAAGGCATCTCTTCACAGTTTTCTCCACGCTGACTACTTCACCTGTCAGACAGGGAAAACAGCAACTAAGGTCCAGCTAAAACACATCATCCCTCCCTTTGCTCATCCAACATTCCATAAGGCAGTGCATTTCTCAGACCCTGTACAGGGCAGCTACGGCATGTCCTGGGCTTACGCTACCAAACATCTGTGCAGTAGTACATATGGAGAATTTATGACATACCCCTCTCCCCCATGGGCATATTTTCAGCACATCTCACATTTGCTTAGCAGATCACAACTGACAACTTGCACCCTTGTGCCAAAAAGGCTTCCAGCCCTCTTCCCCGGGAGACAGCGCAGTCTCACAAACCCACTGGGAATAAGGGATAGGAACTGTAGAACTACACCCAAACAAATCAGTTTCCCTATTCACTGCCAAGCTGTCAAGCCAGAAAAGGTGATGGTTGTCCTATAGCCCTTATTCCACTCCTCTCACCTTTAGGAAATTTCTTAATCAGGTTTTGGTGCAGGTTCTGCGCTGCAAATTTTGAGGCTCGGACTCCCCCGTGGCCATCAAAAACAGCAAAGTACGAGACACGGGTGCTGTGAGGGAACAAAGAGTAGCAGAAAGGGGCTGAGAAAGGCTGTTAGCCAGAGGCTGGGATCAAGTACATTCGTCTCCGTAACACCCTGCCCTGTGTCGGGCAGACTGAATAAATACTGCACTCCAAGGCACAAACAAAGGCAGCAAGTCTCTAAGCTCATACATTCAAGCATTTACACAATTTACGTGTGCAAGCAGTGAGCTGAGAACTTTATTGTAATCTTCCACCCCTCAAGAAAACGAAAGGCAGAATACAGTTTATAGACTACAACTTGGCATAAAAGCAGCTAAACATTTCACTTCAAGGGCACTGCAACATCCCAGCACTATATGGACATCAGCCTAACCAATCCTAATCCATGCCTATACCTGTTAAAATCATGCCACAGACAAGCAACTCAAATCCCTCAGCACACAAAGCTCTCATGACAATATCGGTTCAGAAGCTAAATCCAGCATCAGGATGATGCCTGAGAGCATTTGTTTAAATACACACACTCTCCCTACACACACTTATATGTGTTAATTTGCTAAGAGATTTAAATTTTTCAAACAAGAGAGTTCTGACATCCATTTTCTCTTCTTCAAGCGCTCTCTATTTCCACAGTTAGGGTTTTACACACTGAACATGAGCCAGTAGTGTGCCCAGGTGGCCAAGAAGACCAACAGCATCGCGGCCTGCATCAGCAATAGTCTGGCCAGCAGGACTAGGCCAGTGATCGTCCCCCTGTACTTGGCACTGGTGAGGCCCCATCTCAAATACTGTGTTCAGTTTTGGGCCCCTCATGACAACAAAGACATTGAGGGGCTGGAGCGCATCCAGAGAAGGGCAATGAAGCTGGTGAGGGGTCTGAAGCAAAAGAATCATGAGGAGTAGCTGAGGGAACTGGGGGTGTTCAGCCTGTAGAAAAGGATATTAGGAAAAATTTCCTCAATGAAAGGGTTATCAAGCATTGGAACAGGCTGTCCAGGGAAGTGGTGGAGTCACCAATCCCGGAGCTATTTAAAAGACGGGTAGATGTGGTGCTAAGGGATATGGTTTAGTGGTAACTTGGCAGTGCTGGGCTAACGGTTGGACTTGATGATCTTAAAGGTCTCTTCCAACCAAAACGACTATGATTGTAAAAACCCCAGGGCAAGTCCCGATTACTTATAATTAAACTAAAGGTCTTGAAACATCCATGCTTACATTTGGGTAACAGAGGCTCAATATCCAGAGTTATTGGGCCCTCACAATCCTTCTGAAGTCAGTGACTGAATCCACGAGC
This sequence comes from Charadrius vociferus, assembly GCF_000708025.1. Lineage (NCBI taxonomy): Eukaryota > Metazoa > Chordata > Aves > Charadriiformes > Charadriidae > Charadrius > Charadrius vociferus. The sequence continues at coordinate 53,296 of NW_009650252.1, forward strand.
ATCACCCAAAGGGAGGTGTTCATCTATAAAATAGTCCTGTGATTTGCCCAGGAACAAAGCTAGTGATACAACCCAGGTCTCCCAATAGCAAGCCCAAACCACACACTGTGACGCAGGCGTAGTTAAGAGCATCAGCTGCTCAAAGCAAAAAGGCTCATATCATGGACTTAGCTGAAGCAAGCTGGAACTCCTCCTTTGCTGCGATGGCTGCCATCCACAGCTTTATTCTGGCAGTTGGGGCCCACTTACATTTGGGAGGGCAGAGGCTGGCATTCCTCGGTGATATCGTTTAAGATGACATGTGCATCCTGCATGTCTTCTCTTTCACCTTTCCTCTCTGCCACATAACCTTTCAATCCAAGAATGCCCGCTGACCCTAAAGGGGCACAAAGCAGACGCATGCATGCAAATCAAACTCCTCCGTCTCCTCAGTTCAAGCTAAAAACCAGTCAATCAGCGACCACTTTTCAGCTTTCAGAACCCTATGTCGGCACTGCAGCGAAGTACGGCCCTCATCCTGCAACACGTCTGTCACCTTCTGCTGAACGGGATATATTTATTTTGTAACATGGATTTTTAAGCATCCCCAAGGCCTGCAGCTATAAAAGCTGCTTGGCCCCATTTTGGCATGCAGCTGTAGCCAAGCAGGACTGCTGGGCATCGGACAGGGCTTTTACCAAAAAGGGGCGGGGGGGAAGCCTGTGGCACTGAACCCACAAATTAAACAAAGCATAGATTTAAAGAGGGTGCTAAGGACAGGAAAGCAGAGTCTGCTGCTTCCAGAAGACATCCTTTCCTTTGTACCCCTGAACACCTCTTCTTCCCAAAGCTTCACATAACACACGGGCACCTGCACTGAAGTCAAATGCCCTGTATGTAACAGCAAGTCTCTCTCTCACACTTTCTTAGCAGCCACCCAGTGGACAGATTTGTGGACATGGCAAAAGAAACTGGTGTGGCTCTAGCCTTCTAGAGGTTTCACAACCGATCCCCCTCTTGGCAGCACAGGAACTTATCCTGCAAATGCTGAGGTGTTTGCTGCTCAGCTTCTGCCACTTCAGCAGGGCCGCTAAGAAAGCCTGGGTGAAGGAGGCAGAGAGTGCCAGGGAGCTCGAGGGCCTTCCACAGACTGCTGCAGCAGTTTGTTCCCCAAGAGAGGCTGAGAATGCAAGTGGACTGAAGAACCAAAGTTTAGCTTTGGTATGGACTTACTCAGCCCAAGGTCAAAAGCACAAATCGAGTACATTTGTTTTCAAACTGTCTGAAAACCTTTACAAACTTTCTTTTCCACAAGTTCTTCCCTGCCATTCTTCTCTTCCTCCTCCAAGGACTTTCTCTTCTCCCCTTTCCCATGGCTCCTTGCTGATGAAACCTGCTCAATAGCACTGGAGGCTGAAAGAAAGCAAAAATGCAGTTGGCTGAAGTTCTTCAGCTCCATTTTACTTGCATAAATTCAGCAGCAAGTCCTTTTATAGGAAGCACACACATACTTTCACTCCTAAAACAGGGAGCTTTCAGGCACAGACAACAGGGGAACCCAAAAGGCATCTGAAGGGTGTACTTCTGGGAACAGACCTAAGTTTACTTTTAAAGAGTCAGAATCCCAATTGAAACAACTGAGGCACAAACGGATCACCACCACCAGTGTCAGTCAACACAGACACCTGTTCAACTTGCCGTACATCCAACACAACAGCTACATCAATGGGTTTTCCTGAGAAGGGCAGGTCAGCAGAGGCTTGGTGAGCTGACACAGCTTCTTACCTGTGTCACCGCTGCTGGCTGGTGGAAGATCATCAAAGAGTAAAGACCCTCCTTTTCCTGGAACATAAGAAAAAGGCAAGAAGTAAATACCTTTGTCCCTTTGAGGGAATAACACTCTGTGTACGGCCCTCCTGAGGTGTGGGAATTATAAAATGCCAGTTTACCAGTGAGACAAATTTCAAATTCTGACCCTGGATGGAAGGGGCAAATTCAGGCATTACATTTCTTTCAGGGAATATTTACATGGAACGTGTTACGGAATATATGTGGAAGACATATAACATTTTGGTTATCAAACAAAAAAAACATAAGAAGAGGAAAGCAGCTACTGTGCATAGCGGTGCTGAAAACCCAACTTTCTTTATCCTGTCTAACAAAGAAAAACACAAACACAAGTTCCGTCGCAAGAGCTGCTGACGCAGAAAACACGGGAAGCCAAACTAACAGCAAGCACGGAGCATGCATACCTGAGTCAGCACTGCTGGCTGGTGGGAGATCATCAAAGAGCAGAGGCCCTTTCTGGGCTTCCTTCCCTGTAAGACACCAGGGCAGAGTCAGGACTCACTGCAGGCAGTCAGGGGTTGGCATCTGGAAGGACTGCCCCCCCTAGGGGAGGGAACCGAGGAGAACCTTGGCTACTTTTCTTCCATTTCTAGTTTAGGCAGCTCCTACATAACCAAATCAACCACCTGCCTGGTAATGATGTGAACTTTTATCCAGGAAATGGCTTTTTGGGGTCTTGTTTGGTATTTTTTTTTGCTAGGAATCCACTCAACTTGTGTTAACATCCCTCAGCAGCCTGATCAAGACATCACGGGATGGGAGGGGCCCAGAAAGCACCAAATTATTTCATGTAATACATGAAATAATTCATGTTTCAGCTCTCCACAGACTCACGACCCACAGCACCACAGAGAGGGGAAAAGCTCCAGCGTGGCCTAACCCACACGGATAATGCTCTACACCTGAACGCGTCCCAGAGAAAAAGAAAACCACAAAAAAAAAAACCCTACAACACAAAAACACACCAATCCCTTTAATTTCTCCAGCAGTTTCTCCATCTTCCCCTCCACTGCAGCTGCCCCCTCACATCCCCGCCGCCCCGGGGCACTCCCTAGGCTCC
>NW_009650252.1:57445-71121 GCF_000708025.1 Charadrius vociferus
GGCCTCGGAGGGGGCCAGCCCCCAGCCGAGCCATCGCTCTGCAGGTTTGCTGGCCTCAGGCATGTTTTGGCTCCGGCTGGAGGACGCCCATCCCACAGCCGCCCCTCACCTGCGGCATGGGCAGCACCGCCCAGCCCTGGCCAGTGAACCCGTGTCTGGTCCCTGGCAGACATGGGTCCTGCCTCCACCCTGGAAGAACCTCCCCTCTTCCCTGGGGCACCCGGTGTTTCCACCCCAAGCCCCTTACGTATACATTTGGGATGGCACCAACTAATCCTTGCATGGGAGCCAGTATGTCACAGCCTGGGGCCCTGCTTCACCCCTAATGTGCAGCGATGGGGAGTCCCTGCAAGCCTCTGCCCACCTGCCATGTCCCTAACTGTCCATGCCCCACACGACACGAGCGTAATGAGGAGAAGACAGCACCACGTCCAACACACACACACGCACACGCACACCACAGACAACGCGGGGAGGTGTGGCAGAGCCAAGGCGCAGCCGTGCTGTGCAAGGGAAGCTCAGCCATGAAGACGTGACAGCAAAGCTGGGGGTGGGTGGTGTGCCCGGGAGGTGCGTGGAAGAAGATGCTCGCCTTCCTGCCCGGAGCTGTGCAGAATTCGGGAAGCCCCGAATGAAAGCATCCCCCCATGGGTGAAAGATAGGAGGAGGAGAGGGAGAGCTGCTGCTGGGGGAGGTGGGAAGCAGTGATGGCTGGAGGAGAAGGTCTTTTCGGCGAAGCCACCTCCACCACAGGAAGCCCCCTGGATTAACGTGCCAATGGAGGTGGGGTGGGAAGGAGGTGGGCACTTGCTTCTGCAGCGGGGGAAGAGGAGTGTGAAAATGCTAGCTACAACAATAAAAGAAGCCCCATCCCCAACCTGACGCCCCCATGCCAGCCCCTCCCCCTGCCTCTCCCACCTGCTTCAAGCCTGTCATCCTGCTGGGAGGAGAAGGGACGGGACAGCCCTTTTGGGAAAGGGCGACAAGGATCCTGTGGATTGGGATGGTTGCTCCTAGCCCTGGCTCTTGGGGAACTTTCCCATCCGGCTTTGGAAGCAGGTACCTGGACCTCCACACACTTCGCAGGGATGGGACTCTCAGCATCCTGCCCTAAGATGGGGGGGATCCCTTTGGACAAGGCCCTTGGGACTCCCCGGCTGGGGTAGTGGCGATGGCCTGCATGCTTTTGGTTGGGAAGGAGAGCCCCGTACCAGGTGACAGGCAGAGCTGTCCCCAGAGCCCTTCTTTTCCTTCCAGCAAGACCAAGCTCTGAAGTGAGGTGACCCATCCATGTGAATGTGGGTGCTGTGGCATGCCAAGACAGCTGGCTCCCCCCTTCCAGAGGTAGATGGGGCAGGTAGGAATTGCCTCCTTTGGGAAGACATGGTGGACTGTCCAGCCACCACTCAGGGGAGAAGTAGCTTAAGCTGCAGAGGAGACAAAGCAGAGGGCTGGGAAAGGGCCAGAGGCGAGGGCAAGAGCGCCACCGCCACCAGGCATATGCCAGGGTCGTCCCAGGGAAGGCATCTCTGGGACCCTGGCCCACCACCAAGGCTCTCCCCTGCCCAGGGGAGGCGTTGTCTGGGGGCCAGGACCCAACTTATGGGATTTTTGTGATGTAAATAGAAATAAATTATAAATATCACCTTAAACTACTGACACCTGATTTTACCCTGCCATCTCTTGCAGAAACATCAATAAACTAGCAAATCCCCATACCTAAACTACCACTTTCCCTTGACATGGAGGCAATTCCTCCTGCTCTCCCATCTCCTAGCTTTACCGCACTCCCACCTCTGTAGATTGAAGACCAGCTTTTAGCCAAAACCACCTTCCTTGCTCCCTCCCCTCCGACAGGGACCTTTCTGGAGCGTTATAGATGGTGTGACATGAAGGTCACCCATAGGGGGACGGGCAGAAGATGGCACCACGCACAAGAAATCTTGCCCAGGTGGGTCCAGACTTTTGCAGCTACGAACGGAAGTGAGTTTCCCCCGTGAAGGTGTGAATCGAGACAGATCCTTCCATGGAGCAGACAGCTGGGGCAGCAGATGGTGTGAGAGATCAGACGTTAACATGGGGAGTCTTGAGACAGAATCAGCTATCTTGATCCTGTTGGCAGATGGATGAGGTGGAGGGTGGTTTTCAGGTTAGATTCTCATCTGGGCTGTTCTCCTTCTGGACAGCTTGGACCTGATTTGGAAAACAAGAGACCAAATGTGTCAGAGATGTAGACAAGGAGAGGAGTGGTCTCCCAGGTTTGGTGTCCTGGCACTTGAAGCTAGCCAGAGCTGGAGGGACATGGGATTAATGTCTCTTTAACCAGAGCACACAAATTTCTGTACATTTACTCCTATTCCACTAGTCCTGCCACTTGAGATGGTCTCAAGAACTTCATGAGATGTGAGACCAACTGCATGAGATGCTCTCAGAACTGCATGAGATGTTCTCAACAACTTTGTGAGATGCTCTCAAGAACAGTGAAGGGCCAATGTCCCTGCCCCCAGGCATGGATGTTGCTTTGAAGTCAGCACAACAAGCCCTCTGTATCAGCTGGGATCTGGCCCTGGATTGAAGCATTTAAGTGGGGAGGAGATGAAATCAAGATTAATATGGTCCAAATTTTGCCAGCCGAGAGCCCATGCAGGCACAGCTCTGTGCAGGAAGGCGTTCCACGTGCCTGGTCGGAGGGGCTGAAGCAGGGAGAGCACTGGGACCAGGGCAGGGAGCACGTTTGGCTGTCAGTGGACACCCCACCTATGGCTTCCCTGCACCCCCCTTCCCTCAGCTACCCCCAGTACCTTATGGATCCAGCCAGGAGGGGGTTGAAGGCGTAGAGCCAGTCGTGCATGTCCTTGTCGCTGCTCGCCTGCAGCAGGATGCCCCGGTGCTCCGTGCACACCGCAAATGTGTTCGGGGTCTGCCGAGGGAGAGCCAGGGCTGAGTCCCTTGCCCGAGGGGGTGCGCGGAGTGGGGCTGGCTGCCCCTGCCCTACCTTGAGCATGGCCTGCTGGTCCTCGCTGTACTCCACCTGGGCCTTGGAGAGGTTGAGTATGGCCCTCTCAACCGCGTCCTTGTCCGAGTTGTAGATGTAGACGTATGGACGCCGGACCACCACAAAGCGCTTCACCCATCCATTGGTGTGGGGCTCCATGAAGTGCAAGTAGCCCTTTTTGGAGACGATGGGGCTGCAGAAGGGACCAAGATCAGGGTGGGACACAGACTGTGAGAAGGTGGCAAGGGTAGGGTGCATCTCCCCCCCCAACCCCAAAGCGCTCCCCTCACTGGCTGCCCTGGCTACTCCTACCTGACCCGGATCTCCTGGATGTCAGGCACCAGCAAACGCTGAGGCTCCTTCTCATCCTCAGGCCGGCAGGCTGGGGACTTCTTCTGCTCTCCTTCTACTGGAGGTTCCAGGTCAGGGCTCTCTGCTCTGGAGGAGACCTGGGGTGGTCTGGGGAGGGAGAAGAGACCGGGGTGTAGGAACAGTGACAGCTAGGGAACAACCATTGACCAGGACCACGTCCCAGTGGTACAGCTGCCCTGCTTGGGGAACACTGGGGCACCACCTGAACCTCCCGGCCACCTTCTTACCTGACCTCCATGGTGTTGTAGCGTCCTTCCACCAGCGATGGGCAGGTCGAGGAAGGGGTCAGAGTGGTGACCCCAAGAGCTGGCATGGAGGGGTCTCTCATCAGAGTCACAGACATTTCGGATAGCTGTGGAGGAGCGGAGGTGTGGACTTGAGTTTGCACTCGAAGCTGGGCACAGGCAAAGGGACCAGGTGCCTGCTCATATTGGGAGAGGCAACACCTCCAGCCAGCAAGGTCCTCTCGTGGTACAGTCCTGAGAACCACCAGCCCTGGGATCGCCAGGATGAGCAGAGGGAGCAGGCATCACAGTGCCCACCTAGACCCTGCCCAGCCAGTCCCCCTCAGCCACGCATCCCCTCCCGGCCCCCGCCAGACTGGTGGAGCCCAGGGCAGTGGTGGTACCTTGCTCTCGCTGGCGCTAATGCAGACGTGGCTGTGGCTGTACTCCCTGTTGAAGGTGTGCGTGAGCAGGCGCAAGCACTGCAGAGAGAGGAGGAGGACGGTGGGGCAGGAGGCACCTTCCTCTACCCTCCTCCTCCCGCTCCTCTTGGGGTTTCTCCTGCCACAACCCCCTGCCGCCCTGTGGGAGCCCCTTCCCGGCTTCATCCCCCACGAGCTGGGGGTGCTGCAGGATGGTACCTTCACTGCCAGCTCCTTCTGCCGCTCACTGGGGGTCTCAGGGAGAGAGGTACGGCCCTCAGGGGGCCCGTCGACAGAGAGCGGGGAGGAGACGCAGGACGTGCTTCGGGACTCAGAGTCCTCACTGGAGCAGGGGGACAGGGTCTCCAGGCCCAGGCGCTGGGTCGTCTCCAGCTTCTCGCGCAGGAGCAAGTAGTGCCTTGTCTTCTCCACCTGGGCACAGGCAGCCAGGCTCAGGGGTGGCCCCTTCCCCCTGCCAGCATGCTTTCGGGGACTGTGCTTCCCAGGCCCCATTAACCCCATCTGCTCATTAGCTTCGGGTCTGCTGGGTCCCGGCTAGCAGTGATGCACAGGAGAGCACCGGTGGCACATCCCCATTCCTGCCTCCTCCCGCAACCGGGAGAGCCGAGACACCCAGTGTGGGGAATCCCACCAGCACTGGCAGGGCCAGAGGTTGGGCTGCCAATTGCACCGTCTTGACCCATTTCTAGCCCAGATTCTTACTTCTTGCAAAAGACTGAGTTTCTCCAGCTCCCACTGATGGTCGAGGATGAGGCTGTCGCTGCGGGGCCGCCAGCCAGCCAGATTCTCCTCTCCCCGCACATAGGCTACAGAGGTATCCAGGACACGCCGGCGCCGTCTCTGCATGCCTGTGGGGACAGACACAGAGCTGGGGGGACAGATGCACGGTCCCGACCCCAACCTCCATGCCGTGCCTCCTGGTCTTGCGGAGAACACCCAAGCAGAGAAGCGTCACCCACCTGGGCTGCCAGCGTCGGCCACGCGGCAGAGGCTGAGCTCATAGACTCCTGTCACACGATTGCTGCAAGCAAAGGGAGACAAGGCGTTACAAGCTCTGCCCCATCTCCATGGCCAGGTTATTTCACCCAGGCTGCTGGGATGCCCCAGGAGGGCTCCAATCCCTGGGTGATGGCTCTCCTCCCCCAGAAAGGCAGAACCATCCCGGTACCTCTCAGAAGCCCGCAGGCTGCCACTGCCGAAAAGGTTGCGGATGGAGCGGGAGGCAGGAAGCTTGGCGTCCCGGGAGTAGAAAACCATGCAGAAGTCTTTGGTGATGACAGCAGGCTGAGCGCAGTTCTCCATCTGCAGCAAAGTGGGGAGGAGGCATCAGGGTGGCTGCAGCTTGGTAGCCCAGGCCTCTCCCAACCTTGGTGCCCAGTGGTTTCTACTCCTGGGGTCCCACAGGGCCCCCAAGCACCAGGTTGAATCCTGCACCTCGTTAGCATCGGTGCCAGCTAAGGAGGGATTCATGCTGGCTGCACCCCGACAGTCGGGAAAATACCAGACTTTGTCGGCATTATAATGGCCCCAACTAAGGTCCTTGCCTCGATGTAGGCAGAAAGGGTGATGTAGATTTTCTCCCGGTACGGGGTGACACGGTTGAGCAGCAACGAGTTGTGCATGGAGCTGTCCCATGCCGTCTCAAACTGGTAGAAAGTCCTGCCGAAAAAAATAGCACAGCCAGTAAAACACCTCCCTCAGCACCCCAGGCAAGCGAGCAAGAAGAAACCATCATCCTTCCCTCCCCCACGGCTCTGCAGCAGGCCTGCAAAGACACACGGACATGCACGCGCTGGGGGGGCCAGATGGGGACAGCCACTACAGAGGACGCAGGCTCACGGCAAAGGGGGATGAGGCGTGGCAGGAGGGGGACGCGGTGCCCTCGAAATGGCCGACAGACCAGGGTTTTGGGGAGGAGGGACTGCGGGAGGAGCAGGGGCTCAGCTGGGGTGCAGGCAAGGCAGGGCAGACTGGGAAGGCAAAGGAGGGCAAAGGAGGGTGCATGCCCCACCCCCGTGCTCAGAGTGGGGGGCTGCCAGCCCCCCGTGCTCCTGGGCCAGATCCCCACCATCCAGCCCAGGGCATGCAGCACCTCCCGGTCCCCGCCAGGAACGGCTGTCACCGTTCAGGTGATGATGGCTAGAAGGGAAAGGAGGGAGGGTGCTCAGCACTGGGGAGTTGCTGCCAGCCTGCCCCTGGGAGAGCAGCCCCCCGCTGCCAGACAGGTTCCCTTCCCCAGGGCTGTCCCCGGCTGCCAGCCCTGAGCCCCAGCATGACCTGGGGACCATGATTTGGTGGCTCTCCCCCGTCAGGCTGTCTTCCCCAGCTCTTGCTCTGCCCTGATCACCAGCCCCATCCATCCCCATTCCCACCAGGCTGCCTTGCTCCCCTTGCTGTGTTTTCCATGGCTCCCAGACTGGGAAAAGGAACAGGGGACACCTAACCCCACTCGTCTGGTGCCTACAGGGTCCCATAAGAGGACGGTGCAGCCACCCAGAGCAAAAGCAGCAACCGCCCTCATCGAGTCAAGCAATTGAGGGTGAGGGAAGCAGGAGGTGGCTCTGGTTTGAGAGGATGCGGGATCCCCATTTCACCCCTTGCCCCACTCCTGGGCTCCCTCCTGGGCCAGCCTTGGGGTTAGGGGACACCCATTCCCCAAAGCCACCCAGAGCTGCCACAGCCCTGGCTCCCGCCTGAGCATCCTCAGGAAGCCGTGGCTCAGTGATATTTCAACAAGAAAGCTTCAGCATGTCCGCGAAGTAACATCCAGGCGGCTGAGTGGCTCTTCTAATGAGAGCCGGGGTGGCCAGAGGCAGAGGGGAGAGGCTCTTGGCTGCGATTGCCCTCACATTGGTAGAAGAGGTAGAGCGACGCTTTCAGAAGGTGTATGAAATACATAAAAAAAACCCCACGTGAGACAGAGCCAAGGCAAAGGATCACTTTGCAGACACAGGTCGCTTGAAAAGAGTGCTCCCCAGGGAGGAGGAGAAGAGGAGCCTCAGGGGCAGGGGGAAAGAGCAAAAAGCAAAGGGAGGAGGCAAAGGAGAAAGAGAAAAGCAGGAGGGACCAGACCGAGCGGGTGCACGCGAAGTACCTAGTATCATTTCCGAACGAAATGCTATAAGTGGAAGGCGACCCAAGGACAAACACACACACGTACACACACAGAAAAATGAAAGGTCAGAAAGCATCATCCGTACCGGGATGGCACGGGAGCGGGGCCGTGAGGAAGGGGAGCCCCTCTCCAGAGGACTCACCCCATATCGGCCCCACTGGCCAAAGGTGCTCCTGCCTACCTGGACCCCAAATCAGAGCCCAGAAGGAGCTCAGCAAGGGCAGATAGAGGTTTACCTGCTTGGGTGAAAACCCTCTGCCTCCCACCTTCCTCGTAGTCCAGCAGCTGGGAAGTGAGCACACTCATGTTCCCCCTTCCCTTAACTCTGCCCTCGCTGCCATCCCAGGGCAAGGAGCTCCTGCTCAGCGCAGCCCCCCAGGATGGTACCCGTCAGGGGAAGGACCAGCTGTCCCACTGCCACCTACCCAGCAGGAGATGACTTCTCAGCCTGTCCCCTGGTCCACAGGGAGAGCATCACTGCGCCGAGAGCCCACGGGCAATGCCACTGCGAGCCCAGGTCTCCTGCAGTGGGAGGCTGGATCTATGCTGGATCTGTCCCCCTGCACCCTGGGGAGGGACAGGGTGCCACTGGAGGGACAGTTCTGCCCTTGGGCATCTCTGAGTAGGACCAGCTTCTAGCCACTGTAGGGAGGCCAACCTCCAGGGCACAAAGCTATGGAGCCCACCAGGACTCAGGAGACCCCATTCCCTGTCTCCTGGATGCATTCCCCTCTTCTTCTGCTGTGGGGCATGGCAGCAGGACGCCCGCTCCTCTGGGGCTTCGGCGATGCTCCCAACCAGAGGCTGGCAGCAACATATAGTTCTGCCGGCTCTCGCCCACACGCCGCACACCAGGCTCACCCTGCAGCCCCAGCTGGAGCTTCCCCTCACCAGCCCCAAACAGCCGCTTCCGCTGTTACACAGGGGTACAACAGTCCATGCCAGGTATGGGTGTGCGCACCCACCATCACGCCTGTGTACAGATGCACACTGCCTGTATGCTGCACCTACACCTCCGGCACCACCATGCACAAGGTGGGCAGCTGCTGCCATTGTCACCGGGAGAGGGCTGGAAGCGCCCTGAAGCCCCCGCAGTGGGCCACACCAGCCCTGCGACTACGCCAGGTGGTGCCGGGGCCAAGCCGGAGCTGTGGCAGAAGGTGATGGTGGGGGCGGCACGCTCAGCGCCAGATGCTGGAGAGATTGGGAGAGCAGTGAAGTCAAAAAGCAAGAAGAAAATCCAAACCAGGCGATGGGGATGCAGGCGTGCGAGAGGGAGCAGCAGCCAGCGACAGCGCGGCCCAGACGAACAGCAAAAGAGACCGAGTGAGCGAGAGGTGCCAGGGCGGGAGGGAAGAGGGATGGGGCCTGTGGAGGGATGAGGGAACTGGATGTCCAAGTGCTGCCTCCGGTGAGAGTGAGCGCGCTGAGGCGAGGGGGGAGAAAGAAAGAAGGAAGAGAAGGTGGGGTGGAAAAAAAACCAATGGAAACAAATAATACCTAGGCATATCCGAATCAAGAAACTGCCTGCGAAAACACAAAACAATCACATGGTTAGTGTGGGCTCAGATGGGCGGCAGCAGTGGAAAGAAGTGAGGGGGGGACCCTGGGCGCTGCCCCCCGTGCCTCCTCCCTGGGCAGGAACGGATGGGTGCTGGGGAGGGAGCCATACCGCTCCCCTGGTCTCCTCCTGAGCGGCTCTGGGGAACTGGGCAGGCTAGGGAGGGGAGACAGGGCTGCTCTGGGCGATGGAGGCTGTGTGGCGTAAGGCAGCAAAAGCAGGGAGCGCAAGCAGCCGGGGAGGAGGGTGAAATGGGCCCCGGCTCTGCCCGCTGCCCACCCTCTGCCTGTCCTTGCAGGCTGCTGGGGCTGAAGCGTGTGCACTTGCATGCGGGATGGAAGCGGGGTGGGGGCTGCGGTGAGCACACCTCGGTGTCCCACAGGGAGCCAGCTGCCCTCTCCTCCCCCTGCCCGGCCCTGGGCAGGCTCTACAGGATGGATACAGGATGGATACGGCGAGCACGCTGGCCCGCAGCCCTGATTCACGGCTGGCCCTGAGGCGCAGACCTTCAGAGTGCGTAGGTGAGGTGGGCTTTTACAAAACCCAAGCCCCCATCTCCCCACTTCTCTCCATGCCCTGAGCACCCCCCCCAGCCCAATCTGTGTCCCCTTGCCCTGCAGGACCTGTCAGGGGAAGGCAGGAGCAGGAGGCACGTCCCCCCTGCCAGGCTACGCTAGAGATGCTGAAGATCCAATATGGCTGCACCCAGGACCAATCAGCCAGATTAGGAGCTGGCATGAAACGATGCAGCCCCAGGAACCCATGGGTGCCACAGCCACCCAGCTCCCAGCAGCCCAGCAAAAGTCACCACAGCTCTGCCAGGCCAAGAACTCCTCGCCCAGCTGTCCCCACCTGGTCTTGCTCTGTTGTCCCCAAAGTCTCCTGGTCCGACATTGGCACACACACCCGACCCCGTGGTTCAGCTCTGCTGCCCAGGTACCTATTGCTCCACCGTGCCCAGGAGCTGCCCTGGGAGCACCGCAGGGTGGCACCTCCTGTCCAGACCCCCATCATTCCACCCGAAAACACCCTGCCTTTGGACAGGCCACGTTGGGGCAGCAGTGACCCTGAAGAAAACGAGGGGAAGAGTGGTCCCCGTTCCCCACTGGGATGCTCCTACACCGGCAACCGCCACGCATACAGCCCAGGACCAGCTCCACTGCTCCCGCCGGCGCGACCATCACCATCTTGTCGCGGCTGCCCGCACGCACACATTCTGGCCAGGGACCCCCCCACCAGCCCTCTGAGTTTCGCCAGCAGCCCTGGTGCAGAGGAGAGCTCAGCCCTCCGCATCCACCACTCTCCCTTGCCACCGCAGGGATCCAGCCAGGGAGATCCCAGAGATAAAAAACCTCCAGCCCCACTGCTCCCACACCCCTGCCAAACCTGCAGGCACCCTGGGACAGGTGTGAAGGGGCAGGCATCGCCAAAGTTACCCAGCAGCAATGGGGACAGCTTTCCTGCACCACACCCACACAGATAGTGACCAGCCATGGGCACCAAGTGGTCTTTCCAGCGAGTTTGCTGGGACATAGGACAAATAGCCCTTCGTGGCAGGTCTCCTCCAGCCACAGGGTCGGTACATCCTCCTGGCACTGGCACCAACCAGCTGTCTGTGCCAGGAGGTCACAGCCACCACCGGAGAGCAGGACCCCCACCCTGTAGTGCCAAAGCCCGGCGTGGAGAGGCCTCGGGGAGGAGGAGGAAGGGGACTGGTGGCCCTGCACCCCAATACCCTCTGCAGGTCCAGAAAAGTCCCCTGCCCCGAAGCAGCAACAGGTCAGGACACTGCAGAGGAGCTAAGAGCCCCCCCGAGGGGAGAGAGGGGCTCCCCACATCCTGTCCCCCCCAGCCCTTACTGCAGTGGGGGAAGAGCAAGAGAAGAAGAGGCACGCACCGGTCATCCTGGGAAGGGTGGATGTACCCAGAGGAGAGGATGTTCAAGGACAGGATGTTGGGGTCAATGAGAGACTCATCTGCTTCTGGGGTGTTCCGGATCCGACCTGCAAGTGCAGCACAGGGATGCCACTCAGGTGACAGGCGGTGGCCCTGTGAGGGTCCCCGCAAGGGGCAGGGGGCAGCCCGGCTTCATGAAGCCCCCAGCAGTCCCCTTGTCACAGGCAGCAGCTGCCCAGTGCTTGGCCACTCAGTGCCAGACGTTCTGGTCCAGCTTCTGTATGCCAGTGGCCAGGACCAAGGCATACTGCCCATGCAGTGCCCCAGTGTCACCTGCTGGGCAGCCGCCACTTTGCTATGGCAGGGTGGGAGGCGTAAAGCTCTGCGTGGGAATGTGGGCAAGAAACAGCCTGAGAGGAGCTCAGGAGCTCAGCAGGCTGGGGGGTGCTCACAGCCCTCCCAAGCTGGCTCAGCTTACCCACAACCAGCTCCCGCACTTCCTTCCAGCGGATGAGGCTGCCCGTTTCGTGCACCAAGGTTACAGTGATTCTCCTCTGGATGCCCTGAGACCCACAAGGCCAAGAGAGAAGGGGCAGCAGTTAACACAGCTCCCGGCAGGAGCCAGAGCCGGGACGGTATCTTGGGGAGTGAGTACCTGGTGGAGGAGGAAGGTCCCATGGCACGGCATGCCTCCGCGATGGTCCACGACTGCAGGGATGTAGCTAGAAGAGAGGACCACGGCGTGACACACAGTCCCGTCAGCCTACCCAGAGGTGCCAAGCACTGGGCAAATCACTGTGCTGCTTCCCTCTCCTTCCCGCTCCCCTTTCCAGTAGAACTTACTCGCCATTGGCCTCCAGCTCACAGATCTCGAAGAAGACCATCAGGTCGTACTTGCACTGGCAGGGGCCGGCACTGGGCCGAGTCATGGTGCTCAGCTTTGTGGCAGGCACTGTGGCAGGTCAGAAAGACAGCTTAAAGGGTAAGCTTGCCCCTGACGGTAAGGGCAGAGCTGGCAGGGACCACAGGTAGACACACCAAGGTGATAGCAAGGCAGGAGGGAGTGCACAGAGGGGGACAGCCCCACCCCAGAGACCTCGCTGACCACCGGCCTGCCTTCTCCCATGCCGAATGTGGAGCAGCAAGGGTGTCAGGATGTGGCCAGCCTCACCCATCCCCAAGATCACAGAATCATAGAATAGTTTGGGTGGGAAGGGACGTTTACAAGCCATCCAATCCAACCCCCCCTGCCATGAGCAGGGACATCTTTAACTAGATCAGGTTGCTCAGAGCCCCGTCCAACCTGACCTTGAATGTTTCCAGGGATGGAGCATTGACGACCTCTCTGGGCAACCTGGGCCAGTGTCTCACCACCCTCATCAAAAAAATTTCTTCCTTATATCTAGTAGAATCTCCCCTCTTTCAGTTTAAAGGTATTACCCCTTGTCCTATTGCAACAGGCCCTGCTAAAAAGTTTGTCCCCAGATTTCCTGTAGCCCCTTTAGGGACTGGAAGGGGCTCTAAGGTCTCCCCAGAGCCTTCTCTTCTCCAGGCTGAACCCCCCCAACTCTCTCAGCCTGTCCTCCCAGCAGAGGGGCTCCAGCCCTCGCAGCATCTCCATGGCCTCCTCTGGCCCCACTCCAACAGGTCCATGTCCTTCTGCTGTTGGGACCCCTGAGCTGGAGGCAGCACTGCAGGGGGGTCTCCCCAGAGCGCAGCAGAGGGGCACAATCCCCTCCCTCACCCTGCTGGCCACGCTGCTGGGGATGCAGCCCAGGGTGCGGGTGGCTTTCTGGGCTGCCAGAGCACGTTGCCAGCTCATGGCCAGCTTTTCATCCACCAGTACCCCCAAGTCCTTCTCAGCAGATGATCTCAGAGATGCACACCCTGATCCCGCAGCCCCGGCACACACACATCCCAAAACATGCAACACTGCTCCAGGAACCACTCGGGGACAGCCACTTGGGGACCACTGGAGGGAGGGTTCCCCAGTGCTGGCGCAGGGACTGCACAGCAAACCACGGTGCTCAGCCAAACACCAACAACTTGGGTCTCGGTGGCCAGAGCACAGCGGTGACCCTGCAGCCCCTGTGGGATGGAGGGGCTGGGTGGCTATCTGAGCCAGCCAGGGTGGGCAGCCTCCTCCCTGCCGCTCCACAGGAGGCAAGAAGGGGGCTTTGCATCAGCTGGGTACCAGATGCCAAAGGCTTACAGGTGCTCTGGCCTGCAACACGTTTGGTGGTACCCCTGGGGTCCTAAGTGGTCCCCCTGGAGAAGGGGACCCTGCACCCAGCACAGGGGCCACAGGCAGGCAGAGGATCAGGAGGTCGCTTCCCCTACCTGGTTTGGAGAGTGGCATCACACGGGGGAAGTGGCGCCGCGATGGCCTCAGCGGACTGCAGAGAGAACTAACTCAGTTAAATCATCCACAGGGACTCCCCGAATCCAGCCAATCCCATCTACACCCCAGGGCCACCCCCTCCCACCACCTGCACCCCCCTTTCTCTGGGTGCCCAGGATGCCAGCTGCACTGGGTGGCCCTGTGACACCCAGGGGCTGGGAGTGGCCCAGAGTGCGCCCACCTCAGGACGTCTTTGCAGAGGGGAGGGAACGGGTGCTGCTGGTAGTGCCCGAAGACTTCAAATACAATCGGCTGGCTCTTGATGTATTCAATGAAGGACTTGGTCACCTCCACAGCGATCTAGAGGAGAAAGAGCCATTGATGGCGCAGTTTAGCTGGGAAAGGGATGCAGCTGGCAACAGTGCTGGGGAGGCAGGAGGGTACAAGCCTGTCTGGTCCTCTGCATCCCTCACCCATCCCCTTCCCCATGGCCCGGGGATGCTGTCCCCACCAAGACTGCTGCCATGAAATTCCAGTATTTTCAGGTGGAGGGCAGCGGCTTTTTGTCTTTTCCCCCACCCATCCACCTTGTCTAAGGTTGGCTTAGCTTGGTTGCTGTGACAGGCTGGGAAAGGCAGGAGGAAGCTGCTCCACTGGGGAGAAGATCCAGCCAAAGGCCCGTTGGAGATCTCCACAGGCATAGGGGTGAGGGGGGGGGGGCAGGGGGGG
>NW_009650252.1:78409-79671 GCF_000708025.1 Charadrius vociferus
AGAAACCCAGTGGTGGCCCCCGTCCTGTGTTCTTCAAGGGCTCTGTTGAAAAGGCCTCGTCGTGGCGATGGATGAAGCTGCAGAGGGAAGGTGACTCAGGGACCGCGGGACAGGGATGTGCCGGAGCAGGGAGGGAAGAGAGGGCAGGGACCAGAAGAGCCTGCTCCCCCTGGGGGTGCCGCCCACACCCTGGGCTGGCACAGGACCTCCCCCTGAAGCTGATGGGAGCATCTCCCTGCCGTTCGCTAGTGACCAAACAAGGTCCCGGACAAGTGCATGGGCTCATCCCACAGCCCTCGGTTTTGCCTCCCCATCCACGAAGGGCTCCAAGGTTGGGGTGCTGGGGCTCCCCAACATCCATCACCAGCCCCTAGGCAATGGCTGGAGCATGGTGGGAGATGCAGGGCACCAGGGCACCACCGGGGCCTTACTTGAACTGGCAGAAAATGTCTGCGTATTCTGCAGAGATGCTGGAGGCTTGCAGGACTGTCACGCGGAAAGTGAAGATGCTGCCCAGCTTCAGGTGGTCCAGAGCTGTCTCCAGTGGCCCATCCGGTGCAGGCTTCTCTGGGCTGTCCAGGAGAAGGTCTTCTGGGGTCACTGCAAGGAGGGGAGGGTCTTTAGCACCAGGGCAGCAGATTTTCAACACTTGGGTGGGAGCAGGCTGGGTGCCAGGGCTGCTCCCCAACCACTTGTCAGCACCCCCTCACCTGTGCAGGTGTTGTTGTTGACTTCATCGGCAGAGGGCCCCACATCGCTGACCTGCCCCTGGCCTTCAACGATGCGCAGTTCCTCCTGGGAAGTCCCCGAGCGAGACATCCCCACAGCCGGGCACGACTCTGACTGGAACTGCGCCAGGAGCGGGGCTCAGGGATGCTCGTGATCCCCAAGGCAGTCCCACTTGCACTGCCACCCAGAGAACCCAGGACACCTCCAGCTCTCCCCTCTCTGCCCCATGGCAGCCACCCCCCCCGGGACATGCGCAAGAGTGGGGTGCACTGGCGGGTGCCAGAGGGCTGGGGGTGGCCAGGGCACAAGGAGCGTGATGCCTGCACCACTGGGAGCCTGGTGGTCCCCATGGGGGAGCATTGCTGTGGCAGGCAGGGGTTTGCAGTCCCCAGGCACCCACCAAGAGCCGGCCACCACTGTACCTTCTCAAAATGCTGGTCATCAAAGGATATCTTGGCTGTCCCCGACTGCCGCACGCCGGAGCCGTAGTCAGGGGCTTCCTCATCCGCTGGAGGAGGGATGGGGGTGAGCCA
>NW_009650252.1:80209-84137 GCF_000708025.1 Charadrius vociferus
GGAAGTGCTGCGACATGATTGGGGGGGGACAGCTGTGGAGTCACCATGGGGTGGGGGACAGGAGCAAGGCAGGGGGGAGGGGAGGGTGACAAGGGAGGTAGAGGCCAGCTGGAGCGAAGGAGGGGAGAGGAGGAGGTCCTGAAGCCTCCAGAGATGAACCTGCTGGGGGATGGGTGTCCTGGCCACCTCTGGTGGCTGCAGATGGCCTTTGCCCAGCTGGGAGTGCGGCTGCACAGCGTGGCTGGGGTCTGGAGCTGCCTACCAGCACATCCCAGGGACGGCATGGCTGGCTTCTCCCTGTGGGCGAGGAAGGGGCTGTGCTCTCCCTGTGGAGCAGGTCTGAGCTTCCCCGCCATCCTCCATCACATCCAGGTCGCTGATACCACCTCGACAAGGTGCCATGCGCCAGGGTTCACTCTGCTGGCACCTCCAGCCAGGCCACAGCTCCCTGTTTCTCGAGTGCTTTGCCTCCTCTTGCTGCCTTCCTCAACCTCGCTGCCAGCTGGCTCGCTGTTCAATGGTCCTCCTGGCACTCTGGTGATGGCAGCACGCTGGGCCCTCAGTGGTGACGAGTTACCCCCACAGCCTTTGGTGCCAAGCTCCCTGCCCAGCAGTGTAAATCGCCCTTGCCTGCAGGGTGGCACCACTCCCAGCAAGAGTGGGTGCCCAGCACCCCTCCCCAGGGCACCCATCGCCCTCTTGATGTGCAGTATCTTCAGGTGTCGTGGGGCAGGATGGTACTGGGACCGGCCAGGACACTTCTGCTTTGGGAGGCTCCCATGAGGGTTGCATCTCAAGGCGGCTGGCAGTGCTGCTCACAATGTCCCAACCTCACAAGCATCTTTGCAGACATCAAGTGGCACCCAAAAGTGGCCAGGGGGCTCTTGCAGAAAGCCCCAGCCCCACACTTGCAGCCCACGCTCCGAAGTCTGGAGGTTCCTCCTGATCTGGTGACCCCCCATTGACCTTCAACCACTGCTTGAGGCTTTTTCCACCCAAAGCATCTCCAAGGACCAAAGTTGTGGAAGCAAAGGTCCATCACCATCTCCTGCTGGGCCCATGTCACCCCATCTCTTCTTGGAGGCCACCAGGGACAAGCAGCTGGACCACGCCAGGGCTTGCTGGCAGGACCCGTTTGCCCGGGGACAGAGCCCTGTGACCACAGGGAGATCTCAAAAGCACGGGGACCAAGGTGCACCCGTCTGCTTGAAATCGCAGGTGTTGAAGCCAAGGAGGGTGGAGAGGAGAGGAAAGAGGGGGAGGGATGGGGGGCGGGCGGGGAGGAGGGGGACAAGTGTGTCACTAGAGGAAGGAGGGCAGGGACACTAACCACAAGATTGGTGAGGTGCAAAGATGGCATGCTCAGACCAAAGAAAAGCCTTTCCAAAGGAAGATGAAAGTGAAAGAACCCCAATTTTTCGCTAAAGCTTTGGAGAGGTAGAGCCAGCAGCTAAAAAAAAAACCAAAACCCCAAAAACTAAAAAAAAAAATCAACCAAAAAAAACTAAAAGAAAAAAAAAAAGAAAGGAAGGAAAAAAAATCAAAGACAAGGATCCAATCATAAACCAATCCAAGCACACTTCACAAGAAATGTGGCCAGCAGAGCTGCTGCGCGAGGAGCCAAACCCAGGGCAGACTCAAAAGAAGTCAGAAAGCGCCGAGCTCCGGGGAATTTGCCCCCGGCATGGAGCGGGGCCGCTGCCGCAGGGCCTTGTTTGTTTTTTTGAGGTGCCCCCAAGAGTTTTGGGGTGATTTTTTTTGATGTTTTGTTGTTGTTGTTGTTGTTTTAAATAAGGAAAAAAGGAAAAAAAAAAAACGGGGAGGGAAGAGCCCAGCTCTTTCGGTCTGAGGCTGCAGGACTCTTATCCCACCTCCGCCCTCTCTGCCTGTGCTGGTCCCCCTTCTCCCCACCTTGCTGCCCGCACCCTGCCTGGCTTTAGCACACCGAGGAAGAGCTCCAGCTCCAACCATCGGGGCAGCCCCAGCGGGGGGAGCTTCACCGTCGTGAGCCCCTCCGGCTCCTGCCTGGGGTAGAGGCTGCGGGACCAGCTCCAGGCACACATTCCCTTGGGAAAATCCCAGAGCAGAGCTGGCAGCACTGCATCCCATTGTGGGGATAGGCAGATTGTGACCAGGTTTGGTGGCACAGCCAGTTTTGCAGCAGCTGGCGGGTTTCTCCAGGCCAAGACTGATGGACCCCAGGGGGTTCTCCTGGCCAACAGGTATGAGAAATCAAAGCTCTTGTCCTCAGCTGGAGCCAAGGAGGAGTTGGAGCCTGTACCTGGGTTCCTGTGATGCCCTTGAACATCTCCTGTGCCAAGCCAGCAGGGATGGCCCCAAGCTTGGCACCCGGCACAGGCAGAAAGGAAAAATACTACTTTTCGCAGAGCCTTCCTCTCCCTCCTGCACCTGACTCGCTCCCCTCAGCTTCGTCCCCCCCACTGCCTGGGGACATCCAAGCCTCCACGTCCAGGGGGGCTCACACTGACCAATGCAGCCGGGACGGCCAAGCCGGTGCCAGAGGCATGCGCAGCTTTGAACTGCCTGCATGTCCCCAGCGAGTAGCACTGCAGGGTCACCCCGAGTCAGGTGGGAGGTGGCCCTCCCTGGGACAGTAATGCCCGGGACTAAGACCCCCAGTGCGGCTTCTTCCGTGCTGGAGATGTGGTAGAGCTCCCCTTCTTGGGGGCCATCCCAAAGAGGGACCTGCCTAAAGGGTCTCCAGTGGAGCTGATACCACCGGCCTTCCCCCACTATCCCCTACCACCGCTGTACTCGTCACAGCCCTACCTCTGTGGGCACCTCGCTGGGTGGCCCAGGCTTGGTGACAATCCCAGCACGCCAGCCAGCCACCCCCTGCGCCTCTGGGACACCCCAGAGGTGGGAGTCATGTCCGAAAGCAGTTCCCTCATGCGAAAGAGCTAGTTCCTTCCCGGCATGCTCTCCTAAAACCTCACCAACCTTCCTACTAAACTGAACAGGGGGGAGCGGTCGTAAAATGGATCCCGGCCATCACACAGCGGGCACTCCGGAAAGATGTCTTCCTCCAGGTCCTCCGCCTCCTCCTCCTCCTCCTCCTCCTCCTGCCCCTGGTGCTGCTCGTCAGCAGGCTCGGTGATGTCGGAGTCGGGGTTCGAGAAGGTAGGGGAGGGGGTGAGATCAGCCATGCGCTCGCTCATGCATGTGTTGAAAAGAGGAGAGCTGTTGCAGCCAGAGATATCTGAACTAAGGTTAGTACAACAAGATAGAAGACAGGTTAACACCAGCTGTTCCAAACAGAGAGAGCAAGAATAGGAATTTTGTGCTTTTTTGAGGGGTTGGGTTTTGGTTTTTTTCTCGGTTGGATTTTGGGATTATTTTTTTTTTTTTTCTGCTTAAACCAAGGGACGCCAGGAAATAAAGATCTGCCCATCCAATGCATCTCTAAAGGAAGCCACCAACAGCCATCGGCTATAAAGGGCGGAGAAAGAGCAACCCAAGGAACTGGTGCAAATGGTGGGGATTCCCCTCGCTGGCTTTGTGGGCAAGATGGGGACGGAGCAGGTGACACGAGGCTTGCCGCCCCCCCCGCCATTGAAGGGAATCTCTCCACATGTCCTGGCACGGGGGGGGATGCCTCCATGGCAGGTACAGTTGGTCAGACCATGTGGCTCAGCCCCTTGCTCCCTCTGCCCACCGGGGCAGACCCCTTCTCCAGGGTGGCCCGTCCTCATCGCCAGCACCGCACCCTTCCAGCCAGCGTGTGGGAAGTGCACGGAGACGCGCGGCACGTACCATACAGATGGATGCTCAGACACCAACGCGTGCACATGGACGCGTGCCTGCCAGGGCAGAGGTCGCGACGGCACGGGCTCTCAGCATGCTGGACAGCTGCGGCCCCCTGCCTCCCACCCGCGGCAAGCCAAGAGGCCCTGCCTCACAGCGCTTT
>NW_009650252.1:84180-99666 GCF_000708025.1 Charadrius vociferus
GCCAGCGCAAACCCAAGAGCCCAGGCCTCACAGCGCTTGGTTACGGCAGGCAGCGGGAGCGTTGCCAGCGGCTCGCAGGTCCCTCGGGGTCCCAGCAGCCAATGCCAAGGACAGCCATCACAGGTAAGATGGGCCCTGAGTGGCACGGGGGAACAACACATCCTCCCGTGGCGCAGCTCCGGGGAGACGAACATCCTGCACACAGCAGAGCCGGCGGCGCTCCCTCCTGCCAGGCTGCCTGTGGGTGCCAGCCGCACTGAGAAGGAGCCAAAGAGCTCACCTGCCAACCAGCCTGAACCAGGGAAAGCGGTCGTAGAAAGGATCTCCACCAGTCACCACATTGTCGCAGTCCTCGATGACGCTAGAAGGCACTTCTGCTGCACGGTCATACATTTCGCGCATCAGGTCCAGGCGTTGCCTGCAGGCAGAGGGGACCACAGCGGGCAGCAGTGAGAAACCGGGCTGAGGTCGGCCAAGCCCTTCCCAGCACGGGCATCATTCGCCCACCTCAGCTTCTCCAGGGTCCAGTAATGCGTTGCCCCATTCTTCTGGTCCTGCACCTCTACGGCCACAATGGTCCGGGGGAATGGCCGCTTCTCCCGGTCCTTGGCAGCATCAGGAGGCAGCAGATCAGGAGGAAGAGGCGAGTACAGCGTGTCAGTGAGTAGCACAAACTGGAACTGGACCTGGAGAGGGATAGAGGTGCACGGTGAGCCACCTGGGAGGACAGTGGGCTCCATGTGGTGCCTTCAGTGACCCCCTCCTCAGCAATTCCCTGTCTGCCCATGCTTGTGGCCTCTGCCATGGGTGCCACAGCAAGCCAGAGAGGAGCCCCAGGCACCCACCTTCTTCTTCAGCTCCACACTGATGGCATTGGCTTCCTTGAGGAAGATGGCGTTTCCCCAAAGCAGGTCGCGGAGGGAGGTGAACTGGTACCACTTCCACTTCCTAAAGGCCCAGAGGGCCAGCTCAAACTCCCGCTCCGTCCACTGCACTGTGGGGACATGGAGGGACAGTCACCCCACTGCCAGGAGGGAGGATATCAGCATAGAGGTGCCCAGAGTACCTGCAGTCCACGCTTCTTGCTCCCACAGAGAGCATCAAAACCTTGTGGTGGCACCCAGCCCTCACCTTCATCCTCAGGTTCTTCCTCTTCCTCGTTTGCCTCAGGGTAATACCTAGAGTCCATCTGCTTCTGCAAAGCCTCCAATTTGCTCTCATAGTCCTGGGGGAAGCAAGGAGAGGGATGATGCAACCCACAAGGTGTCACCTTCCTTCATGCTGCCATATAGCGCTTCTCCCCCACCACAGGAACCCAGCCTCCTCCCTCCTTTGGATCCCTGTTTATGGGGACTACCCCAGGAACGATAGGTTTGCCCTTGGTTTTAGGACACACAGAGCCACCCCATGCAAAAATCTACCAGGACTCAGTCATGCCTGGGCAGCCTCAGAAAGAGCCAGGTCATAGAATCACAGAATCACAGAACAGTTTAGGTTGGAAGAGACCTTAAAGATCATCTCGTTCCAACTCCCCTGCCCTAGGCAGAGACACCTCCCACCAGCCCAGGTTGCTCCAAGCCCCATCCAACCTGGCCTTGAGCACCTCCAGGGATGAGGCAGCCACAGCTTCTTGGGGCAACCTGTGCCAGTGCCTCACCACCCTCAGAGTGAAAGGTCTCTTCCTAATACCTAAACTAAATCTCCCCTCTTCCAGTTTGAAGCCATTACCCCTCATCCTGTCACTACATGCCCTTGTAAAAGGTCCTGGCCACCTACCAGCCTCTGCTGCTCGAGAAGGTAGTTTGCCTCCTCCCGCTCCCTCCGGTACTGGTCCTCCAGTTCCTGAAGCCTGGGACGAACAGGGAAGGAGAGGATGACCAACCTGGAGATGGCTACCCAACTCCCCATTGCCCCAGCCCCTGGGCCCTCACCGCTGCTCCATCTCCTGCTTCATGTCGATGCCCTGCTTCTCCAGCAGCTCTCTTTGAGCGAAAGCCCAGTCCACAGGCTCAGCAGGGGTCTCAGCGCACGGGGTCCTCTCCCGCTCCTGCCGAGCCTGCTCGGGGTGGTTGAAGCGGAAGACGTGGCTCTTCCCCATGATGATGCGATTTCCTACAGACATGCAGGCGGGGTAGGGGGAAAGGGTGTGGGTTTAATGTGGGACAACCTGCAGGGCCCCTGTGGGATGGAGGGAGGTGGGGTAGAGCAGCGCTGGCGTGCTGGCTCCAGAGACCCACCTGAGCGCAGGATGCTGGGCTCCGTCACCTTTTTGCCATTCACATAGGTGTCGGCACCTTCACAGGGCTCCAGGGTGACTATAACTGCAGGGACAGTGGAAGAGGGAGAGAGGGAGAGAAGGTAAGGTGGAAGCAGAGGGATAAATCCTGCATCTCTGGCTCTGCTGCCCCTGCAGCATCAGAAAGGGAGAGCAGCCCCAGCTCACACCCCAGGCGTGGAGTGGGAGGACATCGGGATACCCACTGGCAGCACCCACACCCTGTGGAACCGACGGGGCTTGGCCAACCTCATGTTAATCCGATCAGTCCCAAGGACTAAAAGCAGCTGGAGACTGGGCATGAGAGGAGATCAGAGCCTCCAGCACGCATCTCCAGGCTCGCCTCCCAAAGCCCTTTGACTCCTGCTGGTTTGCAGGGAGGGCTCTTCTCCACGTCTCGGGTGGGCTCTGCTCCACATGTTGGGCAGGGGAATCATCTATGGTCTGCTCTTCCCTCCCACATGGATATCCCTAGCTTGCCTCATCATGGCAGCTTCCATGGGCCTTGCGCGAGCTTCCCTCCCAGCTAGGTGAGGGCCATAGCTCGCTCTGGAAGCACAGAGAGGCCACAGCCACACAAGAGAGCACCTCTAGTCTGAGGAGGGCAGGACCACCAGCTGGGGGCAGGTGCTGGGGACATGCAGATGGACTGTGTCTCTGAGGGGGGGTGGAGCCCCTCCAGACAAGGAATACCTTCACCGCCGGTTTTGGTGTCGCTGCGGAAAAGGCAATGCTCTTCCTTAATGAAGTGCCCGCTAAGAACGATGTCCTGCCTCTTCTCTGCATCTTCCCGGCCAACCCTGTTAGGGGAAACCCAGCTTGATCCTTCCTCAAAGCAGCCCCTCCCTGGGCCTCTCCCCAAAACCATCCTTGGGGCTGACAAGAGCAGCCCTTGGTGCTGGATCAACATCCCTAACAAGATTCCCAGGCACATATATTTTTCCTGCATGGCTACTGCACTTTGGGGATGCCCTGGGAACAGTGCCTAGCCCAGGGACAGCTGTCACCCCACTGCCCACCCAGGCAAGTCAGGCACTGAGGTATGGGCTAGGCTCCCACCACTCCACGGGACCTGGCCCTCACCTTGTTATCCCATCCTTGATGTAGTAGAGAAGACACTCGGACATGAGCGGGTCCTCATTCAGGTTGACCAAGTGGGGTGTCTGGGAGAGACAAACAAAGAGTCACCCCGGTGTGCCCCGTCTACACGGGTGCTAAGGGATGCTCCTGAGAGAGGTGGGAACTCAGCAGCACCTCAGGCTTCCCCCTGCACGTGGACGTGCTCTCCTGCCCTCCCTAGCTCGAGGACAACATGTCCAGGCAGGTACTTTTCAAGGAGACTGCGGAGAACCCAGCAGCTGGGATGAGGATGACCTGCCTCCACACGCTTACCTCCTCAAAGAGCTGAGACCTGGGCACCCTTCCCCTGGCTGCCTTTGAAAATTCGTGTGCCAAACAGGCCCAACACTTCCCATGGGGAGTCCCTGACGTGGCTTAACGTCTCCTGGGGAGGGACCCTGCTCGCCTGTGCTGCAAGTCCATGGGCCCTCGCCTAACCATAGCCCCCAGCTCCGCTGCAGACAATGTAGCTGAGGCAGAGACACATCCCATGCAGCAGTTGGTTTAGGATGAGAGGAACTAAAACTGCCCATTTTCTTCCACTGATGGTACAAGGACAGATGAAGCACCTAAAAAAGCAGGTCCCAAACCAGAGGTTCAACAAAAAGTAGTGGAGACCTGAACCTGAAGCCATATCTCCAGGCTAAATTTCACTTCTCCTTCCTAACAGTTCCCTCCCATCACTTTCTTCCCCTGGGTCACAAAGCACTTTGTTCTTGGTGAGAGGGAAGTTTCTCCCCCCTGGCACAGACCTCTCTGGCTGCAGCTAGCTTATCTCACCCCATCACAAGCTCTGCTGTGATTGCACCTTCAGGCAACAGGCAAAGTCCCAGGAGTATCTATCAGTAGGTGAAGTTCTGAGTTTCCCAGAAATAAGAATAGAGACCGTAAGAAATGTCTTATCAGCCCACTTACACTCGGCATGCAGAGGTTTCCCCATCACAACAGTGCTACAAGCTCTGGCTGATAGAAGAGACTGACTCCAAATAGCACAGGAGAGCTGGAGGTCAAGGGAAACACAGGCTCTTCTCCACGCTGGCTGGCAGGAATAAGTCAGCTGTAACATTTAACCTCAGGCCCCTCTAGCCAGTCACGTAGCCCTGGGGTCTGAGACTCCTTCAGCTTGCAGTTTTTTTCCAGATTTGCAAGGCTGGCTAGTAGAAGGCAGATGCTCTACAAATCCACTGAGCACCTTGGAGACGTAACCACCCAACGATGGCACATAGCAAGACAACAAAGTCCTGCCCTGCTTTGCCCTTAATGAAATGAGGCTTTGCACACTATCGATGCTAACTTTCCTCACCAGCCACTGGAGAAGTAAAGAGGAGTTTCCACTCGCCAGACAGCTGAAGAGCAAGGAGGCACCACACCACGCCCCACCTCCAAGACCAACCTGCTTCGGGGAATAAACCCCCACGCTTTCTACACAAAGGTCTGGGGTCCTAACAAGCAGCAGCTGAGACAAGAATGAGAAACAAAAATGACAGTGCAGGAACTTGTCTTAAGAGCCACATCAAGGCATCCAAGGGGAAGGTACCGAAGCCTTCATCACCAAGTGTCACCAACTTAGCTGGGGACACACACATCTACTAAGACATTTAGCCAAGCCAACCAGCATCAGCTGCTGGGGCAAGTCTCAGACCATCCTTTGGTGCAGAGGGACAGCCAAGCAAGCATGCCCTGGTCCTACCGGCACATGCCTACACCTCAGCAGCCTGTGCTGCTCTGCGGGCTTCACTGGGCTGGGGCTGTAAACTGGACGTCGTCACTACTGCCATGGTTATACACATGAGCAAGGGGCAGCAATGTGCTGTAAAATAGTGCTTGACAGGGTTTGCTGGCACACAAACTCTCTGCGGCACAGCCAGTTTTTGCTTAGAAAATACTTTCCAGGATGCTACAAGCAATAAAGAGTATGGAATATTTCCGCGCCCGCATTTCTCAGCGAGGACTTGCTGGTTTCAGGGCCAGCAATCTCAAGCATCTCAAAGTATGGATTTTTGTAAGATGACACTGAAATCCAACATAGTGACCGTCAGCAAAGCCCCACCTGAATGGGGACAGCATCCAGGCAACAGGGGCGGGATGTTTAGCCATGCGTTCAAACCAATGTTTGTACCCAGCAGGGTCAATGCTGGAATTTCCCCCGTAGTTTTCGGAGCCAAGAAAAGGCTAGTGCAATATTTGGGGCTGGCCAGCAGCAACAGGGCAGGTCTGAAGGGAGCTGTGGGGGTACAAACCAGCCCTTGTATGCCAGGAAGAAGGGAATAAGATGATCCTACCTTTTTAGGAGAGAAAACACCCAAGGTGCCTCCGTCCTCCCTCATGGCTACCCCCATTTCAGCCAGCAACGCTTCCCTGAAGGAACAAAGGAAAGAAGAACCTGTCAAAGCCCTACAAGCCCCTGGAGTTGGCACTAGTCAAGCCCAGGATGGGATCCGAGCGCACAGGTTTGCTCCACAGATCACAGCCGTAGGGCTTGCTTCCCTACAGCTCTCCTCTCTGTGCCTCAGGAGGGTTTCTCAGAGCAGACCACATCCATGCAGGCTAACATGGTGGGCACTGGGGTGCCTGGGGGGCAGCCACGGTATGGTTTGATGGTCAAATGTCCCGGCTGACCCCATGAGCTGAACAGGCAAAGCGCAGAGGCAGGGAGATGTCTGGAGAACCCCACTCCACCCCATCCCATCCCACCCCAAGCCACCCACCTCTCCATCCGGATTGCTTCTGTCCTCCGCAGCTTCTCCTCCCATGTCTCATTCAGCTCCGCAATAATCTTCTCCGTTTCCTGGCGAGTGTGGGGTTAGCAGGGGGTTAGCGTGTCCTACAGGCAGCAGACCTGCCCAGTCTGCCTGGCATGCCGCAGCGGGACACTGGTCCCAGTTTCAGGATGGTTTAAAGAAGCTGCGGCAGCATTTCACCCATCATCCCCCTCTTCAAAGAGGAAGGCACAAAGACCAGCCTCTCTATCCCCTTGCTGCCAGTCCGCTCCTGCGCTGTGCTGTGCTGGGACTGCCCGTCCCACAGGGCAAAGGCAGCAGTCACCCCGTGGGGAGCATGGCGGCACCAGGTAGACCCAACCATGCCAAACCCTCTCCCATCCGGCAGTCCGGAGCACTGGGCAGCTCTGGGTCTGTCCACTCTGCATGAGCACACCCGAGCATCGCTTCCCATGAGCATCACCCATTAATGGGCTTCCAGAAAATACCAAGCCCCTTCTGCAACCCTCAGTGCAAGAGAGTTGAGCTGAGCCTTCTGTTCTGCCAGGCACTGGCCTCTTACCTTGAGCCTTTCGATCGCTTCTTCACTGCCTGGAGCAAACATGATGCGCTCATGGAGGCTGGCAACGGAGGCAGCACGGCTGGATAAGGCCGACAGGGAGGAAGAGGGGCTGATCCCAGCGATGGCGTTGGTCACTGTGGAGAGATTGTCATGGCGGTGACTCAGCTCTGCCCCTCTAGCATCATTATTGTTCTCAAAGTCGGACACATCTACGGGCGGGGAAGGAAGGATGGACCAGGGAAAGACACACGGACAGGAAGAGAGAGAGAAAGAGAAAGACAGAGACAAGAAAAGCTGTTGGGAAAAACAAAACAAAAAAAAAGAGTGGCCAGGTGCAGTGAGAAGAAAGCCAGGAATTACAAGGAAAAGGCACAGGTGACAGACAGCACAGCAGCGCAGGCAGCAGCAGGGCAAGGGCACGCACATGTCTCCCCCAGCCCGGGCAGCCCCCCAGGAGCACAGGGCTGTTTTGGGAAGCAGCCACAGGAATAGCCCTGGAGCCTTCCTGGGCTCCCAGGGATGCTTTTTTGCAACATCAGATGCTGCAGGCGTCACGTCTGGGATCAACTGTCCTCCCCAAGAGCGTTCTGCTGCCCCTGTCATCCTCCCCCACCAACACAGCCGCAGTGGTTTTCCCTGCCTGGCTGCCCCAGATTAGCTGGATCTGGGGGCAGAGAATGAGAAGTGAAGGAGGGGAGGCGGTGGCCCTCTGCCTTACAGAGGGGTTGGGGGGATGGGGCAGGAGGAGCCATGGGATCCCCTGGCTGGCAGAGCCCACGCCACTGGCCCTCTGGGCAGCCAGACAGAGAACAAAGAGAGGGCAAGGGTGGCAACACGGTGTTGGCCTGCCGGCAACCGGAGCATCAGCTGCCACCAGACCCCGCAGCAAAGGGACCAGGTATCAGAGATGCTCCTCCAGCATTGAGATGTCACAGGGGTTCAGCACACTGTGCTGGAAGCAGGCAGGGCACAGGTTAGTTGGGTGCAGCATTAGTCACTCATCTCCGTCAGCCCACGTCAGGGGGAATTGAGCCAAGAGGGGATGGGCCAGGTCCCCATCTCCTCAGCAGGCTCGCCACAGCCTGGCTGCACTGCCTGGCCCAGGGTGAGATGGGGCGATAGTGCTTATCCACGGGCAAAAACCTCCTGGCCGTCACCACACACCCCTGTGTCAAGTGAGCACTGCGCCAGCCCACTCAAACGCTGTGCCAGGCTCCAGTCCTGACAAGCCCCAGCACCAGCAGAAGCAGCAGCAGCAGTGACAGGAAACATCGTGACAGCATGGAGGAAGGAGTCCCCGTGGGGATCGGGTCCCTGACACAGCAGAAGGGGAGGACACTGGTCCCTCCGAGTGCTACCCCGAGCCCAGGCACTAACTGTGACTCTGCCACATCCCCTTTGTCAGCTCCCTACGGGCAAGCACCTCTCCATCAGCTGGGGCCGGCTTGTGGGAGACCTTCCCCATGCTGCCCAGGTGCCCCCAGGCATAGCCTACACCTCCCCAAAGCTGTGAAGCAACAGAGAGTACCAGTGATGAGGAATACACACATTTGGATCCTCCCGCAGCAGGATGGGCTAAGAGAGAGAGAGAGAGAGAGGGCAGGGAGCAGGGGTAAGACAGAGAGAACAGAACAAGAGTGGGTTCATCTCAGTGGGATTTCCAACAGCACCACGGAAGAGAGGCCACAGGTGGGCGCAGCCCCGGGAACATCTTCCTGGCACCTCTGCCGAGCACAGGATGCTGAAGATGGAAGGCCGAGGGGGAGAAGGGGAGGTCTGCCGGGTGTAAAGCAGCTCCTCCCGCTTACGGGAGTGGGCTGGGGGTTTGCGAATGCACACACAGGGGTTCACCAGAGGCGTCCCAGCCACACTTTGGCAGCGTGATGCTGCCACGCAGCTGGCAGAGCAGGATGCAGGGCAGCTGTGGGGACACCAGCCCCTCAGAGACCACCGGGCGGTACTTACTGTCAATGATGTCCCCAAGGCCCTGGGCATAGAGAAGGTCACGCAGGCGTGCCACCTCGTCCTTCAGCTCCCGGATGAGCTTATTGTTGGGATCCTCATTGATGACGGCATTGCAGCGGATCTGCTTGGCACGGTCGGCGTACCTAGGCAAGAGCAGAGCCCTGAGCAGCGGCCGGGGCGGGGGTAAACCCCCAGCTGCTGGGCAGGAAGCAGTGACACCAAGACCCTTTAGAGGATCTTTTAGAGGATCCCAGTGCTGGGACAATCCTTTGGCCTCATGTCTGAGATTACACGGTCCCTCCAAAGCACACTACCCAACCAGGGATGCCACAGAGGTGAGGAGAGCACGTGGCAGCACCTGGGTTTCAGAGGATCCCCTGCCCTTGCCTGCTGTGGGGGGACGAAGGTACTTCCTACCTGAGGGTGCTGAGGGTCTCGTCATAATTGATGTCAGCAGGACTGAGAGCAGCAACCATGGCTGTCCTGGAGTTGCCCCCTGCCCAGAGAGATACATCCACATCAGGGAGACCCTGGTCCCTGCGCCAGCCATCACCCTCCCCTCAGCAGCCATGCCCATTGCCGAGCCCATAGCTCCCGCCCCCATCCTCACCCAGGTTCTCCCGCAGCAGCCAGGTCAGCACCGAGTCCCGGTAGGGGATGAAATCTGTCTTCTTCTTCTTTTTGTTCTGGGGGATGGAGAGCGGAGGGAAGGGCTGTCAGGCTGGCTGCTTGCTTCAAAGGGAAGGTGACAGCCAGTCCCCAGCCACAGGGACTTGCAGGAGAATGGCTCTGCCCAGCCGCCAACCCCAACTCTCCCAGCCTGTCCTCCCAGCAGAGGGGCTCCAGCCCTTGCAGCATCTCCATGACCTTCTCTGGACCCGCTCCAACAGGTCCACATCCTTCTGCTGTTGGGACCCCCGAGCTGAAGGCAGCACTGCAGGGGGGGTCTCCCCAGAGCAGAGCAGAGGGGCAGAATCCCCCCCCTCACCCTGCTGGCCACGCTGCTGGGGATGCAGCCTGGGATGCCGATAGCTTTCTGGGATGCCAGCGCACATTGCCAGCTCATGTTGAGTCCTCATCCTCAGGGCTGCTCTCCATCCATTCTTCTCCCAGCCTGGATTTGTGCTTGGATGCTGAGGGCTCTGCCAGCCCCGAGGAACAGCGTGGCATGGGTCTGGCCAGAGCCTCACTCCCAAACTACCCTGTGACCCACTCCTACCCACCTGTGCTAAAACCCAACCCCCTGTTCCCCAGCCTGGCCAGGGTACCCACCTTGTTTGGCCCCGAATCCTGCAAAGAAAGCGAAGAGACTGTTTAAGTGAACTGCTCCCCTCCTTAGCACCCACCACACCTCCCCGTCCCCCAGGCAGAGAGCGGAGGATGCAGGTCCCTGGGGAGAGAACAGCCTCACCGCCCCAGCTCATCCCAGCTCTGGGGACAGCTTGGGATGTATCTGCCCATCCCTCGGAGTCGGGATGCTCTGGCCCTCGGAGCTGAGCCCATCCCTGCTGAGCTGAGCCCATTCCCCCACGGTGCCACAGGTCATCTGTGCTCTGGCTACCCACC
This sequence comes from Charadrius vociferus, assembly GCF_000708025.1. Taxonomy (NCBI): domain Eukaryota; kingdom Metazoa; phylum Chordata; class Aves; order Charadriiformes; family Charadriidae; genus Charadrius; species Charadrius vociferus. Next base: position 94,388 of record NW_009650252.1, read on the forward strand.
ATTTCGGCTAGGGCGGAGATGACTTTCCCCAGTGTGGTCAAGGACTTGTTGATGTTTGCTCCTTCCTGGTGGATAGAGGAAAAGCCCAGATTTCAGAGCAGTGCTAAAGCCCGCTGCACCAGGAGGATGGGGATGTCCCACTACTGGGTGGGCAAAGAGCAGCTGGTTTTACTGGATAACCAGCACATCCCAGGTGGGACTCATGGACCTCTGTGGAACTGGCACTGAGCAGCTTTCAAACAAAAAGCCATCAAGGATTTTGGCAGTGTAGTGGGCAAGGGAGTGGGCAAGGAAAGAAGATGTCATGAGGGGGGCAGGACACGGCATCCCCGCCGGCAGAAGGGGACCTCGCGCCAGCTCTCACCTTTAGTCTTGTGCCCTTCGCACCAGTGGAGTCAGCTCGCTCACTCCCTGCCAAGTCCACCAAGCTGATTTTGCTGACCTGCAGGCCGAGATGAGGCTGTCAGCCCTGGCAGGCACAGCAAACCTGGCACGGAGCCCAGGAGAGAGCAAAGACCTTTTGCAAGGTGACACTGCTCTGAAGGCAGAGGTGAGTTCTGCAGGGTCATCCTTGCCAGCATTTGGCCAGGAGCAGGGCTAACATCCTTGCAGGCAGGGCTGGAGGGCACCAGCTGCCAAATATCCTGTCCAGGGGCCAGTCCCTCAAGGGACAGTGACCCCAGGTCATGCCTGGGACCTATCTTCATCCTGTTTCAACTCTCCATCAGACTGCACCATCTCGTCCCAAGTGCTGTTGATAGCATGCAACGCCCTTCCTGGCTCCACGTGGGTTCCCCTGAGTCCCCCAAGCTCTGCTCTCACCTTCTCAGTAGTGATGTCCGTCTCAGCATCGTGCCGCTTCTGCGTGAAGATGATGTTGAACACGGCATGGGAGCGGCTGCTTGTCTCGTTCATGTTGGTGGCAGCCACCGTGCTGCGGGGAGAGGACAGGGAGGTAAGACACTCTGCAGCAGACACTGGAGTGGGTGGCGATGGGGCCAGGACTCATTTCAGGACAGGGTACATAAGGGGAAGGCAAGTCTGGAGGACAGGAGAGGACTCCAGGAGGAGACGTGCAAAAGTCCAGGCTTTCTCCTGCTGGGGCCAGGGTGTGCTGAGAGCAGGAAGAAGGTAAGGTGAAAATAAGTAGGGGGTACCGACCACTCACACGGGAGGGGACTGCCACCTCCAAAGCAGCCAGACCAGCAAAGCACAGAAGTTAAGCGGGACTTTCTGGAGATGTCAGCAAGCTCTTCAAATCCTGACCACCTCCTGCTCCCCCAACTCACCGGGCCTTGTTCCCAGAGTCCATGAGGTCCTGGATGTCGTTGTAGGAGGTCACGGCCAGCTTGGAAAGGTCCTCAACATATGGGCCCATAAGGGGATGCTCCCTCACCCGCAGGTTCCCCTTGTTCTTGGGGTTCAGGAGGTCCCTCACGCGCTCGCAATATATCTCCATGTAGCTCACCTAGAGCAGAGGGCATGGGCAGGGCTAGCAGCCAGCAGGACGTGGATGCTCAGCACGTAGGCAGAACCAGGTCCTTCCCACCCACCCCACACCCAGCGATGGGACCACCCAAAGAGGGGTCTGCACAGCGGCATGGCTTGCAGAGACCGGTGGGAGGCTGGAGCCAGAGTAGGCAGGCAGCAAGGTGCCTACCTCCACGGAGTAGGACATGTTGTCATTCGTTGTCTCGTTGATGCGGGAGAAGAGGTCCTCACACAGCTGTGGAGAGAAAAGCCAGGCTGCTCAGCCCCCCACCAGGATGTTCCTGCCCAGGGTACCCAGGCCACAGGGAATTCTACCTTCTCACCCCAAAAACTAGAGCCCCCGAGTGCCGGGATGACTCCTGGAGAGCTGGCAGAACTGCCCCTCCCACTCCTGATATGGGGGGCTCAGCATCCCCAGAGCCCCCCTCAGCGCTTTGCAGGGCCAGAAGGCAGCAGCTTATGGCAAGCGCAGCCGGTGGCAGCTTGGTGGTTGGACTACCACTGTTCACAAACACCGGCCGCATGCGGCCAGATGGTAACTCATCCGGTCTCAGAGGACTCCAGCGTGACCCTCCTTGTCTGCCCCCCGCCCTCTGGCAGAGCCTGCCGTGGAGGGCTGCAACAGACAAAGCCTGGCCCCGCTCCCGCCTTCCCCCCCTCTTCTCTCCCCGCTCCGCTTCTGTGGGCATCGCGCTGGGACCAGGCGAAGGGGCAGCTTTTCAGCAGGCAGTACCTGCGGGATGATGCCTTGCTGGTCCTTTTCCTGCTTCCCCATCATGGTGTAGGATTTTCCAGCACCTGTCTGACCATAGGCAAAGATGCAGACATTATAGCCTTCAAAGGCATGTTGCAACATCTCCTCGCCGATGTCCCGGTACACTTGCTTCTGAGATGCATAGTTGATGTCTGCGGGCTGCAGAGAGGAGGGGGGACAAGGAGAAATTTGGCAAGGAGGTCCTCCCCCCTCTCCCCAGCCCAGCACTCCAGGAGGGCTCAGGCCTCCCGCTGCTTACCGTGGTGTGGGACCAGTAGGAATAGTCAAAGCTGAAGCTTTTTGGTGTCTCTTTGGGCTGCTTCGGGTTGAGGATAGCTAGAGGCAAACAGATGGCAACATGAGGCCACCTGGCCACCCGTGGTACCCCCGCCACCCGCATCCCACTGGTGAGGGAGAAGGCCGATGGGGTTCAATCCGAATTGGTCCTGGAAAGCGGGACTAGAACCTTCCAGCTCTGCAGATGGGTCCAGAGCCCCCAGACCCCAACAGTCCCAGCAGAGGAGGTGGGTGCCACGGCTGGCAGAGCCTCCACCAATCCAGGGAGCCGGGCAGAGCCTTGTCCAAACATTCTGCTGGGCACGGTGTGGGGAAAATAGCTCCTTCCTTGGGATCCTTCCCTCTCCATCGTCTGCCTGTGGGAGCCTGGCACTGGCAGGGGAGGATCACAGCCCTCCTTCACCCCACAACTGGGGGGGCCATGCCCAAAGCCCCATGCGTTGCTGCTGTGGGGTGGGAGCAGCCATGGCGCCATCAGGGCTCTCCCAGGCCCCCTCCAGCTCCTGCCTCTCCCCTGCCCGTTCTTTTGGGTACCCAGCCCCAGCAGGGTGATTAATGCCTCGTGTTATACCACCAGCAGAAACAAGAGCCTGCTTTTTCCCATCCCCTAGTGAAAAGGACGTTGCCATGGAAATTGGAGACTGCATCACTTCTCTTCCTCACTTGCTGCTTTTTTTTTTTTTTTTTGCCCCTATATAGCGTTTATGATGGGTTTTTTTCTCAAACAACAGATGCGTCAGAAGAAACCCAAACCAGCAGGGTAATCACAAGATCCGGCTATCAGCCATGTTAGGTGACATTGAAATGACCTTGTGGGCTGGCGCAGCACAGCTCCTGTTCCCACAGCTCTGCCACTGCCAGGGACCAGGAAGCCGTACAGCACCAAGGCTGGTGGAGGTGCCTCCATCGCAGCCCCAACCTGCCCTGCCCTGGGGCCAGCGCTCAGCCGTGGCTCACACCCTCTTGGGATTCAAGCTGGGACCTTCCCAAGCAGCCCCAGGCATGGCACAGCCCACTGGCCCCACGCGGGGTCAGATGCCACGGTGTGCGGTGTTATGGAGACAGATACTTTCTGCTCCAAATTCCTCCTCCATTGCCAGGACAGATTCTCCCCCAGGAGGGATCCGCCACTTCTGTCCTCAGACCCGTCGATCCCTGCCCGCAAAGGCAGCAAGGTGGGCAGGTGGAGGGTGGGAAGGGGGGCGGTCAGGATCGAGCCCTGACTGCGAAACAGCAGCACAATGATGCTCAGATGCCCCTTGCCTTGGGCAGGAGCCCTGCCAGTGCCTGGTCGGTGTACCAAGGGCGGCACAAGTGGCCATTGCAAAAAGAAGCGGGTGTCAAGGCCACACAAGAAGCCAGGTGGAGCATCTCAGATGGCTCCTGGAGTTCACCTGGCAGCTCCACCGTGCCGGCTGGCCCCCCGGCTCGGGTCTGTCTCTGCCCTGCAGAGGTAACCCTTGCCAAAATGAACAGGAACATTGCCCCCCTCCAAAAATTACTCCAATGGGGACAAAAGCAGTAGTGGTCAGGATGGGGCTGCACAGGGCAGCTGTTCTGCATCTCAGTGCCAGCACACACTGGACACGGGGTGGAGGAGCAGCCAGGGATGGCACCGAGCAGCTCTGGGCATCCCAGCTGCAGCCACCCAGCTGGCCTGGCAAGCTGGAGACCAGGACACGGGGGAGAAGGGAGCACACCAAGAGCACCCAAGCTGAAACGCTCTCCCCACGCCCCTTTAATTCCCATTTATTTGCCCCACACACCACCCCCCCACACGTGCCTGGATGCTGCTGGTGGGTTTTTTCCTCTCCTGAGACCAGGCATCCTATGGCTTTTGCAAAGCTGCTGCAAAAGATTGGTACTCTGGCCAAAGGCGATTAAAAAAAGGCAGGGGGGGAAGACAGACATACAGACAAGAAGGGGAGGAAGACAACATCTGGAGATGACCCTCATCTTTGCCCTGAAGAGGCAGCGGCACGGAGAAGGTAGTGAGTGGGCAAGCACCGAGCAGGATAAAACCCGAGACCCACAGGAGAGAAAATAATCGCTGTATTTTAAAGCCTGCAGACGCATGGCTCCGGCCAGAGAATATTAATAGCCTTGCGGGATGAAAGCTGGGGTCCCTTCCTCACTGTCCTGATAGGAGCTGCCAGGAGAGGGGCCAGGGGGTGTTGGTGGCCGAGCTGGTCCCCACAGAGCTGGGGGGACACTGCAGGAACAAAGCAGCAGTGTTGGTGGGCAGGCAGCAAACCAAGGGGGCAACGGCTGTGAGTTGCGGGGCAGGGGGGAGAGGATGACAGAGAAGGGCTGACCCCTTTCCATCCCAGCCCCCGCTGCCTCCCCCCCACAGGGCTTAATGCATTAGGCAGAACAATCACACCTCCTGCCCCGGTACACACAGGGGTCTCTGGAAATAATCCCGAGAAGGGGGAAACTTGCTCTCATGCCCCCAAACACATTTATTTTTGGCTTCTCTGTGAGGAGCTTGAGGGGAACTGAGACAGTCCCTGACCCCTTTCCATCCCAGCCCCCGCTGCCTCCCCCCCACAGGGCTTAATGCATTAGGCAGAACAATCACACCTCCTGCCCCGGTACACACAGGGGTCTCTGGAAATAATCCCGAGAAGGGGGAAACTTGCTCTCATGCCCCCAAACACATTTATTTTTGGCTTCTCTGTGAGGAGCTTGAGGGGAACTGAGACAGTCCCGCTCTGCTGGGGACGTGGGGGGGGGG
>NW_009650252.1:100337-103036 GCF_000708025.1 Charadrius vociferus
CCGCGCTTGCAACAATGGGCTGGCGAGGCCCCTGCCCCTGCCTGCAGCCCTGCTGCCCCCCCGCCACGGGCAGGGGGATGAGGCGCTTGGAGGCGGGGTGCAGATAGGAGGGCTGGGGGTGGCAGGATGGGCACGGGCAGATCGCTTGGAGCAAACACAGCCATCGTGGAGGTGGGGGATACCCAATGCTCTTGATCAGGCCTGGGGAGTGCGCAGGTCGTCATGTGTCGTCCCCTCCTCCAACCCATCCGGGCCAGAAAGGATTCCTCGCCATGAGGGGAGCAGCTCCGCACCCCTGGCAGATGAAGCATCACTGCGCAACCGGGCAGGGAGAGCCCTCCCGCCCCGGGACGACAGAGACCGGCAGATGCTGCCCCCCAGACCTCCCCATACTTGCCAGGTGAGCAGGGGGGACCTGGCAGGGTCACAGAGCCACTCTGCACCCTTGGATGCCCTCCTCTCCCTCCCGCCTGGGTGGCCATGGCAGCCCTGCGGGTCGCACCGCAGGGGTGGTTGGCGCCGATGTTTCACCCATTGCCACTGCTGACAGTGACGCAGGAAGCCCAGGCAGGCAGGCATGGAGAGAAGGAGTTATTTCAGCTACTGTCCCATATGGAAGTTTCCAGAGCCACAGAGGAGGGATTCAGCTGCCTTTTCCACCCAGTACTTCCAGCAGTACTTCCCATTTAAAGAGGGGCGAATGCCAGAGACCTCCTGATAGGACAGGCAGCCCCAAGCCCCCTGCTACATCCCCCCTTCCCTGAGCACACTGTTCCCTTGCGAAGCCCACTCCCAGCCCTTCATCCTGCTGGTGTTGTGGCTCCAAGCCCCGTGGAAGCAGTGATGGGTCCCAGCATGCTGCGGTGTGCCATACACAGCCAGGCGATGCCATCAGGAGCTGCTTACTGACCGGTGCGTGGCTTCCACACTTGGGCAGGCGACCATGGGCTGGGCATCCCCGGCCCCACATCCACACACCAGCATTTTCCAAGTTTTTCTGACAGTTCCGCCCCAATTGCCTTCCAGGGATGCTGCTCCTATTCGGTACCACCAAATCCCAAGGGCTCGGTGCCACGTAGATCCCGCCACTGCCATTTCAACCACAGGACTGCATTTCCCCATGGGAAAGTTGACATCTCATCCCTGCCCCTATTCCCTCCTCCAAACAACCCCAGGTGCTACAGGCACAAAAGATCCTGGCAGCACAGTGCTCTCTGATGCGGCCAGACCACGTGCGCTCCTCCCCAGGCAGCACCCAAAGCCTTCCCGAGCCCCTCTGCCCCCAACGCCGGCACTCACTGGTGGTGCTTCCTGACATCTGGATAATACATTTAGATTCCCGGCTCATCTCGCGGGAGTTGAAGGGCCGGACGCGCACCGCCACCTTCACGGATGCCCCCGCCATTGCGCCGGCCGGAGGTGGGTGCTGCTAGCGCGGGACCAGTGGCTGTCCTGCAAGGAGGGGAGAAAAGGGGATTAGGAAAGCTTGCACCCCAATCCTCATCTCACAGCTTTGCCAGAAAAACGTATGGAAAGCCTGAACAACAAAACCTCCCAGGAATGCTGGTTTGGCTCTCCCGTCTCCTCATTTTATCTCAGGTCAGGACCCCCTGCTCAGTCCCAGGGGACATCCCTGCCCTTAACCCCAGACCCTCCATCATCCTGCAGCAGCACTTGGTGGGCATCCACAACAGGCGACAGGGCCACATAAGCACCATCAGCATCACCATTAGCATCACCATGACCCCTGAGGAGCAGTTTTTGCATCATGGAGTGCCAACAGCACTGAACAGGCAGCCCCTCGCTTGCAAGCAAGCCCACAGTCCCCTGCCCATCACCCAAGCCTCCTGCCTCCTCCCCAGCCCCAGCAGCAGGGCTGGGTGGAGGTGGGGAGGAAAACGATGGCATTCATGCTGAGAAAGGAGGTGGCTGTTGAACACAACCGCTGGTATTTGCCTCTCATTCAGCTCCCGGCAAAAGCAAAGCGCAGCATCAGCAGGAGCAGCACTGGCCAGCAAGCTGATGGGGATCGCGCTCAGCCGAAGCGTCCAGCTCACAATTATTTTTCCACTCCTTTGGCTGATAAATTTTTAATCACAAACCTCACAAGACAAAACAAACCACTCTTGCACAGCAGCCGCTCATCCCAGCATTGGTGTCCGGGCTCTCTGCATCTGGTCCCACCTTCCCCAAGCCCCAGTTAAGCCTCACTAGTGTTGGCGAAAAAAGGATGCTGGGGTCTGTCCCTTGACCACGGGGTCCTTCAGGATCAGCCCTGATAAAATCTGTTCCTGCCTTCTAATGTCCATCCCCTCCTGCTGCTCCTTGGCTCCCCATGCTGAGCCCGCTGTTGGAAGAGGAGCTCAGCACCCCACAGCATGGGCAGGCACTGCCCAGCTTCTCTGGCATCCCTGCCTGCAGGAGTCCTGCAAGGGTGCTTGCAAATGGCTTTTTGAGCCTGGTCTTTGCCAGCAGGATGCTCGTTCTGGGAGGAAGGAGGTCAGGAGCGAGTAATGGCACAGCTCTGGTTACACAGACCATGACCTGAAGGAAGTGGAGCAGCAATGATGGGTCCTCAACACGACATGGGTTTTCCCATGGTGGAAATGAAAGATAACAGCTGAATTTGTGCAAAAGGAGGGGGGGGGGGGGGGGGGGGGAAAAAAAAAAAACAAAAAAAAAAAAAGCACACACAACAA
>NW_009650252.1:103148-106325 GCF_000708025.1 Charadrius vociferus
GGGGGGGGGAGAACAAAATAAAACCACAGAATAGAATGCATCCCAAGAGAAGAAGATGGCTTTAACTCTAACCGAGGTTTGACAGCTCTGGTTTCATTTCCAAAGCGGGTGGGAGGAAAACCAATGTATGCTCTGCCCAAAGGCAGGTATATTCATGGCACAGTGGAAAAATTTACAGCCAGGAAGTATTGCAAGCTCAGTGCTGTCTTTCAAAAACGCTCCACCTGTTTTAAAAGCAAGCCTGCATCCCCCGACAGCAGGACAAATCTTCTCCCGTCAGAGTTCCCAAACCCTCCTCCCACCGCCCCGCTGGGGCGGCTCCAGAGCTCCCACTGCGCTCAGTCAGAGATCGCACCCTTAAATCCCACCAGTTCAAGCATTTGGTCTCAGGCTTTCTTGATCACAGATTATTTTAAGCGGGCGCTTAACGCCACAGTTGAGTCCCTGTGCCGGTGAGCGGGCTGGTGCATACCAACGGGCCTCTGCCTTCCCCACTCTGCTGCTTGCTCAGATGCAGGAAAGAGGAAAAATCAAACAGGACTCCTTGCCAAAGGGGAATGAAAAAGCTGGTTTTTCCCTTGAAACGATGGGATATGCTTCTGGGTAGAAGGGCTGCATCCTCACGAGGCCATCGGCTCCAGCTGCTCCACCCTGTGGCACCGCAGGCGCTGAGGGACAATGGCTCTGTTGCTGGACTAAACCCCACGCAGCACCCGACAACTGCCCGTGTCAAACACTTCCCTCTCCTCCTTCTGCAGCCAGGACAGCTCTCTTCCCCCCCACTTTGAGGTCTCTCCAGCTCCCAGGGCTACAAAGAGGTGGGTTAGGTCCCCGGACTCCCATTTGCGGCACAGCCCTCCGCAAGAGCCATGGGCACCGGAACGGCACACCCATCAGCGACACCACCAGCCCTGGGACTGACTGATGCCCACTACAGGCCACTTCAGACCCTGCCCTCCTTGCCTCCTGCCCCTGCCCCATTGTCATCACATCCCCCTCCAGCCCTATCGCTTCCCGTGAAGAAGCTCTGGTTTCTCCTTCATCCCGCTTTTCCAGGCACCTCATCTTGCTGCGTGCCCTCCATCGGTGGCTGTTTGCCTTCCTCTAATGGGAGGGCTCACTCAGCCCCACACCAGTACCCCCCCAGCCCACCCTCGCTGGCCACGAGAAGCCCCCTCCTCCCCAGCAGGGACCTTTTCTCTCTCCCTGCCATCCTGATGCCCACATCCCAGCGTATGCCCAGCAAGCCAGCCAGCTCGCCTAGCCCACCAGCACAAGCTGCTCTCCCCAGCAGTATACACTGCTGCAGAGCAGCAAGCTCAGCTCCATTTTCTGTCTCCATCCATTTCCTTCAGCATCCTTGGTCGGCAACGTGCCACTCCCCTCCTGCTCCTCTGCAGCTCTCCAGTCCCACCTCTGCCACATCGGCACAAGGAACCCAGGCAGTGCCATGTCCCCGTGGGGACCACTGGCAGCCCCCTGCCCAGCTCCTTCCCGAGCCTCCTCTCTCTCCTTTCCCCGACTCTTTATTTTCCTGGTGAGGAATTCAGCCCTCAGCCCATGTAACATGGCAGCACCACCAGCCATCGCTGGCCGCAGGCGCTCAGCATCCCACAGAGAGAGGGGACGCATTGCAGCGGGCAGGCTGTGGTGCAGGCAGGGCAGGCAGGGCAGGGGCAGGCAGGGCGGCTAGAGCCCAGCCAGCTCGCTTTGCGTGGGGACAGTCAGCCACCGCCTGCTTAATCCGCCATCGAGAGAAATTCAATAAGCCGCTATCAGCTTTTCCCTGGGAGCAGGCCAGTGCCGCGGCCCCGCTCCCTGCTCCCTCCCTGCCTCCTTCCCAGGAGCCACCCCACACACAAGTGAGGAGGACAGCAGAGTCCCCAGGGCCGTGGTGCCATGGGGGGCATCTGGACCTGTCCCCAACTCTGCAGGGCATCTCTTCCCCCACCATGCTGAGCAGCCTGCTGCGCTCTGCCCAGCCCTGAGGGCACACCCACTAGCCCTCGGTGGTGAGAGAAAGGCCTAGAGAGCAATGATTAACTGGATCAGCTAAGATTAATTGGGCAGAGATCAGCTGACAAGAGCTCTCTTAAGTCTGAGGGCTACTAACCGGCAGCCACCGCTGAGAGGTGACCAGTGGGATGGGCAGCATTGTCCCCAAGTGCCACCCACAGTGAACAGTGAACTCATCCCTAAGGATGCTGCAGCAGACATGCTGTGCTGCCTGCCCCCTGGGTGCCGCAGGACACCGGGGGTGGAGGGATGCTAACACGAGTCGGCACAGCCAGGATACCCCACTGCCTGCGCCCAGCACAGGGTGGGGGCTGCCTCACTGGGGCCGCCGAGGGAAATCCAAGGCGAGTTTCTCCTTTTGTCTGCGTGCATCCCTGTGTCACCTCGGTGGCGAGGGCGGACACCCTGTCTGGCTGTGCCTCCTGAGCCACGATGCTCTCAGCCACCAAAGGGGCTTTGTTTTAATGAGCGCTTCCCCTGCACCCCTTGTTGGGGGGCCCCCAGCTCCACCTGGGACCGCAGGACCCTGCCCTCCCTCTGGGGACAGTGGGGGACCCTGGGGACAGCTGGCCCAGATGACATGGCACCATCTGATGACATGGCTGTCATCTGATGACATGGCTGCCAGCTGAGCCCGGCGGCTGCTCCCTGCTCGCCTCCCACCCCACACAGGGCAAGGGGCCGTGACGGTGCAGTTTTCCCCAGAGCAGCACCCACCAGCAGGGAAACAGCAGGGCAGGGGCCAGTGCCCCGCCCCCCGTTCCCTGGCAGAAATCCAGCCCCCAGCTTCCCCAGTGCCATCATGGGCACCCTGGCCTGTGCCTCCTCACCTCCTGCCCTCCCCAAGGGGGGCGACACAGCTTCAGGGCACTGTTTGGGGGTTCTTGCGTATTTCAATACAGATTAAATTGGCCAGCAGCAGATTTAAGGCCGTGGATGAGGGGGTCTGCTCCCCATCCCTACTATACTCCTTCACCATTCCCTCCATCTCCCTCTCTTCTGCATGCCAAAACCCACCATGGGGAAAAGCTGCACAGACAAGGCAGTGAGCTCTGGCGGAGGGGGAGGTGAGTGGTGGGAGAAACACAGGTCCCGATACCCCCGGCGTTTGGGGGCTGCAGCTACAGCCACACACAGGGAGGCAGGGGGGGGTGGCCGGGT
>NW_009650252.1:108494-109968 GCF_000708025.1 Charadrius vociferus
GCAGGGGCAGCAGGGCGGCTAGAGCCCAGCCAGCTCGCTTTGCGTGGGGACAGTCAGCCACCGCCTGCTTAATCCGCCATCGAGAGAAATTCAATAAGCCGCTATCAGCTTTTCCCTGGGAGCAGGCCAGTGCCGCGGCCCCGCTCCCTGCTCCCTCCCTGCCTCCTTCCCAGGAGCCACCCCACACACAAGTGAGGAGGACAGCAGAGTCCCCAGGGCCGTGGTGCCATGGGGGGCATCTGGACCTGTCCCCAACTCTGCAGGGCATCTCTTCCCCCACCATGCTGAGCAGCCTGCTGCGCTCTGCCCAGCCCTGAGGGCACACCCACTAGCCCTCGGTGGTGAGAGAAAGGCCTAGAGAGCAATGATTAACTGGATCAGCTAAGATTAATTGGGCAGAGATCAGCTGACAAGAGCTCTCTTAAGTCTGAGGGCTACTAACCGGCAGCCACCGCTGAGAGGTGACCAGTGGGATGGGCAGCATTGTCCCGAAGTGCCACCCACAGTGAACAGTGAACTCATCCCTAAGGATGCTGCAGCAGACATGCTGTGCTGCCTGCCCCCTGGGTGCCGCAGGACACCGGGGGTGGAGGGATGCTAACACGAGTCGGCACAGCCAGGATACCCCACTGCCTGCGCCCAGCACAGGGTGGGGGCTGCCTCACTGGGGCCGCCGAGGGAAATCCAAGGCGAGTTTCTCCTTTTGTCTGCGTGCATCCCTGTGTCACCTCGGTGGCGAGGGCGGACACCCTGTCTGGCTGTGCCTCCTGAGCCACGATGCTCTCAGCCACCAAAGGGGCTTTGTTTTAATGAGCGCTTCCCCTGCACCCCTTGTTGGGGGGCCCCCAGCTCCACCTGGGACCGCAGGACCCTGCCCTCCCTCTGGGGACAGTGGGGGACCCTGGGGACAGCTGGCCCAGATGACATGGCACCATCTGATGACATGGCTGTCATCTGATGACATGGCTGCCAGCTGAGCCCGGCGGCTGCTCCCTGCTCGCCTCCCACCCCACACAGGGCAAGGGGCCGTGACGGTGCAGTTTTCCCCAGAGCAGCACCCACCAGCAGGGAAACAGCAGGGCAGGGGCCAGTGCCCCGCCCCCCGTTCCCTGGCAGAAATCCAGCCCCCAGCTTCCCCAGTGCCATCATGGGCACCCTGGCCTGTGCCTCCTCACCTCCTGCCCTCCCCAAGGGGGGCGACACAGCTTCAGGGCACTGTTTGGGGGTTCTTGCGTATTTCAATACAGATTAAATTGGCCAGCAGCAGATTTAAGGCCGTGGATGAGGGGGTCTGCTCCCCATCCCTACTATACTCCTTCACCATTCCCTCCATCTCCCTCTCTTCTGCATGCCAAAACCCACCATGGGGAAAAGCTGCACAGACAAGGCAGTGAGCTCTGGCGGAGGGGGAGGTGAGTGGTGGGAGAAACACAGGTCCCGATACCCCCGGCGTTTGGGGGCTGCAGCTACAGCC
>NW_009650252.1:110521-111408 GCF_000708025.1 Charadrius vociferus
AGCGGCAGCTGCCCCCTCCCAGACAAAATGGAGGTCAGTGGCGGGGATGGCAGAGCCCACCACACCCCTGGCTGTACCCCAGGGGGGACTGCTGCTGCCCACCCCCACCCTGCATTCCCCCATCCCATGCTACCCAGGCCACTTGCCAAGGGGCTGCTCTGGGCACTGAGGCGTGGAAGGATGGCAGTGGGGCGGCAGGGGGGATGCTCGGCTGGTTCCCTGACCTCCCCCAGACCCACAGCAGAGGCGTGGGACCTGAGCAAGCAAGAGACCCCAGTGCACCAGGGGCGTGCAGGGTCCAGGGGAGGGGATGCTGTCCCATCAGGGAGGAGGAGGACGCGGAGCAAGACAATGGGGCAGGTGCAGGGCTGCTCTCTGGGAGCCAGGGTGGCCAAGCACAGGGCTCTGCACCAGCCCCTCCGCCCAGGGATCCCCCCCCCCCTCCAGCCAGGAGCCATCGGCACTGGCCTGCAGTGACATGGCGGCCTTCACCCAGCTGCCCCCAAGCCCAAGGTCAGCAAAATAGCAGCTCATCCTTGCGGCACAAGCAAGAGCCTTGGCTTCGCAGCGCCTTCACTAGCCACAGCCACCCCTCCCCCCAGGGGGCGAGAGCCCCAGCCGGGACACCCACTGCTCCCTCCAGCACCATCGTTGACTCTGAAGCGTAATGATGACAGAGCAAGATGGCTCAACTTCATGGCCAGAGCCACCTGCCCCAAAGGGGAGAGCAGGGGCAGCTCTACGGTGAAAACGGGTCCGTGTGCCCCCTCCCACCAGCTGCAGGGACAGCATCCCCCCCTCCTCACCCCAGGCCGCTGTCGGGGCAGCAGAGGCGTTGCCCTATCCCCGGGAAGTACCCCCCCCGGCGGGATCCTTCTGGAAGCCGG
>NW_009650252.1:111945-112997 GCF_000708025.1 Charadrius vociferus
CACAGTTTTCCCCCCGCCCCGGGCCTCGGTACCCTGGCCCCCGCCGGCACACTGCCCCCGGGAAAGCCGCCCCCCCCTCCGGGGGCTTCCCCCCGCCGGCCTCGGCTGTCAGCACCCACCCCGCTCCTCCAAGGGGTGAGCCCCTTCCCAGCCCCCAGGCGGGCAGGGCCGGCTCCCTGTCCATCTGCGCTGGGGAATTTAGACCCAGGGCGGAAAGAAGATTAAGCCTTCCCCGCCAGCTGTTTCCAGCAGTGCATCCTCCCTCGCCCCTCCACGCTGACCACATGTGAGGCCACATGTCCCCTCCCTGCCCCGGCCTTACCGTGGAGAACAGGTCTCCATCCACCCACCCACTGTAGCAGTAGTGGTGGGTCTCCAGCAGGTTTCTCCCAACAGTGTTTTAAGGACTGAGCGTTTTGGCAATGCTGCGAGCATCCATCAGCAATCCCGGCAGCCCCCTCATGGCTGGGGCACAGGATGAGGGGCTGGCTCAGGAATTCTCAGGACTTGTGGCCCTCGTGTCGGTAGGTGATGACCGGGCAGCAGTCTCCAGGCTAACTCTGGTTTTCATCATCCATGCGATGTCGACCACACCGGCTCCCAGTTCCTCTCAGAGACAAGCATCCATCCGAGCAGAAGTGCTCTCGCCTGGCACCATGCCAGCCCCACATGCCTGCCCCGAGTGCCTTCAGCAGCAGCCAGTTTTGCTGGGGGGGGACACACAGGACTTTCCACCCCATAACCGTCATCCCCAAAGCTTCTCTCACTTGAGTGGCTCATCTGGCCAAGGACCCGGTCCTGGACGTGCCAGGAGCCAGCAGCAAGCAGCTCGTTTATGTTTCAGAGTATGGATGGCAGAGAATATGCCGGAGGATGGGCATGATACCATGGACACACATGGCAGGTGACAGGCACAGGACACTGAACAGTCACGCATGGCCCGTGGCATCATCAGGACATGCTGTGATGCCCGCAAGCCAGGCTGAGCCCACAGAGCACGGCTCGCTACGGCAGGGGCGGCAGCCCTGTCCCACCCCCCAGGTCAGCCCGCG
>NW_009650252.1:113050-114524 GCF_000708025.1 Charadrius vociferus
GTGCTGTGTGCCCCACAAGCCAGGCTGAGCCCACAGAGCACGGCTCGCTACGGCAGGGACTGCAGCCATGTCCCACCCCATGGCTCTGCCCTTGTGTAAACCATCCCCATGGCCAGCCTTCTCCAGGTGCCCATCGCTCAGACAGGCATCCTTCTGCAGGGCAGGTCCTCGGGCAGGGAGACCTGGCCAACAGAGCTTTGTGGTGCTGGAAGAGTCATGGTGGCTGTGCCGGGCCAGTCCCAGCACAACCATCCCCCAGCACAGGAGCTGCGTGCCCAGGTGGCTCTGCCCTTGTGTAAACCATCCCCATGGCCAGCCTTCTCCAGGTGCCCATCGCTCAGACAGGCATCCTTCTGCAGGGCAGGTCCTCGGGCAGGGAGACCTGGCCAACAGAGCTTTGTGGTGCTGGAAGAGTCATGGTGGCTGTGCCGGGCCAGTCCCAGCACAACCATCCCCCAGCACAGGAGCTGCGTGCCCAGGAGCAGGGATCCCATCTGCTGGGATGATGTTGGGAACCATCAGCTATGGTGTCCTGGGGGCCGTGGGGACAGGGTCTGCATAGGTGCTTGCCAATCCTGAGGCTGGAGTGCCTGGGGAGCAAGCCCCCTCAGCACTATCAAGGGGGAAACCCCTAAAATGAGGGGGCTGAGACAGCAGGGATGGTGGTGGTGACACATTAATTGGACATGGAGGCAGGCGGGGCAGAGTCCGGGCTGGTGGGGGGAGCACTGAGCCCTGGGGTCAAGGTCCACGGAGACACTGCTGGCACAGGATGCACTGCGCTGTGGTGCTGGGTGCTGCGCAGGCAGTCACCACTGTTCCTCTCCTCTGGTCTCAGCTCTGGGGGATGGCAACGCGTGCCATGGCCACCAGCCTGCTCTGTGTCCCCCCACCCCAGGACCTGCTCCGGCCCCTGGCTGTGCCAGAGAGGCTGCTGCTCGGACCAGGGCCCAGCAATGTGCCCCCCCGCATCCTGGCTGCGGGTGGCCGGCAACTCCTGGGCCACATGCACCCCGAGGTGCTGCAGGTGAGCTGCCCAGCCTTCCTCCCCTCCTCTCCCTCGCCCCCTGCAAGGGGCTGAGACAGCTTTCCTGGGTTGAGGGGGCAATAGAGGTGCTAGTCGGTCCCCTGCCACCACAGGTGATGGATGAGATCAAGGCAGGCATCCAGTACGCCTTCCAGACGCAGAACCGTCTGACCCTGGCCATCAGCGGCACCGGCCACTGCGCCATGGAGGCTGCCCTCCTCAACGTCTTGGAGCATGGTGACACCACACTGGTGGCTGTCAATGGCATTTGGGGACAACGCGCTGCCGACATTGCGAGGAGGTTGGGTATGTTGGGGACAGCCAGACAGCACTGGCAGGATTCAGGGGTGGGGCTCGTGGGCGGGGTGCCAGAATGTGACCCCTGGCTTGCTGTCCCCATCTCGGCAGCAGTGGCCAGAGACACCACCTTTGCTGCCGGGGAGCGCC
>NW_009650252.1:115025-123570 GCF_000708025.1 Charadrius vociferus
CTGGTTTCGCGCCCCCATTTCGGCAGCATTGGCCAGTGACACAACTTCTGTGGCCGGGGAGCGCTCCAGGTTTTTTCCAGGGTGAGGTCCCTCTGCTTACGGTGGTTTATGGCTTTTCCACTGGGCAAATCTGTGGGAGGCTGGACCCTGGCAGGCGGCTGCATGCCTGCTTCACACATGTCTGATCCCCCAGAGGAGCAAGTGTCTGCCCAGTGGGAGACATGCCCAAACCTCAGCCTCCCTCTGCTCAAATCCCTCCCAGGAGCCAATGTCCACGAGCTGCTGAAGCCCCCAGGCGAGTACTTCGCTCTGTGGGACATCGAGGAGGTGAGTGCCAGCCACGGTGCAGGGCAATGGGTGCGAGCCAGCCTTGGGGACAGTCACCTTTGCCTCTGTTTCATGCAGGGCCTGACACGGCACAAGCCCTCAGTGCTCTTCATCACTCATGGCGAGTCCTCCACGGGGGTGCTGCAGCCGCTGGAGGGGCTGGGCGAGCTGTGCCACCGGTCAGTGCATGGCAGGCACCCATGGGGGCTGGTGGTACTCCAAGGTCGCCCTCGGGGGCTGGGGCATGGGGATTTAAATGCCTCGGGTTCTCCTCTGGCTCTGTTGTGCTGGAAGCAGTTGGTGCCAGTGAAACACACGGCCTTGAGGGGATTGGGGTGCAGGCAGAGGGGTGGCAGGAGCAGGTGGCAGGAGGAGGTGGCAGGAACACCAGGCTGAGCTCTGTCCTCCCACAGGCATGGTTGCCTGCTGCTGGTGGATGCAGTGGCATCGCTTGGGGGAGCCCCCATCTTCATGGACCGGCAGGGTAAGAGCCACAGCGCCGTCACGGGCACGCAGGGGACCAGAGGGCTCACGCCTGGGCCAGGGACAGGGGGAGTGGAACAGATCCCCACATTTCATGCTAGCAGCACTAGAAATTGGGCCAGCTGCAGCCAGAGAGCCTGTTCCCCTCGGGGGACCATCAGCAGTGGCAGGGTGTCCCCCAAAGCAGGCCAAAGACAAGCAGGACCCCTGTGCTGCCCACCCACCACTTGCAGCCGGGTTGGGCAGGACTCAGGGAATCCCCACTGGGAGCCCTCAGTCCCTAAGAAGCTGCCTCCCTTCTTGGGCAGAGATCGACGTCCTGTACTCGGGGTCTCAGAAAGTCCTCAACGCCCCCCCTGGCAGTGCCCCCATCTCATTCAGCAAGCGAGCCAGGTAAGGGCAGCCCTGTCCCACTGGGAGGAAAGGCGATGGGGCTGGGGTGGAAGGCTGTGTCCCCCACCACCACTCTTTGCCAGCCACCCACTCTAGCCCTACTCGGTGGCGTGCGCCCAGCAGCAGCTCTGCGGGGGTCAGAGCCTGGCCCATCCCTGAGCAGCAATGGGTACTGGAGCCGAGCTCACCGCCCACTTCAGGGGATCCCTGGGGCTGGTGAGGTCAAGGTCCAGCTCCTCCCAGCACCCAACTTTGCCAGGGAGAAGATGCTCAGGAGAAAGACAAAGCCCCCATCCTTCTACCTCGACATGAGCTGGCTGGCAAACTACTGGGGCTGCGATGGGGAGCCACGAAGGTAAGGGTAGGCTGTCCCCAGACAGATGGCTATGGCTGACCCACTGCAGCCTTCACCCTGGCTGGGGGGCTGCCTGATCTGCAGGGCTCAGGCCTCATCTCCCCATCACCCCATCGGCTGGTCACGAAGTGGCCCTGGGGGATTTGTGACCCCTCTGCGCTGGGTGAAGAGGAGGGAGGACGCGGCACCCCCAGTTTTCCCCCACACCTCCAGCTCGGCTCTGCCACCAGCCGGGCCAAACCTGCCTGGGCACCCCTTGGGTTTTGCAGGTACCATCACACAGCACCAATCAACAGCTTCTTCAGTCTGCGGGAAGGCTTGGCCATGCTGGCGGAGCTGGTGAGTGGCACCAGGCAGGCAGGGGAGCACCAGCAGTGCCAGTGGGGTTTGGCGGAGCAGTGGGTGCCGGGACCTTCTCCCTCCTCTCTGCCTGCAGGGTCTGGAGAGCTCATGGGAGCGCCACCGGGCCAACTGTGCCCAGCTGTGCCAGGGGCTGCGCGACCTGGGGCTTGAGCTCTTCGTGAAGGAGGAGGTGGGTACGGGGTGAGCACAGCACCACGGTGCAGGAGCAGCATGAGGACATGGCCCCATGCAGCTGGAGACGTGGCAGGAGAAAAAACTCTCCCCTCCCAGTGATGCTCTCTCCTGGCAGGTTGCCGGGCTCACCGGGGGACAGGGCTGTGGCCAGGAGCTGCAGATTTAACCCGGTTTCTCCCTTCCCCAGAAGGCGAGACTTCCCACAATCACCACTGTCAGGGTGCCGGAGGGCTATGACTGGAAGGACATCACCGCCTTCCTCATGGACAACCACGCCATCGAAATCGCCGGGGGGCTGGGCCCCTCGGTTGGCAAGGTGGGCAGTGTCCTCCCCTCCCGATGCCCACAGCCAGGCAGCCAACCCGCCTGTGGCCACATCCACCCGTCGTCCCACACCCCACCATTAACGGGTGCTCTCTGGCTGCAAACAGCAAACACAGGGCTGGATGCATCCTCATCGCCTGCAGCAATGCATAGCGGCTCCTAACCACACACAATTGAAGCGCGTAATTGAATAACCGTGCCCGTAATTAGCAGGGTGACACGTCTTTAGGGGAAATGCGTGTTATATAGGAGCAAGCAGGGACTTGGGCACAGGCACTTCATGCCCGGCTGCACTGCATGGCCGCTCCGCGCGTGCCCCCTGCTCTGCGTCCTGCTCGCAGGGAGACAGTGCCGGGACATGGCCACAAAGGTGGGCGCTGCAGGGAGACCCTTGCCCTTTTCCTCCCAGGTCCTGCGGATCGGCCTCATGGGCTGCAACTCGACCAGCAGCAATGTAGACCGGGTGCTGCATGCCCTGAGGGACGCCCTTGGGCGCTGCCACCGCAGCAGGCTGTGAGCACCCCTGCAAAGGATGGGGGGGTCCGGACGAGGCGGTGCGGTGCTCCCCGTCCATGCCCGGCTGCAGGATCTGCTGCAACACCCAGCACCCCAAGCCAGAGAGGGAAGGAGAAGCTGGAAGAGCAGGGGATGTGGAGGTGAGGGCTGCAGCTTGGCAAACATGGGACATGGCTCAAAACACATTCTCCCAGTCCCCGTGCAGGGTCACTTCTCCCCCTGGACACGAGGGCTGGATGCAGGATCCAACCGCAGGTCCCTTCCCCTCCCACTGCCACCACCCTCAGCTGTCCCAGCACCAGAGCCCCACAGCACAGGACACCATCCCCTGCCCCCCCTGCCCCAGTTAGGCACCATGGGATGAAACACCTACCCCGGCGCCCAGCTCTACCAGGGGAGCCACGAGGCTGTGCATCCCCATGCAGCTCCAGCAGATGTGTGCTCTCTCTCCAGTACGATCTTTCCTCAATAAAGCAACATGGCAGCGTGCTGCTCCCTGGCCCCGTAGCTCGCCTTGCGCACACCCCCCGCCCCCCGAGTTTCGAGACATCCAGATGTGGTGGCAGAGGGGGTCCCGCTCAGCTCTGCTGGGGGATTTCTCGCTGGATCTTGGAGAGGAGCTGGGACATTGCCGAGTGGCGGGCGCCATCCTGGATCCGGTACACCTGGAACTAAGTGGAGGCAGGTGGGGAGTGAGGGGAAAGGGCTGCACACTCTGCTTGAGCCCGCGCCCCATTGAGCATCACCGGCCTCCTGCAGCCTCCACGGAGTGGTTGGGCAGCACATGCCAGTGGCTACCAAGGGCCAGAGGTCTCGGGGCCGGGGGCGGGGGGCAACTCCCAGCACATCCTAAGCTGCCCAGCCCAGGTGGTTTCTGGTGCTGCCGCACCCTGCCTCACAAGACCAGCCCAGGGTCTCCGGTCCCTGTTACCTGGCTGAGCAGGATATCAAAGTAGGCTGTGTCCCAGTAGGACCCATCCTTGTCGGGGAGCTGCAGGAGGGCTCGGGTGCCGGCGTCTGCCTGCCAGCTGTCAGTGCGTGCAGGGAGGCCAAAATGGAAGCGGAGGAAGCGGGGGGGGTCCTGGGCGAAGCTTTCCACCTTATGGTAGAGGGAGGCGAGATCCCACGGCTTTCCTTGGAAGAGGTTCTCCTCCGGGTGCAGGAAATGGGGCAGGCGCTGGATGGCCAGGCAGCGGAGGAGGATCACCAAGAGCCTGTAGACGGAGCCCTCCAGGTCCTGCCAGTCCTCTGAGGAAGGGAAGAGCTCCGTGCTCCACAGCAGCACCATCTGCGGGGAGGGAGAGAAGGGTGTGGGATGGGGCACTCCCCACAGTGGCCGTGCCTTCACACCCTGCAGGTGGCAGGGCTGAGCCCTCAACACAGACATCACACCCCCAGTAGCCTAGGGCTGCGCAGGCTCTTGGAGGTGCCGCTTCGGCTGCTGAAGGCGCAGCCGAAGCCCGACCACCCCTTAGTTTGGACGCTTTGCTTCCCTCCCTGAAGAGCCCCTGTCTCAGCTCTGAGGGAGGTCCCAGCTCTGCAGCAGCTCTGAAACAACACACCCGAGCTTTCCTGCAGGCACCAAGCGATAGTGAAAAACCCTGCTTGTGGTTTCCATCGGCTGCTGGCAAGGCAGGTGGATCCCCAGCAGCTGCCATGCCAGCTTCCTCGGCACTAATGCCTCTTGGTGACATGGCGTAATGGGTGACACATGCAGCGGGCTGGAGCAGAACATGCTTTTTTGGAAGGACAGATGCATACTGCAGCCTTTTTTTAAAAAATAAAATTAAAAAAAAAATAAAAGAGCACAACATAAAGCGAAACACACAGGATTTGGGTTATGGCTGGAGCCATTCTCTCAGCAGAAGATGACTTTGCCTCCTTCTCCACCCCGGCCCAGAGAGCCGCCACAAGGCAGGGCACACCCGGATTGTGCCACCAGGTGCTGCCCCCAGCACGGCCCCTTTCCTGACCGGTGTCACCAGCTGGCGTGGGTCCAGCATGCTGAAAACAGGTTGGGTGGGGAGAGAAGGGTTTTGTCAGGAGAGACGCCACCCTCAGCCCTGCACGGGCACCTCCCAGCACGCTGAGGCACAGGACAACCGACAGTGTAGCAGGCAGGCACGGCCATGCAATCCCCAGCATGTCCTCTGCAGACACAGGCAGCCTGTGTCATGGGATGACTGGCACATCAGCTCAGAGCTCCAGCTCTTCATGGTCAGGGGGTTTAAGGCTGGAGGTTGCTGGTTCAAGGAAGAAGGATCAAACCCTTCTAACCATCGCCAGTGATGTGTATCCCTTCTGGACACAGCTATGGGCTGGTACACCCCAAAGCACTGCAGGAACTTGGGTTTGTTGCTTGGGATCGTCTTCCAGCAGTGACTTGGCTGGGGCGGGATGTGGGGGAGCAGCCTTGGCTCTGCCTGCCCAGAGAGCCATGGTTCCCACCAGCAGAACCTACCTACCTTCAGCTGGTTGAAGGTGAGAGCACCTTTTCCACCCTCCTCTCCCCAGTCCTGGCTGCGGAGCTGGTCAAGCAGGCGAAGGCTGTCCAGACGGGGTCCCTTCAGTGTGTCCACTGCCTGGAGCAGCTTAAGGATGGGGAGGTGAGTAGAGGATCTGGCCAGAGAAAGTGGGGTCCACTGAGAGATGGAGACCTGCATCCTCCCAGCTGGGGAGAGGATACCTGCAGTGACCTGGCCACCCACATGGCCCCAGGCATGCAGTATCCTGGATCCACCTCAAACACCCACCTTCGGTGAAGAGGGACAGGGGAGATTTGCAGCATGATGGGGATGCTGCTGAGCAGCTCCTGCCTTCCCAGGAGGGACAGGAAGGGAGGGGAAGTGGGGTTGTGCTCCTCTACGTGCAGCAGGGAGGGCTGCAGGCTGCCCTGGAGGGGAGGCTGGACTGGACACCAAGGAGGGGCTGAGCATCTGGCTGGACCACATTGTGGCCAAAATAAGCCTGGGCTGGTCCAGCCGGATGCTCAGCCCCTCCTCAGGGCTGGGTAGCTGTGCTGGCAGGTGAAATGTGTATCACCCTGGCCCCCCTCCCACCCACAGCCTGCCCTGGGAAGCACCTTGTCACCCTGTTGCTGCCAGATGCCCAGGCTCACTCCCGAAGCCTGAGCAGCAATCTAAGAGCTGCCCCCCTCCGTGCGGCTGGGATTCAGCTCCTGCGAAAAATCTGGGGGGGCCCTCCTTCAGCTGCATCCCCCCCTGCCCCCTTTTCTTGAACTGCCTGACTTTTGAGGGTTTTTCCCCAGGTTTGGGCATCACGAGGGGGTGACTTCACCCTCCTGTTGACACGTCCCTTCCACTTTTCCATCCCCTTTTTGCCTACACTCGGCAGTGCCGCCAGCCAGGGGGGGATCCCTGGGGCAGGGTCACCCCATGCCGCATGCAGCCAAGCCGCTCACCTCCAGCAGTGGGGAGAGGCAGGGACAAAGTGGGCCTCTTCTGTGGCCTTCTGGAGGCTGCCTTCAGGGAAGCCCCTGTCGCTCTGCCGCCCCTTGAGCCGTAGAGGCTCCTGCTGCCTCCTCACCACAGGGACGATGTCAAAGCGGACGGTCTTCCAGCCACCGCGGATCAGCAGGGAGAGCTCCATAGTATCTTCCTTCAGATTTTCAGCACTGAGGTCACCTAGATGCAGAGGGTTTGGCTGTGGTTAGGAGGTCACCGCAGCTGGTCCCGCAGGCTGGACCGGGTATGTGCCACAACACCCGTGGGCAACGTCCCACCCCACTCGACTCATCCCTTTCCAATGCTGTGGTTTGGCCGTGGTTCCCTGGTGAAAGCCGTTCTTCGAACCCCGCTGGTTCGAAGAAGTATCGCTCCAGCAGGGCTCAGGGCCAGGCTAGTGGGTGTGGGCATAGAAGGAAGCCTCAAGCAGCCGGACGAGGCCATGCTGCTGGGTGGCTGAACAGTGCCAAGAAATACAATGTGGTCCAAGAAAAAAGGACCAGGAAAGGTCTCAGGTTGTGGGGGCAGAAGAAGATGAAGGGCTCTGGCTTGGCTGAGGAGGAAGGAGGAAATGGCAGGCTTGCTGGGGCTGGGTTAAGACACTTTCAGACCCGCTGGTCCTCTCACATCACATTTCCATCAGGGCTGAGATTTACTTCAAGAAACACCTTTGGAGATGGAAATGTGTGAAAAAGTTGATGGGACGCCTACAGGCATTCCCAGGGTCCCTTCCCCACCATCTCCTTCCCAAGGACGCTGTTCCCAGCTGAGACCCGTATGTATGCAGGCTCAGACCCATGCCCCCAGGTCCTGGTGCAACCCTGACGTGCTTCCTGCTCGCCCTCCAAACAACCTCCTCCAGGGAGCAGGGGGCATCAGAGGCCAGGAGAGACAGGGAACATGGTTAGGGGGAGCCAAGCACACAAAGTCCCTGAGCAAACCCTCCCTGGGGACTAATGGCAGGGCTGGGTGAACCCTCCATGGAGCTGCCACCCACCAAGGAGGGTGCCATCAGCCCAGGGTGAAGATGCCCGAGGATGACTCTGCTACCGTGGGACAGCAGGGAGTAGTTTGCATCTGCCCTTCCTTAGCTGAGGGCAAAGCCTGTCCCAGCACATGGCAGGGCACTTGCTTGCTCGTTCGTGCAGGCTTTGGACTTATGCCCCAGCCCATTTGCACAGGGCCCACCGCCAAGCTGGGCTCCCCAGCTGTGCTGGAGGCAGCTCCCACCCAGGCAAGCACCCAGCCGGCATACGCACCTGGCTGAAGCAGGAACTGTCGTTGGCAGTGCACAATGGCTGAAACAAGGAGCTCTTTCAGGTGCTGGAGGACTTTGCCCGGAACCAGGCACCGTGCACCACCTCCCCACTCCATCACACCCACGGTGCTGGTCCAGTCCTCCAAGTCCGTCCCTGGAGAGGGCACTTCCAGACAGCAGGTGCCCAGCCCCGAACGGTGCCCGGTTGGCGTGTCCCCAGGCCAGCATGCCAGCACCCGCAGGGCATCACCATCGATCCGCAGGGGGACCTCCACGGTGACAGCATCCTCGGAGGTGCAGAGAGCAAACTCAAAGGCTTCCAGGTTCCTGGCATAGTCCACGAGGAAGCGGGGGTCCCTGGCGTGGACACCCTCCAGCAGGGTCAGCAGGATGTCCTCAGCCCTCTGGAAATGCTCCAGCCGCTGCCTCTCACGGGACACGATCACCCCGAGATAGCTGTGCCAGAGGGAAGCACTGGCTGCCATGGCAGCTCCACTGCCGTTCCGAGCCTGCTCCGAGCAGGAGTAAAAATACGTGGGCAGGGAGGGCAGGGCTGGGAGTCGGCACAGGGTGGGCGGAGGGAAGCCACAGCTGGGCGTTGGCAAGCATCTCTGCTGGGCGAGCGCCAGGGAGAGCTGCTGGGAGCACCGTGTCCCCCCCAGGGCAGACCCAAGGCGGGGGACTCAGTCACACCGTGGCCAACCCCCGGGCAATCCAGCAGGATGACAAGGGACGCTCTGCCATCAGGGTCACACCAGGACGATGCTGTGGTCTCCCACACCTCTCCCGGCACCGGCGCTGCACGCTGGCAGCATCCCCCTTGCAGCAGGTGCCAGAGGAAGGCAAACCACCACCCTCCTACCCTGGCCCGGCCTGGCTCCGCCGGGG
>NW_009650252.1:124044-130424 GCF_000708025.1 Charadrius vociferus
GTGGGGGCGGCAAACCGGCGCTTTTGGCCCCAAAACCGCTGGGCGGGGGGAGCGGGACGTGGCACCAGCAGATGCGGCTGAGGCAAGGGCCGTGCTTTGGGTTGGTACCTGCCCTCAGTCCTCCAGCATCTCCGACAAATCCCGGGGGGGAACACGGGGGGGTGCATGCCGTGCCCTCCCTCGGGGCAGGTTCTGCAGCTTCGCATTCCCTGGCCCGGAGCTCTAAATAATTATAGCCCCTGGACGGAAGGCAGGGCTCTCCCGGCAGGTTCAGAAATCCCAGGTTTCCCTGCAAAGCGTTCCTGCCCTTGGTCAGAGCAGGGAAGGGAGTGGGGGAGGCTCCGTGGCAGTGGGAAGCTGGGTGGGAAGGGGGTCACAGGCCGGCGTGGGGCCCTGGGACCACTTCTGGGGAGGGGGAGAGAACCATAGGGCTCAGGGCTGGTCCTCTCACCTGCTGTGGCTCAGATTCTTTGTGGCCCTTTTATACAGCCCAGACAGGGTTTCTGGATCTCCCCAGGATGGTTTCCAGTTTGTCTCTGTGCCTCCTTCAGTCCTGCGTGGCTGAGGAGCCACCCTCCAGCTGGGGGTCTGTCCCTCATGGCCATCTGTCCTTCTGCCAGCTGAGCTCTGGGGAGCCCCGAGTGACTTCCAAGAGGGAGCAGGGCCAGAGCTTCAATCCGCAGATCATCCTTGTGTGCCTGCAGTACAGGCCACGGAGGTGAGCAGGAGCCCGCACCAGGCTTCTCACTGCCTGGAGGCTGGGGATGCCCAGAGCTGGGGTCCCTCAGCCAGATTTTAAACCCCAGACAGCAGGAGGCAGGCTTTGCATCTCCTTACCCAAGCGCCATGCTCCTGGTTTCACCACACCTTAGCAGGGGGACCTCAGTCCCCACGCCAACGACCGTCCTGCCGGGGACTACATGCACAGCTTGGTCTTGCCCTCCTCCATCATGCAAGGAGGACAAGCTGGCTGGCATCCTGGAGAGGAGCCGAGAGCGGCAGGACTCCCTGCTGCTGAGGCAGGGCTCCTGGGGGCTTCACCCTCTCCATCAGAGGGGTCCAGGCTCACCCTGGAGGATGCTGAGCCCAAGCCAGGCAGGAGAGATGACCACTCCAGGCCCTAATGTGGGGGGAAAAGGGCAGAGAGACACAGGGCACCGTTTTCCTGGGGCTGGTGGGACACAGCTCACTGCTGGCAGGGTCACTGCATGCTCCAGGAACATCCCTTTGTCGTGGATGCAGTCCCTGCTGTGGCAGCAGCCAGGACAGTCCTTGAGGCAGCGCCTGGCACAGATGCTGGAGGAGGCCATGGGCGTCATGCAGGAACGTGGATTGGGACTACAGGAAGGTAAGGCTCATCAGGGTGGGGAGACGAGGCAGTCCCCCGGGTAGCTTGGTGCTGAGGGTGAACCGCGCCCTCCTTGGCGCGGTACTGGCTGATGCCACAGCACAAGCCTGGTGTCCTGCTCCCATCGCTGCCAGAGCTCTGGTGCTGGGAGGGCCAACTGCAATGTCACACCCCTCCCAGCTCCTCACTGCCTTTGGCACCTGTACTTCACAGACCTCCAGGTGCCACCATCGAGGGGTTGGTGCTGCAAAATGCTGCCCTCTGCCCCTTCCCACAGGATAGGGCCTTCCCCTTTCCCCTTCATCCTTCCTCTTTTCCCCTTCCTCCTTCCCCCTTCTCCTTCCTCCTTCCCATTCTCTTTCCTCTTTCCCCTTCCTCCTTCCCCTTTCCCTTTCCTCTCTCCCCTCTCCCTCTCCCTCTCCCTGCCCCTGCCCCTGCCCCTTTCCATTCCACTTTCCCCTTCCCATTTCTTCTTCACCATTCCCCTTTCTCCTTTCCCTTTCCCCTTCCCCGTTTCCCCTTCCTCTTCCTCCTTTCCCTGCCCCTGCCTCCTACTCTCCTCTGCAGGCCAGGGGCCAGGAGCAGGCCCTGGAGGAGAAGGAGCCCCGCTGCTGCCAGGCATAGGCAGCACAGGCAGCGCGGGCAGTGCAGGCAGCGGCCCTGCTGCAGGCCCAGCGGGAGAAGGAAGAGCTGGCCAGCCAGGGAGCAGGTCTGGCTGGCGGCACAGCTGGTGGCACAGCTGGCCAGACAGGAGAGGTGGGTGCAGCGGGAGGTGTTGTGGATGCTGCCCGACACCCTGGGCTGGGGGGCAGCACAGGGGAGGGGGTGCTTGGGTACAGAGGGGGGTCCCCTTCGAAGCAGGGGGCAGCCACCAAGGCCAAGCAGGGAGCTCGGGCTGGCAGGTCTGGCCCCTGCCTGCACTTTGCCTGGCGGCAGGAGGATGCCCAGCTCTGTGACCTGTGCGTGGGGGCAGTGGGTCAGTAGGCCACTCCGTGCCCCTCTGGCATCTCTCCCTGCCGCCCCAGGAGAGCCCGAGCCAGGCGCCACAGGGATGTGGCCAAGGCAGATGCCACCCAGCAGGAGGGAGAAGAGCTGGCGCGGGGTGGAGATGGCGCATGACGCAGCGACAGGCTCAAACGGAGCACATCTCCATCTGAGGCGAGACATGGGGGAAGCTTTCCAAGCAAGAAGGTCAGTTAGGCTGTGGAAGACAAGGCTGGAGCGTGTGGTGCTCGGTCTTGACATGGCAGGGGTGGGTGAGGGGCGGCAGCGCCCACCCCTGCCAGAAAGACACTGAGGTTTTGGCTGGTGGGTGGAGGATGCTGGTGGGGGACAGGGACTCTGGAATGCAGGAGGTAGGTGATGCTCTGCCCCAGCACCCCGGCTCCGCACTGGCCCCAGTGCCGGCACTCCTGCGCCCCACGAGCCTCCTGCCCAGAGCAGTGCAGTCCCCTGGCAAAAAAGCTGGGATGGGGAGGGGCAGGAGATGCAGGCAGGGGAGGTAGAGAGGAAGGGAGAGTAATTTAACATGACAGGCTGTTTATTTTGGCAAAAAGGGTCTCTTTTCAACAGATTTCAAAGCCCGGCCCTGGGGCTGGGGGGGACCACACAGAGGAGCGAGAGAGCAGGGGTGCAATGGGGGGGTGTTCGATGGGGCACCCGGCCCAAGAAGAGGTAGAGAGGAACCCCTCCCGCCTGCCTGGCCCCCAGGAACCACAGGGTCTTCACAGCCCTGGGTGTGTTCACACGCTATGGAGCAGTCCCCACACCCCAGGGTGCCCCCATGGGTGCCCGCGCATTCCTGGGCGCACGTGCTTGCCCGCACGCACCCGCGCACGTTCGCACGCTCTCCCCAGCCCCTGCTCCTTCCTCCCGGGCCAGGGCTCAGCTGGAGTCTTGGCTTCCCCCAGCGACATTTCAAAAGAGGCTTTTTATTAAAAAAAAAAAAAATGCTAGGAAAGAAATAATTATTATAATCACATTAAGAGCTTTGGCTGTAAAAGCCCTGCGAGAGGAGAGCACGGGGCTGGGAATGGCAGGGGGGGGCGGGGGGGGGGGGGTGGTTTTCCTGCCTTGCGCTCTTTTTGGGTTTTTTTCAATCCTGGTCCAACACCCCCACCACCCCCCGCCTTTTCCTCCCCTTTATCCTGGGAAATGAAAACAATTTATTTAATGATGGATTGTCCCTTTCTCTGGTCACTGACCTTCTGGGTGAATTTCTGCTGAGCTCGGCGGAAAACACGAGGCTGGATTGTGGATCCCATCTGTGGGTGGGGGAGGGGGGGTGGTGTGGGAAGCTCACCCTCATCCTTCCCAAAAACCACAGCAACAGTCCTGGGGAGAGGGATGGGGCCAGCGGGGAGGGTCCCCACACCAGTGGCAGGGCTTTTCTGTAGCCGCTGTCCCTGCAGCCACCCTGGGGCTTGGCTTTGGGAGAGATGAGGGGGCTGCAGCATCCTCCAGAGCTCCCCCCCCTCATCCCCTTCTCTCTCCAGGAGACCCACAGGGTGGGAGCTCTTTCTCCCAGTACCCATCGTCTCCTCCCTGGGGGTGCAAGGACTGGGCCAGGGTGCAGTGCCAGAGTGGGAGCGGAGGAGATGGAGGACCGGTCTCCATCCCGCCAGCAGCCACGTGCACCCCATGCTGCCTGCTGGTGAAGGGGCTTTCTCAGCTCGGGAAGGCTGCAGGAGGTGGTTTTTGGACCTGGCTTGGCATGAAGCCAGGGACAAGGCTGGGGGATGCTTGCGGGGCCATGGGGGGGCTCCCAGCAGTGGCCAGCAATGTGGACCCCGGTGCTTGGGTGGGTTCTGCTCCCTGGGGAGAGGAAAGCCAGGGGAGCGAGGGGAAGGGGCAGGATCCCACCAACCAGCCACCTTTTGTTCGAGGCAGGCTGTCAGCACCCAGCAGGCATTGCCCCGGGGGTCCTGGGCATGGGAGCAAACCGGCATGTCCCCCCTTCCTGGTCCTGCTCAACCCCCAGCTGACCTGCGAAGCGGGGATGGAGCAATCCAGCATCCAGCCCCCTCCCCTCTGGCCCTTCCTCTGCCATGGCCCTGTTGCTCAAAGCATGGTTCTTGTAAAAACGCGTAAATATTTATACAAGAATAATTTAAAAAACATGGTCTGTCAGATAATCAAAGCAGCAGAACATCCGAGGAGCTTTCAGCTGGATTGGGAAATCCGGTGTTGCTTTCCGACGCCATGCTGCGATGCTGGAGGTACTCGTGGCTGGCCCCGGCCCGGCGGGCTGCCGGACTGGCCCGCATGGGTTCACAGCAGGTTTGAGGTCTTCATTAATGTGATTTGGGGACCACAGCGGTGGGTGGCTTTCACTTGCATCAACTCGAGCCACCCGCTGCTGGGAACCCCAGCTGGGGATGGGACTTTGCCAGGCACTGATTTCAGCTTCATGTCCTGGTTTCGGCACCATCCCCTGCACTGGGACAGCGCCCGGAAACGGAGAAGTGCTGCATCCCAGTCCTCCCCCGAGCTCCATTGCCGGCCTGGGGACTGGCGTGGGCAGCGGGAGGGTGGCCCCCTGTGCTGCGGGGTGGCAGGGGTACAGCATCCCCATCCCCTCCAGAGCTGGCAGCATTTCAAAAGTTTGGCTTTGCCATGGTGGGGCGAGAGCCTTGGGTCAGGGTTTCCCCCAGGGAATGAGATTTGTGTCCATCCAAATGGTCCTGCACCCCCGTTCACACCAGTGTCAACGGTCGCCAGCACAGCCACAGCTCCTCTCCTGCGTCCTGGTGGCACTATGTCTCCCCGGCACCACCAAGAAGCCCCACGCTGCCACCATAGCTCAGCCTACCCACAGCCACCAGATGCCTCAGCCATGTGGTTCGGGGGGGTCCCAGGGTGGCAGGAGGGAGGCAAAGGGGTGGGAGACGGGAAGGGGTCCCCCCCTGTTCCCACAGCCCCGTGGAGCCCAGGGGCAGAGGCGGGCAGTGCTGTGGGCTCAGGCAGGGCACAAGGGGGAGTGGGAGCTGTGTGTCGCAGTAACCTCTGTCCTCCTGGCCGCCCTCCAGCCCCTTCCCACCACCCGCGTTTATGCGCGTGATTTGCCTTCTTGCATTCTTTGAACCAGGGCCAGATAACGAGTTCAAACCCCTTCATTAAAACCTTGCCTCCCCCTCCGCCCCAAACGCCTTGCACACCTCCCCGGGCTCCCTGGGCTGCCTTGCCCACCCTGGGGGAAGGGGGGCTCCCGGGGCCGGTTCTCCCCTGCAGGAGGCGATGCTTGTGCCGCGCACGTGTTCGGCATCCGCGGGGAATGCTCTCTGCACTCGGCCTAATTAACTGGGAAGGAGGGGGGAGAGCCAAATCCAAACCATGTGCTGACCTGCAGGCCCCTCCGCCTGAAAGCATCCATGCTGAACGCTCTCTGGATCGTTAATAGCTCCCCGGGTCCTTTCCGCATGTGTCCCCCACCCCACCCCCCCACCCCCCAAACACGCGGGGCCTGGCCGGGGGGCTGGGTAGGGCTTTGTGCTCTTTCCTGGTGGTGTTCCAGGGCTGCCTTTTGCAGGAGGCAGCTGGTAACCCTGGGAGGAACCGGGGAAGCAACTGCCCATGGATTTGGGGCAACCTGTGATGCCAGGCAGAGACAAGCTTGGGTTCAGCTGAAGGACCTCAGCCTCCACCTGTTGTTCCAGGGCGTCTCGCTCTGGCACGGCTTGGCAGGGGGCGAGCTTGTCCCACGGTGTGCCCAGCGCTCGCTGGCCTCCTCCACCCGCTCGCTGGGTGCCTGCAGAGGTCCGGGTTGAAACGCCACTGGGATCTGCACCGACGCATTTCGCTGAGGACCATCGCTGGTCGTGGGGGCCAGGAAGAGCAGGGAAAGCCTGGGATGAGTGCGTGGGACATCCCGGCACGGTCCCCACCCCAGCGTGACAGCCCCACCAAACCCACCCTGCAGGGTGGGCATGGGGAGTCCCAGCCCTATTTTTGGAAGCCACAGAGAAGCTGGACACCCTGGACACAGCTGGTTGAGGAGGAAAGGGGCATTTGCTCCTGGAGGGGCAGCGGGGAA
>NW_009650252.1:130891-132807 GCF_000708025.1 Charadrius vociferus
ATTTAATGTCCCGGGGAGCTGAAGCGGAACGGCTCAGGGGGAGCATGGTTGCGCTTCCCCGTGCGAAGCCTGCCTGGAAAATAAATCCTTCCCTGGTGCTCAGGATGGTGGCTGGCAGGGCTGCTCCCTCCCGCCTGCCCTGCAGACACCTGGGGTGGCTGCTGCAGGGATGCTTACGGGGTTGGAGGGCAGGCTGGTCCCACCATGTCCCCACATCCCTTGTGAGCTGAGCCTGGCAGGGCCAGGAGACAGGATTTTTGGGAGCACATAGTGGGCGCAACCCCCCCCTCACTGGAGTGTAGGGCTCACCCTCCCCGGTGCCAAATGGCAGATGGCGACAGCCAGCAGACCTCCCTCCCCAAGTTGCCCCCCAAAAGAGATGGGTCTTGGCCAGCACCCCTGGAGCTGGGGATGGGCTGCGTGGAAAGCGTGGTGGTGCCCCCCCGCTGCATGTCATGTCCCCCCGCAGCGTTCCCTTCCCCTGGGCCAGGGAAGGGGCAAGCAGCCTAATGCCTTCCAGAAGATCAGCTGTAAATGGCCCGGGAGGGTAATTCATATCAAACTCATAAAGCCTTTATTAGTGTCTCGGGGGAGAAATCCGGATGTGGCCGTTTATTTATTTTGGATTTCGCTTTTTTGGTTTTAATTTTTTTTGTCTCTTTTCCTTTTAGCATTTTCTTCCAGGAGATTTTTTAAAGGGACAGGAACATCTTGCCATGTTTGGCAGTGGGGCTCGGTGGGGGCCAGTTCCCTGTGGGACCTTTGGTCATGGAGTGTCGGTGCCAGCCAAGGTGCCCTGGCATCTCAAGGGGTCGGGCAGATCTCGGGGTCTGGCTTCGGGGACACCCCAAGGGGTGTGTGTGGGGGGCAGATCCTGGCACTGCTGGGGGTGCCGTCCTGCCCTGAGGGCATTTTGGAGCTTTGCCCTGGGTTCTGCCTGTTGTGCCCAGCCCCACTCTCGGCCCTCCACCCCACACCTCAGTTCCCCCACCATAATCCCTCTCAGGGCAGCCGGCAGCGCGTGGGCGAGGATTTTCGGAGCACCCACCCTTGCACCGATGGCAGAGCTTGGGCCTCCGGTGAAGCAGACTTTCCACGGCGATGGCCACGGCTGGTCCTAACCCAGTGCCGCTGTTGTTTGCTCCTCCGCTTTGCTCTTTACATAATTTGTTCCTTGGCCCCTTTTCAAACGTACCTCGCCATCCTTACAGCAGAGGATATTTATACAGCGGGGGTGTGGAATAACACAGAAAAACTCTAGAGCCGAGGACTGGATTCCCACACCAGCCCAGCATTGGCCCTCCCCGGTTTTGCCGGGACCCTCAACGGGGCTGGATGGGGGACCCTGGGTGGGATTCTCCCTCCCAGTCGTGCCCGCGTACCCTGGGCACTTGTGCTACGGGACAGGTTGGGTTCAGCCATGGGGGTGCCGGGAATCGGGGGGGGATGTGGGCACCGCCCCCCACCTCTGGCTAGATCCCTCACCCCAGCACCTGCCCCAGCACTGGCAGCATCCATCATTAACCATCAATTAACTATCAAAACCCACCGGTGCCCCCCATGGGAGCAGCCCTGCTGTTTTTTCTAGGGGATTCGGTCTTTTTTGATATTTTTTTTTTCTGATAATAAATGGGGTATGGGTGTGGGATTTTTTTTTTTTTTTCAGCAGACAAAGAAGCCCTTGAGCCCAAAGCGTAACTTAAAACATAGCATTCCTGAAAGAATTTCCTGATCATATTTTTAGCACCTGAAAAAAAAAAGGGGGCAAAAAACACACACACCAAAAAAAAAGCAAATAACACCTTTTTTTTTTTTTCTCTTCCCCTCCTTCCCCCCACTTCCCCTGCCCTCTTCCAGCCCTCTGTTTTAAAGGAGCAGAGGGGACCCGCTTGCGGAACTGCAGCTGGCGGGGGGGT
>NW_009650252.1:133238-139533 GCF_000708025.1 Charadrius vociferus
TTTTTTTTTTCTTTTTTCCTTTTTTCAGAACAGATCTGTGCTTTGATCTGCTCCTGAAAGCATGAAATACCCATATCTTTTCTTTCCTTGGTACCTTTGTTGACTTTATTTGTATTCATGCAGTTCTGAGAGAAGGACACAAAATAAGCTTTGAAGCAACGACCCTTTACAAATGGTTGGCGACTTTCCTGTCAGGGGACTGTTTTTCTGATTTATGTCTGATAGCTATCATGATGATGTCTCAATGGAAAGCTCATAATGCTTCTCGCTTTCTTTAGGTTTATTTTCTCCTAGTGAGTTTCTTCCCTTTCCATTTCCCCCTTTCCCCCTTTCCCCCTTTCCCCCTTTCCCCCGGATCCAGACTGGGTTTCCACGGTGGCCATCGTGCAGTCCCCATTTAACTCAGAGCATCAGAGGAATAACGACATGCTGAGGACAAGGGGAGATCTCCGAGGGGGCGGGGACAGGGGAGAAGCATGCTGGACCCCTGGCTTGGTGGGGCCAGCGCTGCTTCAGGTGGCACAGTGAAGGTCCTGGCCCCACCAGGCTGGGGATGCTGGCCGGAGGACCTGCCAGCAATGGGGAGCCCCGGACATAGCCCTAGCTGGAGCCAGAAATACCCATGGCTCATGGGACGGGACTGGCCCCTGCTGTGGGGGTCCCATTGGCAAGGAGCTGGGCATGACTGGAGGGCGAGAGCTCCGTGTGCACTGGATGGTGTCCCTGGATGGTGTCCCTTGCCAGGGAGGAGGCGGCGGCACGTCTCTGGGTGCAATGCAGAATAAACACAGCTGCCCTTTGGGATGTGCTGCAGTGGGCTTGGCTGGCCACTCCGCACAGCCCACTCCTGCTCCTCTCCTCCCTGCACCTACTGGGGTGGCTGGGCTGCTGGGACCCCTGCCCACATGCTCCCTTGCAGCCCCTGAGCCACCCAGAGGGGACCATGGCCAGAGAACTCGAGTCTTGCCTGGCCCATCGTGTCCCCTGTGACTGTGGCTGTCAGGCAGAGGAGCAGCCCCGAGTGCCTGGTTGTCCCCAGAGCCTTTTGGGCAGTGCTGGCTCCAAATGCCTGCCCTGCATCCTGGGGTGCTCCCCACGCCGGCTCACACTATGCGCAGTGAATCCTCCGGCATCCTGTCCCCTTCTCTTCTCCCTGGTTTGCTCTGGGCTGACCAACAATCCGGACCTGGCTGGAGGAGGCGAGAGCTGAGCATCAGTGCCATCTCGGACCTGGACTTGTGTACTGTCCTGCCACCTTGGTGAAGCGCAGGAGGTCCTTGATCCTTGCCTGGGTTTTTTTCCCCTGGTAAAAGTGTCACCCCTACCATTGGGCGGCAGGGATCTGGGCTTGGGGCTTGAGCCACGATGGGAGGATAAAAGAGGCTGGGAGAAACAAGGTGACGTGACGGCTGTCCCATACAAGATCTGCAGCACAGCTCTGGGTCTTGGAGGGGCTACGGGGGGGAGAGAGAGCGGTGCGTTCCCCTCCCCTGAACCGAGACACCCCCACCCCCACCCCAAGCTCAGCAGGGCCAGCTCACCTGCCCCCAACACGGGGGTCTGTGTGGCAGGACTAGGAGCTGCTGTCCTGGGGGAGCTGGTGTGAGGCTGGGCTCACCTGGAAACCTCTGTCCTTGAGGGCTGCCTCCAACTGCCCCCTCCTCCTTAGCATAAACCAGGAACAACAAAAAAAACCCTTCTTGGCTCCGTTTCTCTCCCATCTTGCTTTAATCAGGGGAAGAATGTTCCTCCACGGACACCGCGGGGTTACGGAGGCTTTGGGAAACAGGAATCCTCTTCCCCTTAGTCACAGCAAGGACGGCCCTGTGTTCGCCCTGTGGTCACATGGAGGGGTTGGGGACCCTTCTCGGGGACTGGGGACCATCAGATGTGGCCGTCGCAGCCCTATGTCCCCTCCTGTTGGCCTGGATGTGTGGGCGGCTGGTGTACAGGCATGCTGGCTTCAGCATGGCTCCAGGTGGGATGCTTGCTCCCAGCTCCTTGTTGGCACGCAAGCGTGACACTGCTGCCTGTCCCTGCCTGCTGCATGCCAGGGCTGCTCTCCCTGCTCGAGAGCCCCTTGCCTGCACCATGCCACCCCTTTCCCCCCCTGCAGCCCAGGGGCTCGCCAGGGCGGTGCTGCCAGAGCTTGCATTGCATTCCGGTGAGCTTAGTCCAGGTGTCTGTGTGCTCCTGCTTGTCCGGCTGTCGGTTGTGGGCAGTGCTGCGGGCAGGGGAACAGAGCGGCTGAGAGCTGCCCGCCCTGCTGGGGTTGCCACTGTGGCAGGGAGTCCTCCTGGGAATTTGGGGGCTGAGGGCAAGAGCGTTTCCCTTTGGTCCCTGTCCCCTCGCTGCGTGCTTAGGCAGCAGTGCAGGCAGTGGTTTTCCTCCCGTTCCTCTCTCCAGCTGCATCCCCAAGCTGGGAGACAGCACTCCATGCAGCAGCATCCACTATCTCCAGCTTCCTTCACTGGGCTGGGGGCCACCTCTGCCATGCATCCCTGGGCTGGGCATCCCAGGACTCTTAATTGCCCCTGTTAATTAATGCTGGGGACTTGCAGTATCTTGCCCCGGGTGACTGGCATCCCCCAGGTTAAGGAAAGCAGCCTGCTGAGGCCCAGCCATCATCATGGGCTTTGCACAGGATGGTGGCACTTGGTCACCTGGGGACCATGAGCCCATTAGCTCGACAGCTCGTTAGCTCACTCAGAGCACTGTGCTTGCCAGCGGACAGATTGCTCCCCAGCAAGGCTCCCCCCGTGTTGTGCTGGTGGCTGCCTGTAGCCCTGCAGGCTGCGTGCCAGCCGTAAGAGAGCAGGGAGCAAGTGAAACAGCCCCTCGGTGCGAGCTGGCCAAGCGTGCCAGGCGCTGTTTGTTTAAAGCACCAGGGCTGCTGCAGTTTTCTCAGCTGTTCCCCCCTTCCCCTGGCCCGGCTGCAGCGGAGAACAGGGCTGGATTTGTTTGGGCGCTGCCTTCCTGCAGCCACGCTCTGGCAAGCACGCAGCCAGGGCAGGGGGCTGTGGGCGCCAGGGGCACGTCTCTGCTTCCAAGGGCAGGAAGGGGGAAGCGCTCCAATATTTGTGGAAAGGGGATGGGGTAGGGGGGGGAGGAAAGGTGAAGTGGAAAGCGCCTCTAAAACATGGATTCCTGGTGGCAGCAAGAATCAACTGTGGCGACCTGTTTGTTTCCCTCCCTCTCTGCAGGTGAACAACAACGGTATCATCTCATTCCTGAAGGAGGTCTCCCAGTTCACGCCAGTGGCCTTCCCCATCTCAAAGGACCGGCGCGTGGTGGCCGCTTTCTGGGCGGATGTGGATAATCGGCGGGCGGGCGATGTGTATTACCGGGAGAGCACTGAGCAGCCCATCTTGGAGAGAGCGAGCAGGGATATCGCGCAGTATTTCCCCGAGTTCCCAGGGTTTTCCGCCCAGTGGGTTTTCATCGCCACCTGGTACCGAGTGACCTTCTTTGGGGGCAGTTCGTTTTCACCAGTGAGTAGCTGGGAGGACTGGGGCTTAAAGAAACACCCATTTGCTAAATGTTCTTTCCGTCATTTTATTTTCTGACTGGTTTTTGGCTGGCTCGCCTGCCCCCGCTCCTGCCCACTCACTGCTTTCTTCCTCTCCCTGCTTCAGGTAAACACTTTCCAGATTGTTCTCATCACGGATGGCAAGCTCTCCTTCACCATCTTCAACTATGAGTCCATCACCTGGACCACGGGTATGCACGCCAGCAGTGGGGGGGACTTTGCTGGGCTCGGCGGCATCGCAGCACAGGTAAGCGGCGAACACAGCTCCCGGGTCGCCCAGGTTGTGCATCCAACCCTGCGAGCTCTCGGCTCCTGGTTTGGGGTTTTTTGGAGGTGGAAAGCCTCCCCCTGCTTTCTTCTTTTAAAGTTCTTAAATATCTGTGTGTGCTCTGGCTCCTAAAGCTGAGACCATACAGGGGGCTTTGTTATCCCAAAACCACAGGTCTTTGCCTTGGCTGCTGCCTCGTAGTCCCTTTTCCTTCCTAACCTCAGCCTTTAAGAGCAGCTGCCACAGCCAGCACAGCTTTCGCTTGTATTTTTATTTCATCCTTGTGTGCGTTGTTGTGTTTAAGGGGGGAAAAAAAGCCAACACCCACACCGGCAAAAACCCCAGTACCCGTTTGGATGTGTGAATTTACTGGCAGTTGATTCGTGCTTGGCTCCCTGCCTGCCAGGCAGGCAGGATGCCGCAGGTGGAGGGGAAGCGGGTGGGTTTTGAATCCCAGGGGAAGGGAGCAAGTGGGCAGAGCGGCCTCTTGGCCCCATCATGCCAGTCTTCGTGGTGGCACGTGGACAGGGCTGAGTGCTGGCCGGTGGCACGTGGAACGGGACAGTCAGTGCCAAGTGGCAAGAAAGACAAGCCCTCATGCTCCAGCCGCCTTGCCCTCTGCGCTAGTGATGTCTCTCTACCCTCTGCCCTTGTCCTCCCAGGCAGGTTTTAACGCTGGTGATGGAAAGCGCTACTTCAACATCCCCGGATCCCGCACTGATGACATCGCTGACGTGGAGATGACGACAAATGTGGGTATCCCCGGGCGCTGGGTGTTCAGAATCGATGATGCCCAGGTGCAAGTGGGGGGCTGCAGCAATACAAGTAAGAGGACAGCAGTTAGGTTTATTTAACTCCCAACCCAACCCCACACTGTTCTCCAGCCCCGTCTTTCCCTGCCTCAACCCCCACCTCCGTGGAGTGGAGGAGGCGGCTCGAAGGGCTTGGGGAGGGAGGGGAGGCAGCCATGGGGGGACCGTCCTCAGCACCTGCTGTGGCCGGGGACGGCACCCACGGGTGCACCAGGGCTGGGAAGGGGCTGGGACAGCAAATGGGGAGGGGAGGAAGACTTTTGAGATGAAAAGAGCTTGTGGGGACTGATGAGGGAGGCTGGGGAGGAGGTGAGGGTGCTCAGGCAGGGCAGGGCATGAGGGGCTGGCACCCTCAGGGGATGCACGCATCTGTAAGTCCCAGGAGGCCAGGGTGAGCCATACAGAGGGCTGCTGGGTGCCAGCCTCCCCTGTGGGACCGAGGTGCCAGGGCTGGGCCATACCCTCCCCATCCCGGAGGTCCTGACCCGTCCCCTGCAGAGCCGCTGGCCTCCTGTTCCTCATCCCCGTTCCCCCCCTGGCCATGTTTTCCCACCCGTGATCTGCGTGTGTCTTGCGTTACCCGTGGGTTTGCTGTACACGGGCTCTCCCATCCCCCTTTCCCTCTGCCCTGGGTGACAGCCATGTCCCCCCGGCCAGTGGGGCTGATCCTGTGCAGCCTCTCCCCTTCGCACAGGAGGAATAAAACTCCCCCACCCCATGTCCCAGGGGAGCCCGCCAGGAGTGGACCCTGCCCCGCCGTGAGGCAGGCAGCCCCTCTGGGCTCCCCGAGTCCCCCGGGGCACCGGGCAGGCGTGGGGACAGAGCCCGGCGCTGGCATGGCTGGAAGGGGGCGGGGGAGCCTTGCCCGGGGGGGGGCTGGTCGGGGGGGCACCACCTGTCCCCACAGCCTCTGTCTGCCTGACGCTGCGGCCCTGCCTGAATGGGGGGAAGTGTATCGAGGACTGCATTACGGGGAACCCCTCCTACACCTGCTCCTGCCTGGCCGGCTTTACTGGGAAGAGGTGCCATGTTGGTGAGTGCCGGCCCCAAGCTCCCAGTGCTTTTTGCTGCGGGGAGCAGGTCTCGCTGCCGGCATCACTGCTTCATGCTGGCAGTCTGTCTGTCCCTGTGGCTGTCCCTGCCCCTGCTCTGAGCTCCTGCCCCTACCTGGGGCTGTATTTCAGATGTGGATGAGTGTCTCTCCCACCCATGTCAGAACGGAGCCACCTGCCTCAATGGTGCTGGCAGCTTCAGCTGCAGGTGCCCACCGGGCTTCAGAGGTGCCAGCTGCGAGACCGGTGAGTGCAGGGATGTCAGCTCTTTGCCTTGCTTGAAGAGCAGAGACCTGGGGGACACTGCTGCTCTTGGGGGGGCTGTTTGAGACCAGGGCTCCTGTGGCAGCTGGCTTGAGCGGTTTGCGACGGCCAGCTTGGATTTCAGCTTGCTACAAGCAAAGGAAACTTTGCTCTGGCTGTGAGCCTTCCTGCCTCTGGCAGAAGCTGCGCCGAGGGCTCAGCTCAGCGCTGCTGCCGGCACCTCTCCCTGCCACCGCCCCCTTAGTGAGGAAAGAAAAGCTGGCGGTTAGCACTTAAACAGAAGTCTCGGAGGCCCTGCTTTCACAGGTGATGCTCTCTGGTCCCGAGCGCTTCAAAGCCAGCAGGGACTCTCCCAGTCCCTGGCAGGGGC
>NW_009650252.1:139576-141976 GCF_000708025.1 Charadrius vociferus
GTGGAAGTGCTGCCAAAGCATTTGGCTCCCAGCGAGCCTCCGTGCCGGTGGAGCAGGCGAGCAGGGAGTTGACTTTCAGGGAAGGGAGGGAGGGAGAAACGCCCAGCGCGGCATGCTGGCATCCAAGCAGCACAGGGGGCTGAACTGCCTGGGAAGGGTTTTTGGGAAGAGCTGCAGCTGGTGACACAGCCATCGTCTCTCACCGGAGGGTGTGTTGGTGGCTCTGAGCTGCACTCGCTGCCCAGTCCTGGCTTGACCGTGTGTGCAGAGGATGCCATGTGCCAGTCCTGTGCCTGGACTGATCTCCTCTCTCCTGGGTTTTTTTTTTTTTTTTGGTGTCCTGCTGCAGAAGAGTCACCGTGTGAGAGCAGAGTGTGCCAGAATGGTGGGAGCTGCGAGGCGACAAATAGGACAGCAACATGCTTGTGCCAGGCGGGGTACACAGGGGTGGACTGCCAGACAGGTAGGTGGCAGGAGCAGGCACCAGGGTGAGGGATTGTGACACTTCACACCTTGGCAAGCTGCGTTCCCACCCTGCTTCACCCCTGGCAGTAGTTTCAGGAGGGGAATGCTCGATGTTACTGGTGGCACTGAATTTTTTTCCTACCGGCTGTCACCTTTCCCCTCCTGAGCATTGCCCAGGATGGGAGGCAATGGGTGAACCAGCAGTGGCTTCGTGCCGCCTGACTGCCCCTCTCGGCCTCCCTCTGCAGAGGTGAATGAGTGCGAGTCCAGCCCGTGCCTGAACGGCGGGCACTGTGTCGACCTGGTTGATAACTTCACCTGTGTGTGCCTGGAGCCCTTCGTGGGACAGCGCTGTGAGACAGGTGCCTGCTTCCACCTGCGTCCTGGGGTGGCCCACGCCAGGGACTGTGTCCCCCCCATGCTCCACAGTCCATCATGGCCCTTCTCTCAGGGTCAGACTCTGCTCATCACTTGCTTGCTTGTTTCCCACCCTCCCCAGATTCATCTTCCTGCGAGGACCGGAGCTGCCGGAACCGGCAGACGTGCAACTACATCCGCCCCGGCCGCTACATCTGCACCTGCTCCCCGGGTTATTACGGCAACAACTGCCAGTACGGTGAGTGGAAGCACGCCTCACCCAGCCCAGCATGGGAGCCCGTTTTGAGGGAGCTGGGTGGGAAGGGGCAAATGGCTAAAAAGGGGCTGCATCAGCTGTAGGCTCTGCCAAAAGCTGGTAGGCAGGGTGTTCAGAAGGGTGGTGGTGCTGCCAGGAGGGAGCTCCTTCCATCCGGGGCTGCTTGGACATGGTGGTGAAGCTGGGCTAGACTGGCTCTGCCCTGGCTCCCCTGGGACAGGGGATGTTCCAGCCCCAGGCTGGGGTGGCTCTGGCTCAGCCTTCCCCTTCCCCTCAGGCGGGCCCCGCGTGCCCGGCGCCTGCCTCTCTCAGCCATGCCAGAACGCGGGCAGCTGCCTGGAGACAGAGCAGGGCTACGTCTGCGAATGCCAGGAGGGCTACAGCGGGCAGGACTGTCGAGACAGTGAGTACCGGGAGGGTGTCTCTCTAGTGGGGTGTCGCATCTCTAGGGGATCCCTCGTGCTCCCAAGAGGAAGAAGCAGCAGCCCCAGAGAGCCCATTCAGAGCTCCTGGACTGAACAGCGTCCGTCCTACTGAAGGAGACTGTGCCTGCGTGTCGGGGGGCTGGTGGCTGCCACCCACCTGAGGTCCTCCCAGCAAGGCTGCCTGGCTGTTCCAGCCCTGCAAGCAGGAGGGGTCCTGGGAAGCTCCCGTCTCCTCTCTTGCAGAGCTCTCAGAGGGCTGTGAGTGTCGCAATGGGGGCAGTTGTCTGGAGGGGAACGTCACCATCTGCCAGTGCCCGCCTGGATTTTTTGGTCTCCTCTGTGAATTCGGTAGGTGAAGGCTTCTTGCTCGCTGTGTTTGTTCCTTCTCCAGGATGCTTAAGCCAGGCACGCTGCAGGCAAGCAAGGAGACACCCTTCCCATGCCTGAGCCTAGCATGGTACAAGGGGCACGCACTGAATTTGAGCCTGGGAATATTGTCCCCTGGTTAGGAGGCAACATTTCCATCTCCATCGCTCTCCTTTGAGCCATGCCTCACCCAGCCCAGCTCCCTTGGGTGGGGAGGGAACTGCAGCCTTTGTGCACCCCCACTCTGAAGCTCACTGGGTATCCAGGTTGGCCCTTGCCGTGCACACAATCTATGGCGTGGGGTATGGAGGGTCCCTCCCATCTCATCAGACCCCGCGAAGTTAGGAGACCCCTGTTTCAGGCCAGGCAGCTGGCTGGGTGTCCTCGTGCCACCAGCTGACAGAGGCTGGTGCTGGCCCTGTGTTTGCAGAAGTCACCACCACGCCGTGCAACGTGAACACTCAGTGCCCAGACGGCGGGTACTGCATGGAGTATGGCGGGAGCTACCTC
>NW_009650252.1:141988-152661 GCF_000708025.1 Charadrius vociferus
GCCTTCCCCCTCCGTCTTCCACACTGCCTACGGCACCAACCACAGTAAGTCTCATCCATGGGGACACGGGACCAGCCCCGGGGAGGGACGCAGTGGGGGCTGGGGCAGTGGGTACAGATACTGTCATCAGCTGGGGAGCAGCCCTCACACCCCTGCTCATACATCCTCAGTCATACCCTGTGTTTGGCTTTGCAGCGATGCCATCCCCCTGCGATTCTGAGCCCTGCCTGAACGGGGGGTCCTGCGAGGTTCATGACGACTCATACACCTGCGAGTGTCCTCGAGGCTTCCTTGGCAAGCACTGCGAGAAAGGTACCTGCACAGAGCTCCCTAACGGCCCCAGGACCTGGCAGGGGGTGGGAGAAGAGCTTTGGACCCTTGTGGGAGATGAGCAGCTGCTTGCTGAGCTGCAGCTGAAAGTGGGTGCAGGTTATCCATCCCATCCCATCCCGCAGGGTAGAGGTAGGATTGCAGGGCTCCCCAACAGTCACAGCAGCCAAAACAGTTGTTTTTCCTGCACAGCACCATCAGTGTTGTTTTTACACGCTTGAGCTTCTGGCCTCAGGAGCAGCCCCCATCCCCTGCCATTATGTGCCCGTGGCCCCCTGAGGCCCTGGCACATGTCTGCACGGGTGTTGTTTCACAGTCTTGCTGAGCCCAGGGCTGTGAGGCTCAGGTGCACTTGGCTTTCTCACAGCGAGGGGTTCAGTGGGGCTGCACAGCACCATCAGTGTTGTTTTTACACGCTTGAGCTTCTGGCCTCAGGAGCAGCCCCCATCCCCTGCCATTATGTGCCCGTGGCCCCCTGAGGCCCTGGCACATGTCTGCACGGGTGTTGTTTCACAGTCTTGCTGAGCCCAGGGCTGTGAGGCTCAGGTGCACTTGGCTTTCTCACAGCGAGGGGTTCAGTGGGGTGCTGGCGGGTGGCCGTGGCTCTCACGGTGCCGGCAGCAGTGGGTGAGCCCCGCTCTCGGTGCTCTCTCTGCAGCCAAGCCACGGCTCTGCAGCATGGGGCCCTGTCGCAACGGGGGCACCTGTAGGGAGGCGGATGGCGAGTACCACTGCACCTGCCCCTACCGCTTCACCGGCAAGCACTGCGAGATCGGTACGGCCCCCCGGCCCCCACCTGGGGAGGAGAGGCGGCAGTCATCCTGCTTGCTGCTCAGCTCCTGCCTGCCCTCTGCCCCCAGGTAAGCCGGACCCCTGTGCCTCGGGGCCCTGCCAGAACGGGGGCACCTGCTTCCACTACATTGGCAAGTACAAGTGCGACTGTCCCCCGGGATACACTGGCCGGCACTGCGAGATTGGTAGGTGTGAGCAGGGTGCACCGGTGCTGGGGAGGTGTTGGGGCTGCTGGCGGAGCAGACAGCTGCAGTGGTGGCAAGCGAGCCCTCGCTGCTTGATTTGAATCCCCTTCCCTGTAACTTGAAGTGCTTTGACTCTTCCTTGCAATCCCGCTGGAGG
Source organism: Charadrius vociferus (assembly GCF_000708025.1). Lineage (NCBI taxonomy): Eukaryota > Metazoa > Chordata > Aves > Charadriiformes > Charadriidae > Charadrius > Charadrius vociferus. Next base: position 143,453 of record NW_009650252.1, read on the forward strand.
GCTGGACTGCGCTGCTGGAGGGGGAAAGGGGATGACTCTGGTTTTGTGGCCCTGCCAGCTCCGCAGCAGTTGCTCTTTGCTCTGTTCTTCTAGTGCCCTCCCGGTGCTTCCTCAGCCCCTGCGAGAATGGCGCTACCTGCGAGGACCTCGGTGGGGGCTATGTTTGCACATGCCCCGTGGGTTATGTAGGGAAGCACTGCCAATCCGGTAAGGGTCTTGGGCTGTCCCTGCCAGCTGGGGGCTGGGGGCTTGTGGGCCCTGCTCACCCCCCCACCCCGGTCCCCAATCTCCCCAGAGGTCGACTGCGGTGTCCCCAGCGAGGTGAAGCATGCTCAGGCGTCTTTCAACTCCACCAAGGTGGGCTCACTGGCAGAATACCAGTGTGAGCTGGGCTACACACTCAGTCAGCACAACCATCCCCGCGTCTGCCGCTTGCCTGGTGTCTGGAGCGACCCCCCGGAATGTGATGGTGAGGAGTGCTGGGGAGCCGCTGAGCCCTGGGGCACTGTCCCAATGGACTGTGGTCACAACTATGGCTTGGTGACCCCAGGACACATACTGTAGTCCTCCCTTGCCGGTGTCCACAGACAGGGACCCCTGCCTAGTGCTCACATCTTTCTCATTGGTTTTCCCCCTGCCCAAATGCTTGCAGAGATCGATGAGTGCCGGTCCCAGCCCTGCCTGAATGGCGGTCAGTGCAAGGACCGCATTGCCGAGTTCCTGTGCCTGTGTGAGCCAGGTTACACTGGCCACCACTGCGAGTTGGGTAAGAGACCATGCTAGCTATGCCCCAGGCTGCTGCGGGTGGCTATAGCAAACCCTTCCTCACCCCTCAGCCCCAGGGAATGACAGCAGGCGTGAACCCCATGTCCAGGAGCTGGGCTGCCTGCGGTTGTGTGTGTCAGCTTCAGCCTCCTGTCTGTGTGCTCAGATCAGCTTGCGGCAAGGGCTCCTCTCCCAGAGCCCCCCGCCAGCTGTGGGATGTGCCGGCAGGGAGACACTGCTGCCGTTCTGGTGGAAGAGTAGGCAGGGCTGCAGGGCACCTGCGCTGCTTGTGTCTGCCCGCTAATGGATGCTGTGTGGGCATCCCCATTGCTGATGGGGCTTCTCCTGACTCATGTTAAGCCCATGCAGATTAAGTCCCAGATGTCGGGATCTGGGTGGGAAGTGCCCTGCATGGTTCCAAAGCTGTTGGCCAATGGGGGGTGGGTGGTGAAAGCATCTTGAGGTCACACGTTTTTGGCTATGCTGTGCTCCTGCTTCCGTGTATTTGCATGGTGGTGGTTCTGTGTGGGTGTGGGTTGAAGGGGGTGATGGGCAGCATGGGGGCTGGTGGGACTCTGGCAGGCAGCTCTAGCCCAGCATCCTGGGGCCTGGCAGAGAACAGTGGTGGGAGAAGGTGGGGTGCTGGCTGGGAGTTAGAGGAGGGCACGTGCCGCAGGCACTCTATGGGACCTCTTGGCACAGCCTCACACTGCCAGCTGTGCCCATGTGTCCCTGTGGGCATGTTCCCATGCCCAGCTCCTGCTGCAGCCTCTGCGCAGGGTCAGGTGTGGGGCAGTGGGCTCCCGACGGCCTTGGGAGTGGGGCTGTTCCTGCCTCGTGGGCTTGGGGGTGGTGAGTGACTTGGGGACGGTCCTTACCCTGTGGGGGAAGTGCTGCCTCTCCAAGCCCCCCATCCTGTGTTGCTGGCCCTGTCGCTGTGCTGAGCCGGCACTTCTCCCACTGCTCCCCAGATGTCGATGAGTGCCAGTCAGAGCCCTGTAAGAATGGCGGGACCTGCCGGGACCTCCCTGGGTCCTTCGCTTGCTACTGTCCTGAGGGCTTTGTGGGGACCCAGTGCGAGACAGGTAGGGACTTGACCTTCCCAGGGCAGTGGGAGGCTGGATTGTGGGCACCGGTATGTGGCCAGTTCTGGCATGTGGCCAGGACCAGCACCAAGCCAGGCAGCTGGTTGCCATCCTTGATTCCGAGCCATCACCCTGGGTGCTTGCTGCCTGTCACATCTCCTTTCCTGTGGTTTGGGGGGCTGAGTTGAAACTGCTGCAGTGGGGAGGGGGCAAGGAATAAAGTGGCCACTGGTGATGGATCCCCTTTCAAAGGCATCACACCCCCTGCCAGGGTATGTGGCCACCATGGTGCTTGGGTGGGATTCTGGGTCCAGACCGGCTGTGCTGAGCCCCCAGGCTGCGCATCCATCCTCCTGCCGCCTCGGGGGGTCGTTGCCATCGCTCACCCACCAGAGCTGGCTGCTGGTATGCCAGGATGCCCCCTCACCACTGGCCTCCTCCCACCTCCAGAAGTGGATGCCTGCGAGTCGAGCCCTTGCCGAAATGGAGGGGAGTGCGAAAGCTACAGGGGCTCCTACCTCTGTGTGTGCCCAGAGGGTTTCTTCGGCTACCCCTGCGAGACAGGTGGGGGGGGGAGGGCGGTGAGGTGCGGGGCGACCGCTTGGCTGGCCGGCACCGCTAACGCCATTGGGCTTGGCTCCTCTCCTGCGGCCAGCGCCCCGTGCTTCCCCAGCCCCTGCGGCAGCAGAGGCTACTGCCTGCCTGGCAATGGCACCCACAGCTGCACCTGCAAAGTCAGCTACACAGGCAAGAGCTGCGAAAAAGGTAAAGGCCCTCAGCAGCGGCACCAGGATGTGGCGCAGGGCTCAACGCCGGCTAGGACCAGCAGCTCTCATTGAGGCGGGCCAGGGCTGGGGTCTTGCCACCGTGGGGGGCAGCCCCGGGCCCCACCGATGCTGTGGACGGGTGCTGCTGGCATGCTGAGCCACTGCCACGGGTGCCGGGCTCAGCAGGAGGACACTGGGAACAGGTTTCCCTGGTCCTCTGCAGCGATGGTGATCGCTCGGATGCCCTCAGGAGGGGAGGCTGAGGCATCTGAGGGAAGCCTCTTGCTGCTGGCACTGGCTTCCCCGGGGCCCCTCACCCCATCTCGCCGGTGTCCCAGGCCTGGCAGGCGGTGGCAAGCACTCAGCTGCCAGTGCTGCCAGGTCACGGTGGCCAGGAGCACTCGCGACAGCCCGGCTCTTCCTGCGCCTGCTGGGCCGGAGGCGGCTGGTGCCCTCAGGGCTGCTGCCAGGCATGCCGAGGGAGAGAGCAAGGGCCCTGTCCTCCATTGCTGCTGCTCTGCCTCTTGCTGCCGGCGTCAGTTCTCTAAAGATTCATGGCATTACCTCTCCCCTTTGCTTTTGCCCACACCCTGAAGAATTGCTGCCACCAACCTCATTAAAGGTGGAAAGGGTGGAGGACACTGGTGTGTTGATTTCTTGGCACCCACCTGAGGACGCAGCTGCCAGGCAACTCATTGACGGCTACGCCGTGACGTACGTATCCCTCGACGGCTCTTACCGCAGGACAGATTTTGTGGACCGAAGTCGTTCTGCCCACCAATTGCGGGCACTAGCCTCCGGCAGAGCCTACAATATTTCTGTCTTTTCAGTCAAACGCAACGTGAACAACAAGAATGATATCAGCAGGCCCGTCATGCTCACCACGCGCACTAGTGAGTAGTGTCCCCAGGGGGATCACGGTCGTGAGCAGGCGCGGCCCCCGCAGGCGCCAGGGATTGTGCCACCTCCTCCCCGCCGCCGGCTCCAGCTGCAGCCCAGGCCTGTGCTGAACCCTGGAGGTGGTGCAGATCCCAAAATCTAGCTGGGGCCCTTTGGAAACTGCTTGGCACAGAGAATTGCTGTTCTCTTTGCTGTGAGTAAAAAGGGACTGACCGCCTCCGCAGCTCACCTGGCCCCTGCCCAGGGGCTGGCACAGCCGCCAGCAGCGGGGACTGGTCCCAGATCTTGTCAGGGCCAGGCTGCACGCACTGCACCAGTTACTCCTTGTCACTGGGCCCAGGGCGTGCAGGTTCCCCAGTGCTGCCTGGCCAAGTTGGAGAAGCCCCTGCGCCAGCTGGGCAGCGGGCCTGGGCGATCTCTGCTGACAACGAGCCCTGTGGGCGAGTCACTCTGCCAGGCTCAGCGTGGGGACGTGCCAGAGAGGGCAGAGGCTGGCAGAGGGAGGGGGTCACTGTGATGCCTCTGTGGGGGCATGGGCAGCTGTGGTCCCACTTTCTAGGGCAGGCAGATGTAGAAATTGAGTAAATGGAGGATGGAGGGGATTAGACCTAGAAAAGCTGCCCTCTAATGAGAGGGAGGGGATGGTGGCAGGCCACATCCCCCCCAGTGGGCTGAGACCAAGTGAAGCCCAGGGGAGGAGAAGGCAGGCATGGCACTGGGCACAGCACGTGTCTGCGACCCCAGCCACAGCATCTTGGGAGGCCTCGAGCCAAGGCAGGTGCTTGGGGCAGGGAGAACTGGGCTCAGGATGGCCACCTGGGCATGCGGTGGGCTTAGGGCCAGGCCCAGGCCCTGCAGCCCCTTTGGAGCTGGCAGCGGGGGGCTGGGGGCAGAGGAGGACAGCCCCAGGGGTGCTACGTATGGCAGGAGGCCGAGCAGGTAGGGAGATGGATGGGCCTCCCACCTGTCTGCACCTCCCAGGGAGGACAGGAGAGAACAAGACTGGACAGGAAAGCATGAGTCCGGCAGGGCAGGTGGCACTGGGCTGCTCCTGCTGGGGAAGCCAATCCAGAGGGACAGGCAGGACCCCCCTATGCGGGGCCGTGGGGAAGTGACGCGGTGCCCTGCGATGACCAGCAGCTGACCGTAGCCCTCTCTGCTTGCTCTGGCCAGGACCGCGTCCGGTGGAAGGCTTTGAGATCATGAATGTGACAGCCAGCACCATCACGGTGCAATGGGCTCTCCACCGGCTCAAGCACTCCACCGTCAGTAGGGTGCGTGTCTCCATCCGCCAGCCGGGGGACCTGGCAGACCGCACCGTGGAGCTGAACAGCAGCGTGGCCAAGTACACCTTCCTGTGAGTGGGGCGGCAAGCGGGTGCTGGGCCTGCTGGCCCTCCCAGGCTGCCCAGCTTACCCCTTCCCACCCTGCCTTCCTCCTCCACAGGGACCTGCAGCCAGGAGAGAGGTACATCGTCCATGTTACCACGCTGAGCGGTCTAGGGACAGAAGACCACCTCTCAGAGAGTCTGGCCACGGCCCCCTTCCATGTGTGGACGAGTGAGTGGGGTTGCCCTCACTGCCCCCTGCTGCATGGGCTTTGGGGCTTGGCAGGCACAGGGCAGCCATGGCTTTTGGCCAGCAGGAAAGCTGCAGGGAGGGGAAGGTGTGAAAGCTGTCAGCCTGTCTGGCCAGCACGGCAGGGCAGGAGGTGTGCAGGCAGCCCTTGGGAAGGGCCGGCAAGGCAGCAGCATGTCCTCTCCTGCCAGATGTTCACTGCTCAAGCCCAGCATGAGCTCAGCCCCATGCAGAGCCCACACAGGCCCAATGCATTCCCTGCTGTACGGTGAGGGCCAGACCCAGGTACTGGGGTGCAGGGAGGCTCAGCCCACCTTGGCAGGGACCCAGCCCCAGCGCTGAGTATCTCCTTCCAGTGCATTGCATGGCTGAAGTCGGGCTGAGGGCTGGCCAGAGCACGTCCAGGCAAGTTGGGACCCTAGCATGCTTATAAGGTGGCATGTGAGCAAGTAGGGCAGTCACCATTCAAGGACACCAGCGCTGACCCCTTTTCTTTCCATCTCCTGTCTGCCCCAGGGCCTCTGCCCCCACAAAACCTCACTGCCTCCCGTGTCACTGCCACCTCTGTGTCCATGGTGTGGGAGCAGCCGCCTGCTGGCGCTGTGGAGGGGTACATCATCAACGTCACCACCGCTCAGAGTGTGAAGAGCCGCTACGTGCCCAACGGCAAGCTTGTGTCCTACACAGTGCGGGACCTACTCCCCGGGCAGCGGTACCGCCTGTCTGTGACAGCTGTGCAGAACACGGAGCAAGGCCAAGTGCACAGCGAGCCCATCCACCTCTACGTCACCACCTGTGAGTGCCTGGCTCACCGGGGCTGGGACGCTGTCAGTTCACTGCAGCACAAGGGAGGCTATGGGCTAATGGGGAAGCAGGGTGGGGGCGGTTTGGAAACCAGTTGACCAACAGAATAACGAGCCCATGGGGACTTGCTGCCCCAGAACTGGCTGCCCACAGCAGACTGTGGGGACAGGACGCAGGTCCCCTGCAAAGGGAGGTGGGTGTTGCAGGGTGCTGCCTCCACTAGCGGAGGGCAGATGCAGAGTTACAGCTCAGTGAGGCTTTGCAGGGTCCAGCACTTGCAGCCCAGGGGTGTGGATGTGTCCCCAGATAGCCCTAAATGGCAGCCTGGGGATGAGGGGTCTGGCTGGGAGTTGGGTGTCTGTGCTGACTCGCAGCCTGCCTCCTCCTAAGCCTAAGCCTTTGGTCTGCAGTGCAGAGGGACGGCGCTCCAGAGAGACGGTGGAGCCAAGCTGGACACCCCCGGGTCCTGCGCAACAGGCTGCCCCCGGCTTTCCTGCCCGAACTCCGCTTGCTAGCAGATCACGACACAGCTGAGGAGCCCTCACCAGCCCCCAGGTAGGCACTGCTCCAGCACTCCTGGCTCTTCCACCAGTGTGCAGCCCATGCATTGAGCTAAGCACAGCCCCTTTTCCCACATCCCATGTCTGGGTGTGCACAGGGTCAAGCCGTGCTCCTGCTGGGTTGCACCTCTTGCCCACCAATTGGGGTCCCAAGCCAGGCAGGCCCTTGCCCTGTAAGCAGGTCCCTGAGCCCATTGGACTCGCATGTAGCCTGATGCCGCCAGCGAGTGCTTTATCCAGCTGCCGCCAGCCCTAGTGCATGGGGTGGCTGTGGCCTGGGGGACCCTCAGTACCCCGTACCCTCATGGCTCTCCTGTCCCAGGTTCACTGAGCTGGTGGATGGCAGAGGGAGGATCAGCGCCAGGTTTGGCACTGCACTGGGCAAATCCATCACTGTGAAGACACGTAAGTGCTCTGCTGCATTTCTGGCCCCCTCCTGTCACCCAGTGCCATCTCCAGGGTGGCAGCTGGGCAAGCTGCTGTAGGGCTGGGGGAGCCATAGAGGAGGGCAGAGCCCTCTCACCTCTCCCTGGGCAGACAAACATCTGCCCTGCTTGCTAGACCCCTGCCCATGGAGAATAGTGACACACAGCCAGTCAGGGCACCCAGAGCGGGGCCCTCACTGATGGGAGGCAATGCTGGCTGTGGCACGGGCTGGACTTTTCCCCTGTCAGCAACAGTGGGAGCCCAGGCAGCGACTCCACAGCTCTCCAGTGCAGCCCCTGCATGCCCAGCAGCCATGCCAAGCACAGCCTTGCACTCGAGGAGGGCGCCTGGGTGAGAAGCCCCTCACTAGCCCAGGACCAGCCCCCCATTTGCCATCCCTGGAACACCAGGGATACAAGTGCCAGCACAAGATATCCTGCCAGGCCTGGGAATCCCATGCCATGGGGTGGGGAAGGGGCCCAGCACGCTCGATGGCAGCCCTGGGCTTGCTGCACATCTCCGCTCTGCCCCTGCCTCCTCAGGGCTCCGTGTCCCATAGCCCTCCAGGTAGCATGAGGTTGTCACCCTAATTCAAGGGGTGCCACCTGGCTAAACCACCTTGGCTAAACCACAGGCCTGTCCAGCCCTCTGATGCTGCAGGCAGGCTGAATCCCATCGGAGGGGCCGCCTTTGGGTCTGGCCCTGGCTGGAGGTAATATTTGACCCTCTCCTTGCACAGAGCCAGAGGCCCCAGTGAAGCTGGAGAATGTGGAGGTGTCCAGCCAGGGCAGTCTGGTACTGCAGATGCGTGAGGCAAAGAGCAAGAGTAAGTCCAGGGGGAGACAGACGAGCAGCACGGACCCAGCCCAGGCCCCACAGGCAGGCAGGTGGCTCAGCCCCTGCCTCCGCTCCTTGCTGCCCTGCTGGGAGACACACAAAGGCCGCAGTGTGGGCTCCTGCCAGCTGCCCCCTGCTGCTCACCTGCTTGCAGCTCTCCCCAAGGAGCACCCTGGCATGCCGGGGGAGCAGGTTGTGCTGCGCCATGGCCCTGGGGTCTGACGGCTGTACTTGTTTTGCAGGTGAGGGGCAGAACTGCTCCACAAACCCCTGCAGGAACGGAGGCACCTGCGCCAGGGACACTAAATCTTACCACTGCGACTGCCGCCCTGGATTCAAGGGCTGGCTCTGTGAGCTGGGTGAGTGCGGCGCTGCTGCCAGAGGGCCAAGCTCCCTCCTGCAGGTGGATGGCCCGTGCCCAGCTTGGCCAGTCACAGGTCCCCCAGGTCACTGAGCACACCCTGTCAGCACCCAGCTCCTCTCATCCGGAGGAGTACCAGCCATGCCCAGGCTCCACTAGAGAGGGCTGTGCTGTACTGAGAGCAGAGAGAGGGGCTGGGCTCTGCTCTTGGCAATTCGGGCGGATCTGGGAGCGCAGGTCCGCTCCCCGCTTCTGGCCAAGCCCTCTGCCTCCACGTAGCCTGGCAAGTCAGGCTCCTACCCTGCCCATGTAGTTACCATCTGGGCACCACAGGGCTGGGAGCTCTGCTTTTCCTGGCGGGTCAGCTCTGTTGAGCCCAGCGCTTCAGGACAGTAGAGGGGAAACCAGGGGGGCCTCGCCGGCCCCCTGCCACGGGGCACAGGCAGGCAGGGCTAGAGAAGGGCTTGTTGATAGCTCCCCTCTCCTGTTCCCCAAGCAGCCTGCAAGAAGGTGCCACACTCGTGCACGCGGCTGTACTCGGAAACCAAGTCATTCCCCGTGTGGGAAGGAGGCACCTGCCACTACCTGTGAGTACTGCCTGCAGGTTGTGCTCCCCCCTTTCCCCTGTGCTCAGAGCCGGGGATGTCTCCCTGCAGCTCGGCTCTGGGGAAGGGAGAGTGAGCGCCAGGCCGACTCATACCCCGGCTGGCAGCTGCCCCCTCCCCAGCGCAGGCTCAGCAGCCTCCTCTGCCCTCGAGTCTCCCCTGGGGCTGCCCCACCAGCCGCGTTTCAGGGCAGGGTGTTGCTGAAATGACAGCCCCGTAGCGGTGTTACCCACCTAGGTGGCAGTGAGGTTGGATTTGGTGTGCAGACCCCCCCGTCCCTGCCCACTGCCTGCCAGCCTGGCTCCTAGCTGCCTGTCCAGCTGCAAGCAGAGGGCTGGGGCAGCCCTGCTGCAATGCCAGGGCACAGGGGCCTCTGCTCTGCCCCCCACATCCTCCCCCCAGCCTTCCCGCAATGGAGGCACAAGGGCCTGGCTGTGAGGGGTCAGCCCTCAGGCATAGCAGGCTCAGCCCTGTTCTGACCACAGCCTGGAAGGAAATGGGGGAGACACCTTCCCCCCCCCC
>NW_009650252.1:152700-156204 GCF_000708025.1 Charadrius vociferus
CCGTGCCGCCCTACACCTTGCCCCTTTGCTGCGTATGCAGGTCCAGGAGAGTCTACAAGGTACACCAGGACATCTGCTACAAGGAGAGCTGCGAGGGGACCGGTTCCGAGAAGACAACCAGCAGGTACAGCTTGGCAGCAGCATGCTGAGCGTGCTGGCCTGCCTGCAGCCCAGGACAGGAGGAGGCAGCCAGCTGGTGTCACCCAGCATGCGCAGCGGTGCCCAGGCTGGGGGTGGACTAGGAGAGGGGTGTGGGCAGCCCGTGTGGAACAGAGCATGAGAGGAGAGCTGCGAGGGGACCGGTTCCGAGAAGACAACCAGCAGGTACAGCTTGGCAGCAGCATGCTGAGCGTGCTGGCCTGCCTGCAGCCCAGGACAGGAGGAGGCAGCCAGCTGGTGTCACCCAGCATGCGCAGCGGTGCCCAGGCTGGGGGTGGACTAGGAGAGGGGTGTGGGCAGCCCGTGTGGAACAGAGCATGAGGGGTGCACGACCGAGGCTTAGGCACCAGCTCTGCTGGCCCTCCCTGTGAGCGACAGCCGAGGGGCTGTGCGGCAGGGCTGACGGCACTCGCTTCCCTTCTCTTTCAGAAAACCAAGCAACAGTCACACACTGAAGAAGCCATAGAGTAAGTATCTGCTCCAGGCCCTCCTCGGCCGCAGGCAGGGGCAGCTCCTGCCTGTGCCTGCCTGTGACCCTGCACAGGGAATCAGGAAGAAGGGTGGAGGCCAGAGCACAGCTCAGGCTCACGCTGCTGTGTCAAGGGGGTCTGATGACTCTCTACCATGGTCGGGCTTGGGCACGCAGCTGAGGGCTCCTGGTTGTGGCTGGGGTGGAGGAGCAGAAGGCAGCACTCTGCTTCCCTGCAGCTCTGCCAGGAAGGGCCCAGGCACTGCCACGCGAGGCAAAGGCCAGGGCAGGTCATCTCCTCCCAGCCTGGGATGGGTGCACAGGGTGGGAAGAGGCAGCTGCAGGGCTTCTGGGGGCACTCTGCACACCATCTCATTCTTCTCCTGCTCCTTCACAGGGTTCAAAGCAGTAGAAGCTTCGTCTTTCCACATCTAAGGGCTTTTGAAAAACCGTGAAGATCAGATCTGCTCACTGGGTTGAACACAGCAGGGGAAACCTTCCTGCCTGCTGTCAGCCTCTCCCTCTCCTCCAGCCCGTTAGGGACAACGCAGCCAGATCAGCACACTGAGCAGCGCTCCCTTCCTTCTGCTGGACCAGCAATGCCTTTGCTCTGGCTTGCCTTACTCAACTCTTTGCCCCTGAGGAGCCGAGTGCCAGTGTATAGCAGTGGCTGGCCAGCTGTCCCCCCGAGGGGACCAGCCCTGCTCGGTGTCTCCCCTCAGCCGCTCTGTGAGCCCCTGGGCTCCCAGCTCTGCTCAGGCATCAGCGGGGCTAAGCCCAGCTCCCTGCCAACAGCATCTACACCTACCTGTTTTCGTAACCCAAGGTTATAAATTACCCATAACCCCCAAATAAAACAGTTTAACGCAGACCAAAAAGCCTTAGCTATCACCTGAAACGTGGCCTGCAAAAATCTGGTTGGAGGAGACCTTCCCTATGTAGAGCAGTTAGAAATGGTGGCCAGCTCCTCCCTGAGCAGCGAGGCAAGTGGAGGCACTGCTCTAGCAGGGGAAACTGAGGCAGCTTCTACTGCCTGCCTTTTTTCTTTGCTTTGTAAACAAGCCCTGGTTTTAACCAAATTCCCAGCTCAGAGCACCTAGAAAGAATTTTAAAAGCGACCTGTAGGGTGAAGTTTGTCAGATGAGGCGTAACATCACACTTGTTCTGACGCTAATCGCCTCCAAGCCAGCACAGGGCACAGGATGGGCTCAGTGACGAAGCAAGCTCTGTCTGCCATCCCCTTGAGTTGCTCACAGCATCCATGTTCCCTGTAACACCCCCCAGCACCAGCCAATGCTGCGCTGCCTGTGCTGCATTGTTTGTGGAGGAGACAACCAGCATGCAGTGGCTGCCCCACTGGCTGCGGTGGGGCAGGCGAGGAAAAAGTGTAGCTTAGAAACATTCCTAGTTTTTGTGCGTTTGTATGACAACGCTAGTTAAACATAGATTTGTGTATTAACATACACACTGTATATTATAAATTAATACATACCAGAGATATATTGTAGTTATGGTATAGAGTGTTATGTCCCTAGCAGTCTAGGGGCAGCCCTCCCCTCCTGCCAGCATCGCAGGGCGCTCTGTGTTGAGCTGCAGCCTGGAAGCTGCTCTCGGAGTAGAACAGGCCCAGGAGTTTTGGCGCTGCTGGTACCCCCCACTTCTCCCTCCTGGGAGTAGCGTTAAAGAGTGCTCGGCCTGGAGGAAGCGGCAGGGACGATGTAAAGCCACAAGCAGCTTGCCAGTGCTATGCTCCCCTCCTGTGCGGGCTCTAGCGCTGCTCCCACTGGAGAATCAGAGCTGGGGGTGGACGTGCTTCCTTCTCTTCCAAGCCTACCTGATCCTGCTCCAGCAGCACTAGAGTTCTGCCTCCCCAGGGAGAATGCTCTCCTGCGGGAGAAGCAGCTGGCCCTTGCCTGGAAGAGCAGGGCAAGGGGAAAGCCAAACCAGCCTCTGCTCTCCATGGCGCTGGGAGGGGGTTTGAGGTGGGGGTATGGAAGCGTGGGCACCCCTGCTTTGTTAGCCATGAGACCAGCGCCAATAGTGCCAGCGCTGCCATGGGGCCTGTCCCTGCAGCGACGGGAAGCACGGTCCCGCTGTGAGCTGGGCACAGCAGGTCCTCGCCTACCGCCCTGCAGCCCGCACTATATGTAATGCAGCCAGAAGGTTTTAACCTAGCCTTGGAAATAAATTAGTTATTTTGGTTTGATTTTTTTTTTTTTTAATAAAAACACTATGGAAACTGGATGTTTTTTGAAGCCACTGGTCAATGAGGAGGAACGAGGGTTATTGTTGTATTCTGATATATGGGATTTATTGCTGCCCCACACACGGAGGCCCGCAGCCACCATGGCTTGTGTCTGTGTGGGGCGGGGAGGCGGAGTGTGCCAGCACGGCAGAGCTCGTGCACCTTGGAGCCTCACCTCCTCCTCACTCCCGGGCTGTTTTACTTCCTTCACTGACAAAGTCTTTATCTTCCTCTGTGTACAGTGCATCCCAGTCCTCCTCCTCCTCCTCTTCCTTCTCCTCCTCCTCCTCTCGAGCCAGCAGCTTTTTGAAGACCTGGTACTCCTCCGGGGTGGAATGGGCCAGGCTGGCCAAGAAGTCTTTCTCCGGGAGCTGCAGGATGTCCCTCAGTTTTGGGTTACCCGTTTGGGTTTGGCCTTTGTGGGGGGTCTGGTAGAACCCCCGGCGCTCCAGGAAGATGTGCCGGTTCCTCAGCTCGGCAAAGGGCGTTCGGAAGAGACCGGCCTTCACCATCTCCTTCTGCTGCAGCCCCATCCTGAAGTAGGCGTACTGCGAGGCGGGACAGGCCGGGTACCGCACAGCCCCGCACCGCGGCCCCGCACCGCGCCGCGCTCCCCCCTCCTCCCTCCCCC
>NW_009650252.1:156917-178114 GCF_000708025.1 Charadrius vociferus
GCCGCCATGGCCTGGCCGCCGCGGGGAGGAGCCGGCGGGGCCCTGCCCCCGCCGGGAGGCCCTGACCCGGTGTCCTGCCGGGAGGAGGATGCCTGCGGGGAACCGGGAGACACGGTGCCCCACGGGTTCGTATGGCGATGAGAGAGCGTGGGGAGCGGGATGGAGAGAGCCGGTCGGTAAGATTTTGTGTGGTTTTAAGAGAGGGGGTTGTGCAGAGGATCCGTCTGACAGCAGCAAGCAGAACGGCTGTGTTTCCCGTCACTGCTCCGGGAAGTCCGGCTCTGGCCCAGCCGCACACTGACATGATCTACTGACCAGCACCACAGTGGTGTGAATTAGTTAAAACTCTCTTTATTGAATCTCGGTTTTGTTTCCAGGATCTTTGTCTCGCCAAAATCAAAGACTCTTTTCCTGAATAGAGAGAGGACTCTGACCTAAAAAAAAGGCGGGGGGAGGGAGGAGAAACCCCTACGCCATGCAATTCTGCTCAGTTTTTGAGGCCTCCTTGTGCACACAAACGCCAAATACCACACAGGGGGCAGTCAACCAAGTCAAAGGTGCTTGTTCATTCCCTTTTCAGAGTGAAACGACATCCAAAAAGTCAAAACATCCAATAAAAAAACATTCTGCATTATGAACAATTTAAAGAAAACATCAAAATCTTTGCCTTACAGCTTTAAACCACACCCTGCGTAAGAATTATTACAAATGTTTATTAGCGAGAAGCTTTTCTAGAGGAACCGTGCACAAGCAGAGGAGCTCAAGGCCAGCTGCTTGGTGCTGACCACCAGACCTCGCTACAACAGAGAAGTAGTTGTTTACAATTAATTCCTGTTGGTTCTTGAGTGACAGTCGGTGTCCTGCAGGAAGGGAGCTGGGGTTCCACAGGGAAGGGCCTGTGCTGTGGAGCAGGAGGGCAGCGATGCCCCAGACCCTGGCCTGGGCACTCCCCCACCGCTGCTTTGTCCCGGCAGGGATCTGCACACTCAGCAGGGAGCGTTCAAGCACAGCTTGCTCTCCATGCAAGGGGCTAGGAGCCCACCACCCTGTGCGCACTCACTAGAACTGTTTCTGAATCTGGCACTTTCTAGGGAGAAAAATAAACAGTGAGGGGTGAACCACAGGTTCTGCTGGTCAACAGGCATATCTTCAAACTGAGCACCTTTGGATACCAGCAGGTGACTTTCTGATGAGAAGTATCTTGCTAACCACAGCTCAGTCTTCTCTTATAAATCATTCCTGTGTGCTTGGCGGGCCCCGGGTGGAGGAGAAAGCCTTCAGAACAACGTCTCACCTGTCTCAGCAGAGATGTATACCTCTTCCCAGGTATAATTGCCTAGGTTCACAGGCTGCTTCAGCCAACAATCCTCTACTAACATCGCTAGAGTCATGCGCTGCTCTGGGACAGGATGCAAAAGCTCAGCGATGAGATCCATGAGACCTGGGGAGAGACAGCAGTAAAAGGAACAGCTCAGGCTGTATTTTAGGCATGCTGGGAATGCAAGATATGGCTTACATTCAAAGAATGCAGATTTTAATTACAAATCCTCCCCGTTAATCCTTTGTGCGGTACTGTTCCACCACAGTCTTAGTCACATGTGCTCAGCTCTGGCAATGATCTTGAGAGTTCCAGGTTGTGAAAACAGAGACCGGAGAGCAGAGTTATGACACAAAGAGGACAGAAGTAGAAGCAGGTGCCACAGAGGCAACCCTGACTCACTGGTCCCAAGCCCACTCTTGTCCCGCAGTTGCCCCGCATTTGATCTGTGGCTAAAGGTGCACTCAGGGTTCAGGGAAAGCTTCCGGAATTTCCCAGTCAATTGCAGCACCCTGAAGCCTTATAACCATAGTGCTTCTAAGGACCCCCGAGATCTTGATGAAGATTTCTTTAGCCTGACATGCCATTAGTTTTCTATACCTCCAACAGAAAACAAGGCCAGTGTACTTCTGTGACACCAAGCTATAGAATTCATTCAGAAATTATGTTAACACATTGTCATCCATCCCAGAAATAATGCGGCATCGATTGGCTATTGTTCAAGTGAGATAAAACTTGCGTTAGCATAACAGGAGTGCCATTATTGATCTTTAAGTTTTCTGCTAGAATGAACCTTCCCATTATTTGTTCTGGCTTCCTCAGCTACAAACCTCACTGAAACTTGACAAGCTGATAGGTTGAGTCATCAGAATAAATGAGAGGCCTAATGAAACTAATGAACTAATGAAACATAGGGCCGATAGCTGTATTCATCATAGGCATGAGGAACTGCAGAACTTACCTGAAAAGGACAGCTTGGATAACTCTGCTTCAGTAAGCAGCTTTTCAAATCACTGCAGAGCACACCTGGAAGCATTTTTGCAGTCTTACCCTTTATTTCCAGGGAATAAATGCTGCTCATAACTTTCCCAAGGAAGTTTCCTTTTAGAAAAGCCAATGAGAAAAAAATTCACCTTTTGAGACAGGCCAAGGAGGATTCAGGATAGCTGCCATGGCCTCCTCCAGCTCACAGAAGGGATTCTCTCCAAACACCAGGGTATAAAGGGTGACACCAAGCGACCACATCTCCAGCTCAGGGCCCTGGTACCTACACAGAGATAAATTTGCCTAAACTCAGATTGCAAATATGTAATTGCATGCCGAAGAAATGAAAAAGAAAAAAAGGCAGCTGACAGTTCCAATTTTTAACACAGGAAGTTTGTGAGAATTCTCATAAAGGTTCTTGCATGTTTTTGAGAAGTCTGTATTATCCTTCCCTCTGAAAGAAAAAAACAAAGAATGACCAACCAGTTTCAGTTGATGAGTATGTATAATATGCACCTAGACTTCCACATGCGTAAGCTGGTGACAAGAGAACTTAAGCCTCTTCCTCCACCACAATCCAAAACTATCAAGTAAATATTTGAATGGAAGATGAGACACTTCAGTTGAATCCCATCTGCCCCCTCCCATGCTTTTCAAAACAAAAATTATTTGGAAATCATAGAATGGTTTAGGTTGGAAAGGGCCTTGAAGATCATAGAGTTCCAACCCCCCTGCCATAGACAGGGACACCTCCCACTAGACCAGGTTGCCCAGGGCCACATCCAGCCTGGCCTTGAACACCTCCAGGGATGGGGCCTCAACAACCTCTCTGGGCAACCTGTTCCAGTGCCCTACCACCCTTAAAGTGAAAAACTTCTCCCTAATGTTTAATCTAAACCTGCCCTCTTCTGGTTTAAAGCCATTCCCCCTCGTCCTATCGCTACATGCCCTAGTAAAAAGTCCTTCCCCAGCTCTCCTGTAGGACCCCTTTAGGTACTATTAACTATCTAGATCCCACCTGAGAAAAAGGGACAGTTTCTTCACACAGCGAAAGGCTGAATTCCCAGGGCAATGCTGCTTCAGCTTCTACCCAGTTGCCAGCAGGGCTTTCCTCTCCTCCTTGCATAACTTCCCCCCCCCACACCCAACCCCATTAAGAGAACCTGCCTGAAGGACCCGTGAAAACAGCTATGAAATGAGAGCAAGATAACCTACTTGTACGTACAAGTCACGTTAACCACCCTGTGATTGTAAGGAGTGGGTATGAGTTTGCCAGCCTCCAAGTAGAGAGCACTCAGGGAAGGAGAGAACAGGGAAAAGGCAGCTGAGATTTGGGCAGCACATCCAAGACAGCAGCAAGGCAAGCTGCGAGGGAAGAACCCTTGAGTTCAGAGGAGCAGAAAAATCGATGGGGAGATGAACATTGATCAAACTACAAAAATTCATACAGGGAAGCAAATAGGAAAGAAGGGAACAGACGAGATGAGAGCAGGGGAAGTACAAAACACAGACATGGTAAGGGGCAGACGCTGTCCAGCAATCCTTGCTTATACCACCTCTCTAAAAGAGCAGCTTTTAATAGAGACACATCAACATGTTCATATGCAGGTATGAAGAGAAGGTTAGTCATGAAAGATTAAGGAAAAAGGACACATTCAAGTCACAACACAACTCATCCAGACTTCTATCAGACTGGAAATGAAAATCAAAGGCTTGTTCTTGAACTCAGCTCTGCAGTAGGACAGACATTAGCGCAAGGCTTTGCAAAACATATGACTGGAATAATAAAACTTGTCAGCAGACTTAGTCAGAAACAACTTTGTATGTATTCAAGCCTTTACAAATAATTTCTATCACTGCAGCGCCCTACTTTACATGCATTCAAACCTTTACAAGTCATTTCTGTCACTGCAGTGCCCTAAATCTCACTGCAGTTTTCCATGGCCACATACTCTAGCAGAGCACCAATGGCAAAGCAGCTTCTCTACTCCAGCCCTGCAGGCACATTATTTTGGTGCGATGGACACAAAAATTACTTTTCAGAGGGTGACATACGGTTTGCCAGACAGCACTTCTGGTGAGCAGTATTCAATTGTCCCACAGAAAGTATAAAACAATTTGCCGGGTTCCAGGTAGGCAGCTGAACCAAAGTCCACTAATTTAATTGTGAAATCTTCAGCAATGACAATGTTTTCATCCTTGATATCTCTGTGAAGGATGTTTCTACAGTGGAGATACCCAACAGCTGATACAAGCTGAAAGAGGAGGAAAGAAGTAGGTGTTACTACACAGAGGTGTCCTTCTGCATAGTCTATGCGGCATCAGAGAGTTCTGATAGCCACATTTTGGCACTATATAAACAAGATATAAATCCTAATTTTGGTAACTGGAAACAAACTCAAATGCCTGTCAGCATTGCTGCAGTGGGTGTTACAATGCTCTTGGGACAGACTTAAAAAAGCCTTTGCTTGCTTTTCTCTCACAAATGTGCAGGAGGATGGCATGCTACAGTCACGATGCACTTGGTTTTTTTTTTTGGTTAGAAGCATCAGAGCTTACTGTTACAATCCTGCAGGTTACTCTATTTTTATCCCAGCTTCATTTGAAGGGTCCTTTTATTTCTCCAGAAGGATGTTACTGTGTACCTCCAATACTGCAGGATGACAAAGCATTTAAGAGTGAAGTTTGGTATAAATAAAATAGTCACTCCTAAATTCCATTCTTCTTTCTGCACGATTTCAAGCTATAGTGCCGTAATTATGAATAGCATCTGAATTATATCACCTTGGAGACAATCGTGCTCCCTACCACAATACATTTGAGCAAGAAAAGCAGATGGCTGAGGGAGAAGTTTCTATTTATAATAGAAATTCTCTCTCTGCAGAGAAATGGTGTACAGGTCTGAAGTAAAAAAAGCACCCCTGCAAACTCAAGGGTGGTTTAGGAAAAGGGCTTGTCCATCAGAAGTCTCTAAAGGGACCACAGAATGCAATTTATGAATGCATACAACAGACAGAGAAGGTGCATCTCTTTGGCTATCGTCTTCCATCAGTGGACCAGCTGAGGGGAGTGTGGACACAGTGGTGGGCTACCACATGCAAAATAATTCTTGCATACCTTAGAGCAAGGAATTTACTCCAAAACATGTGAGGGGGAACCACCTGGGGACTGCTGTTGTGGTTAACTCAGGAACAAAGGACAGCTCTTGGGCAAGGTTCTAACTCACAGTAAACTACTTTGAGTTATTTTGCATTATGCCATGTTAAATTTCAAGATAATTTCTTGACTTTAAATTCCTTAAAAAGAGGACAGCCCTTTACCCCTGTAACCAATCTAAACCAAGCATTGATCTAAGTGAAAGTGCGGCTTTTAGTGAGGCTTGGGGCAACTTCCGTGTGCTTTCCTCCTCCCACAGGGGAAATATGACTGCTACATGAATGGGCATCCTGGTGACCAGGGATGTGTGCTGCTACAATCACAGCCAGGAGCTGATGGCTCTACAGGAAATCCTGATATGAAGTTAGGTCCTTTAAAGGTTTTTTTTTGTTACAGGTTTCTAAGTAAACCTTAAGGTTTCTGCAGGTAGCATTTCAGTTAGCTGGAAGTCAGCCCTACAGAATATTGAGGAAAAATTCTGCAGGTACTGAGCAGGACTCCAATTCAGCATGCCTGCTGATTAGCCAGTAATTCTTTTGAGCAAAATAGGGTCCCAATCCTAACATTAACCAAATCTTACCTGCATGTAGCAACTGCACATTCCCAGCTCTCACCTGTCTGAATATATAGCTCGCTAATGGCTCATCCAAGTTAGGCTGATTATCAATGAATGTAAAAAGATCCAGTCCAGATCCATGCTTCTCCATTACCAACTGGAAGAAATGTTCATTTTCAAATACATCCAGCACCTATAAATAACAGACTTTTTAATCATGTGCTTCATCCACAAACTGCCTTTTTTTCTTTTAAACAAGCACTGTTCTCCTCTTGGAGATTTAATCAATGGGTATTAAAATCTTTGAAGTCTCATTTCACTGAGTACAAATGTTTCTTGAAAAGACAGCATAGTTAAAACTGAGAGCAGAATTAAAACCAAGAGGAATTCTCTTTCTGAGAAAACAAAACGAAACAACAAACACCACAACAACCCCAAAACAAAGAAGAGGAATTGAGATATGTATCCAGATTATTTACTGAACTAGTACATGTTCAGATGTGGCATCACACTTCCAAGATATGCATCCTATCATCTTGAAATAACATATAGACTTTTTCTTCTGTTAGAGTCACACCTTCAGATCTATGTTTACATCAATTGTTTGGGGTAAAAGTGTCAAAGCAAGCGATAGTCTGCTGTAACATACCCTCTAAAACAAAGCAGGATGGGTAGTTTCCTTTCTTTCTGGATAAGATAGATTTAATACAGGACAATTCCTCAGCCCTGAGGAGGAACACAAGATGCCAAGTATTCAAAGGAACCACCTGATGCAGTTCCAACTGCATTCACTCTGAGTTCACTGTACCTTAATGATACTGGGGTGCTGCAGCTTCAACAGGATTGCTATTTCTTGAGTAACTCTTCCCAGATCAGGATCATTTACCCAGCAGTCCTCAAGCACCCTCTCCTTCCAGATGAACTTTACAACAACCTACACAGACAACAGCATTCAGCATCACCTGCAAAAGTATGGCTTTAAGTGTTTGGTAAGTTAATTTCCAGGAAAAAAAGGTTAGTGAATCATATTACTAGAAGGACAGAAGTAAGCCAATGTGCATTGTTTATAGTATCTTTAAACATATTTTAACTAATTTAGTCCTAGAAGTCAAATGATGCACAGAAGTGGAAGATATTTATTTTCTTTTTATTGATGCTCTGAATTCCAAAGGCATTGACATTCCAAAGGCCAGCTTTCTTATCAACCCAATTACAGCAGTGGTGACTTCTGGCACAGGTGGTAGAGTGGAGGGAAATGAGCACTTAACATGCATGCAGGAAAACACCAGAGCTTGTCTCTCAACACCCAAAATACTTCTGCTGATAAAGAGGAGGGTCCCATAACCTCAACATGTCTGCTCTGCATTCTTGAGTCGTGGCACATTAACACTTTCAAGTTTGTCGTTCTCTTTAGTAAAGGAAGAGTAAAACCTGTAATTCTGTTAAGATTAATGTATACTTCTTTCAACAGGTTAAATTAGCTACATAGTCAGTCTCATTCTGTGCCTGTTGCCTTAGGTAACATTCATATACTACACCAATGCGAACATTTTGATGTCCTGTTTCCATGAGGTTAGTGATTTCAGATTTCTGTTTAAACAAAGTACTGGTGAGGCCACAAGTGGAATACTGTGTCCAGTTTTGGGCTCCCCAGTTCAAGAGGGACAGGGAACTGCTGGAGCAAGTCCAGCGAAGGGCAACTAAAATGATTGAGGGATTGGAGCACCTCCCTTATGAGGAAAGGCTGAGAGAGCTAGGACTCTTTAGCCTGGAGAAGAGAAGGCTGAAGGGAGACCTTATTATGGCATACAAGGATCTAAAGGGTGGGTTGAAGGAGGATGGAGCCAGACTCTTTTCAGTGGTTCCCAGTAACAGGACGAGGGGCAATGGGCACAAGTTGGAACATAGGAAGTTCCATTCAAATACACGGAAAAACTTCTTTATGGTTAGGGGGACAGAGCACTGGCACAGGCTGCCCAGGGAGGGGGTGGAGTCCCCTTCTCTGGAGATTTTCAAGACCCACCTGGATGCAGTCCTGAGTAATGTGCTCTAGGCAATCCTGCTTTAGCAGGGGAGTTGGACTTGATGATCTCTAGAGGTCCCTTCCAACTCTGAAGATTCTGTGATTCTGTGAAAGGAAAACCCCAAACTACCGAATAGCACCTTTTAATAGCATAGTGTTGACAGAATATGAACACCCTAACCTTTCAGCTTTCATCCTAAATAATTATTGCAATGAGATCTAAAATTAAATATTTAACCTCCTGGTGATCTTTCTTGCCCATGGCAGTCCAGACAAAGCCAAAAGATCCTTTGCCAATAAGACTGAGAGTGTTGTAATTTTTTGCATATTCTCCCTCACATGCCCTTAATCTTTCAAGCTCTTCAGCTCTTCGGGAACTTTCAAAAAGTGAAGCTGATCTGATGGCCTAGTACAGATTAAAAAAAAAAAAAAAGAAAGAAAAAAATGAGTAAGCCACAGAATCATGTTTATAAAATGAAGTAAATACTGAAAAGAAAGTACGCATCTGCAAGAATAGCTAAAAGGAGTGATCTTTGGTTTTGATAGCAAGAACTGCATGTTGATGTATCCATCACCATAGGAGACAAGTTAAGCCAACAGTCAGCTCTCAGCAGCTACAAATACTGCTTAATTCAGAGAAAGGTAAAGAAAACAGATGCATACGCATCTTAGATGCTCGCACAAATTCCCTGTGTGAGTAGGAGAATTAATTCATCGTAGTCTATCACCAAGTGATAATTTTATTTGATGACTAAGAAGTAGGTTACTTTCAATATTGTATTTTTTCTAGGTAATTGTATTCTAGATGGACACAACATTTTCCTCTACAGCCTTGGTCAAAGTACTGTCAGTTTTACGTCCCACTACTGACCAAAAAGCTGGCCTGAGCAGTTCTGTGTTTGGCTTTTATAGCATTGACATGTACCTACTGTTCAGCTATGCGGTGTTAGCTTTCTGTACACCATCCCGACTGTAGCATCTCAGGAGGCAGCTAGAAACTGCAGTTTTATTTTGTTGACACAAGTCAGTCAATGAAAGTTTTCAGCCTAGTATTTCCTTTTTTAATAGCGTTGTGTCATTGGTGCCAGTGTGATTACATTAATTTAAAAATTAATCTCACCACACTGGTGCAAACCTCTATTGTAGATGTACTTAAGCCAGCCTAAGAACAAACTTAAAATTGTTTTCATTCTTCAGGCTGGAACTAAGCCAAACATACACTACCATAAATGTTATAAAATAGCAATGTGTCCTTTTTACAGCAAAGAAACATTTCTTTTGACATAAAAATAGGGAAGCAAAGAAACAGCAATATCTGCCCACCATCTGGTGACCTTATTATAATTTGAAACACTTGTCAACTTTAGCTTCATCTTAACAGTCAAACATGAAGAGAAATGCTCAATATTACACAATGGTAGAATTTCTTACTTCTCCAAGACTATGTGTAGAAAGATCTGCAACAGACTGAGCAGAGCTTGCTAGACTGGAGAGCAAAAGCTGAGTCTTTGCTACAGCTTCCTTCTGGCTCTGTAGAAGGTCTTTCACCACCCAGACACAGAAAAGTATGGCAGGGTCCTGCAGCTCTACACGTTTCACTTCAAAGAGGATACCTGCAGAAAGACGTGAGGAAGTTAAAACAGTAGAATGAAACTTTAGTGTTGCACAAGACCACAGACATCTTAGGACAAAATTCTGAGCTCTTTAGAAAGTGAATTCCTCCATTGTTCATTTGGGGAACACCTACTCAATAAGGAATCATCAGAGGGGCTGACAAAAGCACAGCTATTCTAGAGGTACTTGGCAGCTACTCCCCATCCCCCAGCAGACACTTCTGTCAGTGTCCAACTGTGATTATTAATTTCACATTGTTATTCTAAATTACATAAAGATGGTGATTTTATACAACAAGCCACAGAATCCAGCTAAAGGAGTGAATGAAACACATTCCATTACACAATTTAAATACAAGTTATACAATGGAGTTTATATTTTCTGTTCCAAAGTTATCAGGTTATTGTGTTTTAAGAATATTTCTGACTATTCAGTCTGGATTAATTTCTTAGTAACTTTGTATTTTATACCATCTGCTTTTCCAGTAACCTCTGAGTAGACTTAAATGCCATTTTTTCTTTTAGATGCTAGAGCATCTTCCTTCCTCTCCACTGTGAGCTTCTAACCAGAATTGACTGTTTTTGGCAAAAACGTGGGCTAAAAAGAGCATCCTGATAAGAGTTTTTGGAAAAGGAGAAATAGGTTTAACTTACTTAATTGTGAACCGTCTCTATGACAGCAATTCCCAGTGTAGCTGCCTTCCAGAATCTCCAAGGTCAAAGGAGCTGCTGGATGCAGCCTTCCTTCTTGTTTCATGGGGGTCGATGTTAATTTTATCTCCATATTTTGCTGCCCATGCAACTGATAGTCTTCTTCGGGACTGCCTTTGCTTTTCAGTGGGTTTCTGTTGACGTTGTCCCCCACTGTCTCTGCAAGAGTTTCAGGCTTCTCAAGAAATGCTTGGGAGGATTCTTCAGAGTTTTCTAAATGCCTTTGGGAGGCCAGCCACCCAGAACCATGTTCTACGGCAACACCATTCAACGGTTGCTTTTCTTGCCCAGTTGAAAAGGCACTGTTTTTCTGAGTTAGCATACTGCCTACAGCCAAGTTCACTGCATTAGAGGAGGATGTTCCTACAAGAGCTGCAGTAATACCTAAATGACTGTCTGAGCTCCCCTTGACACCAGTATTCAGACCCAGTACCTCAAGACCAGAGCAAACACAGTTCAGCTCAGTGTCTGATTCTTTAACCTCTTCAGAGTTTGTGGCAACTCCAGGTGATGAAGCATTGCAACCCATTTTATTTCCTGAGCAAACACCATGGATAGCAGTTCTTCCATTTGCAAAGAAGGATGAAGCATCATTTAGCAGGCAGTTTTCAATTACAATGTGCTCAAGGCTGGCATGTTTTGCATCGCACATGAAGTCTGATTTTGACAACTGCCCTGTAACCACATGGCTTTGAAAGTCTTGTCTGCAGTCTGATGTTCTCCCAACCCAGGGCTCATCTATTGTTGGTGTTCCAGGTGAGTTACAAGTAACATCAGAAGGCAGCTTCATCGGGCCATAAGATGCGGTATCTAGATTGTCTTCTAGCCTAGAACAAACAGGTGACCAGGCAACATTTACTGAAGAAGCTTGTCCCCAGGCATCAGCAGAGTTCTGATGCTTCAGCATTTCATATGGTAACCTACAGATCTCCTGACAATTTACTTCCTTGACGTCTTGATGATGAACTTGCAATTGCTTAGGCAAGATACTAGTCTCACTGGCATTTCGAGTCCCAGATGCACCAGATACTGTACTATCACTGCTTCTTACGGGACTCTTCATGTTCTGGCCTAAATCCAACTGTTCTGAATCAGATGATGTGGGAGAGAGCCTTGCAAAGAGCATCTTTTGATAATTATTTGATCCTGCAGTTTCTACCATTCTACGCTGTTTCACTGCTCTGACTCTGTCAAGCCAGGTTACAGGGTAAGGCTTTCTATGGTGGGCTGACAGCCCATCAGTAGCCATGCTGTCTTCACTGTAAGGATTCAAAGTTATTAGTGATATAATGATGACCAAAAAAAATGAGAAAACCATCATACTATATACTACTCACTCTTGCATTACCACAGTCACTATTTAAAACCTGCAGCAATTGTTTTGCTTTAAAGTTTAAAAGAAAAAGGCAGAAAGTCATTGGGACAGGCATACAAAATCCTAACAAATTCCATCTTGACCAAAGAAGAGCGGGTTCCTATGGATTACTTCCTTCTGTAGCTTAATTTCTAAATATATATCATAGATCATTTACCACAACAAAAAGCCAATACATGTGGCAGGATACTTCCAGACCTGAGAACAGAAGATCCCTTGTCTGTCCAACAGAAGATGGATGTCCCCATCCATCAGTTTAACCACGGTTCACTGAAGACCATAGCACCGAGTATTTTACAAACATTTCTATCAGTAAAAACACGGAGTAGAAAAACAATCCATGCAGCAGAGCACTTACAATCCAGGTATAATATGAGAGACATAAACCCAGGAAAGCACATGAAAAAAATGAGACTATCAGTCTCTTTAAAAAGCAGCAAGAACCATGCTGTAATGCTCTCTATATTAAAAGGGGCAGTATGTATTTTCTGAGGGTTAGAATTGTTAATGTGGAAGGCTTAAAATTTGATTTAAGAGAAGCCACGTGCATTATATAGGTATTTGTGCGGAACTTCTAACCTTGTAACAGCAAAAAAAACCTGGAAAGGTACAATAAAAAATGGCTGGACTCTAGTGATGCAGTACCCTGTCTTAATGGATGACCTGACAGTTACACCGAGCACCAGAAGGAATAACATTTAGAATTCATTCACGTAACCTGGCTTCAGTGCAACACCAGCTGGTGGATACCATGGAAGGAAATAAACATCCAGTGTTTCTGATCTAGCAAAGATGGAGCCTAACTACCTTCTCTAGCCTGTGTGAAGTGTTTGGTCCCCTTTAGAGATGGAACTCCTATAACTTTACAATTGTAAGTTGTACAGATCTAAATAAAAATCTAAGGTGGGCCAAACTCAACCTGTCTTGTAAATAGCGCTCAGATTCCAGACCAAAATGTGGAAGGCTCTTGTTACACCTTCCCACAGACATCACAGAGGTGAAGAAACAGTTTTTGCTAGTGCAAAAAGAGCCACAATGACTCTTCATTTTTCAAAGTGAATATGCAGTCCATGAAATACCTACCTATTAGAGGGTGTGGATGTCACTTCAGGAGGTGAGGGAGTAGAAAATAAACTGGTCCCATTCTTTTGTTTAGTTTCATCATATATTAATTTGTCATCTTTGTGTCTTCGTTCCAATTTCTGCTCTTCATCTCCTGACAGAAGGCTTGCTAAAGATGCAGCCAAGAAGCTGCTGTCTGTACAAAACAGGAAACAAAACCATACCAACTTAGCCATTTATGTTTAGGCTTCAGAGACTACAGTGATTAAAACCAATCTTGGAACTGCCTTGGTCTGTCTTGTCCCAAAGGAATTGAGTATAAAAGACTTGATTAAGGCAAAGTGATCCAAATGTGAGCAATCCACTCTACTTTGGCCTGAGAAGTCATCACAAGCAGGCATCTAAATGTTTCTGGGCTGCTAAGGTTTGCCTTCCAATCAAAGCTCTTGGACAAGTATTAGCTGTCTGGGTTAGCTACTTGAATTGAAGTTCAGAGACCTATAAAAAGGGCCAATGACTATACAAAGTCTGGAAAGAACGTTATCATACAAATACCAGCAGCAAAAAAAAAAAAAAAAAAAGCCCAAAACACACAAACACTCCCCATTCCAGACACTTAAAATGAAAGGTTTAGACTGCATTTATATAACTCACTGAAATTGCAAGACAAAAAGTATAGAATCTAAACATGTTTAAGAGAAAGAATAAGACAAGAACTTCTTTCCTTCCCCAGTGACAACAAATCAAAAAAGAAAAACCACAAGTTTGTAAAATGAAGTAAACCAAGTGAACAAATCTAGATTCGAATCTAGAATAATCCTTCCATTTAGCAAAGACTGACTGCCAACAATGCTTCTTCACAGAACAACTGAATTACTCCTAGATTAGGGGCATCACTTCAACAAATACCTAAGAAATTGAACATTGTCTACTAACTCTGCTTTGTTCCACTAGTGTGCATTGGTTTCAATGCAGATGTGCATTTCTAAGCAAAGCAAAGAAAAAGAAAACAAGGGGGGAAAAAAACAACAAACAAACAACGAAACTAAGGAGACAAAACCAGCATAAAAGATCTCCTGAGATACGGAAGAAAGTGTGCACTTGCTTGTGTTCTCTGTTTTGGGCAGAGCTAGCTGGAAAGACAGATTCAGAGATGTGAGGCTTCCTTGCTTCTGTTTATTCCTTTCGCGGTCAGAGAAATACAACCTTAATAAATTCTTTGTAAATGCAGCAAACTGCATCAGAGGAATATGAGATGCCTCCTCACTGAAACACCACAACATTGAATATTAGCCAGCAACATGAGCCAGTTCAGAGGACTATTAGAATATTCCCTTAAAATATTAGTCCTGAGTATCTATGGCTCTGCTGCAATACTGTCACAAAAGCTTTATTTTACCCAGTCTTAAAACACTCAGACATTCTAACAGGGGAGGGAAAGGGAAGTGCTCGTTAATACAAAGCATTCTTTAACAACAGTGTAATTTCCAACTTGGATATTCAGTTTCATCTTCTTAGGAACAAAGAGGGAAGCACAACCTTAGGTGAACAATTCTGTTCATCTTAAGTTTATAGTGGAAATCCAATTTAAAAACTGCATGGAGGTACTTGCTTTTCAAAGCATGTTCCCATGTTCACTGGCAAATCTCTCGTCTCTATTCATTTTACCTTTGTTACAGCAGCCAGAGCCAGCTGTACGGCAGGCAGCAACATCTTCAAAGATGCACTTGCTCTCTGTCCCCGTGGAGTCATCAAGAGGAGGTAATGGCAAAGAACAGTCACTGCTTCTCTCCATGTTGTTATAGAAACCAGGGATCAGGAATGTAATGTTCTAAAACACAGAATGAAACCTTATAAAGCTAAGCTGACTTTCACAGGTTGGGGGCAAATGCTAACAGTCCGTTTGTGGACCTGATTCTGATTAACAGCCAGGCAAAAGTGATCTACGTGACTGATGGAGAACATATACTTGAAATCCGTTCTAGCTCCTCAGAACTGCAAGGCTTACCGATTACAGGGAATTTGCATATCGTCCTACAACTCGGTTGCCGAACACAGGGAACACAGAGCTTTTGTCACAGAGAGAACTGAGTGTAAAAGACAACTTTACAATTCCAATGGATATGCTGCCAGACGTGGAAGTCTTTTGGGAGGGATTAAAACTCCTGTCTTACCTTTTCCAACAGTTCTTTCTTCTCATAGCCAAAGAGCATTAAAGCAAAACTATCCTTGATGCCACAGATGGTTCCATCTGACCGGACAGTAATAAGACCACTGATGGTGGAGAAAACCACGACTGTAGCAGAGTAATGATAGCCTGTGAAAAAGCCTTCTTTTTCTGTCTGCAGAACACCATCTTTCTGCACTGCTGTTTGGTCCTCCTCCAGAAGGCTTACTTGCAGCTTTAAACTGAGAGGAAACATGCTACCCTCTCTGGATTGGCCTACAGCTCGCTGGATCCTGAGGTTCTAAATTAAAGCAAAAAAAAACCCCAAAAAGCAAAACAATAAAACAAAACACAAACAGAAAACCTCTAACTGACCAAATGTTTTGGTTTTATTTCAGTATTTGTATGAAATTACACAAGAACGTTTTCAGGAAAAAGGAGCAGGAAAAGAAAAATGAACCAATCCTGTAAATATTTAAATGAAGAAAGTCTGGTTTTCTAAGGATTTGGAATCCAGTGTTGAACATCTGTATGACTATCCTGATGATGAAGACCAGGAAAGTACATGCTGCAGCTTTTCAGCAAATGAGGCATTAATAGGGCTTCTTTCAACTATTTAGTTCCCCCTTTTCCTGGCATTCGCAAGATCTGGGTATTCATTAGACTCCTCAGACAGACATGACTGAAACTGGCTAAAGAACTCAAAGGAATTTTAGGGAGCTGACAGAAACAGCATCATTCTTAAAATGCCAGGATTGGAGAAAATTGTCTTTCACCAGGACAGATTCCACAGTGAGAGGTCAGGGCTCAGTCTCATTCCTATTTAGGAAATATTCAGGTCCATAAATAAGCACCATACCCTTTTTCAGGGGACTTATGCTTCTCTCTGAAAAGGTTTCCTTCTGTTACATAAGGACGGAAAACAGTGTGCACCTGTGTTCCAAATGGGAAGGGTATGGAACAACGTGGTTGGTGCTTATACTATACCTTTGGGATTTTTTTGCCTAGAGGAGGGATTTGCAGAGAAGGAATCAGGTCCTTTATGCAGAGCCCAACTACTTCTTCCAATGTTGGGTAGCCATGGAGATGGGCAAAAAGGAGGTCACATGATGTAATCTCTCCCTTGGGAAGAAAATTTACAGGACTATTTTAATTTTCGCATTTTAGCCACAGTCCACTCAATCCTTTAACAACAGATTCTGCAAATATCTAAGCAAATGGCAGGAAGTTTCATTCTGCAGTCTCTTTGTGGATACAACTACCGCAGTAAAAGCAGACACAGCATAACACAATACTTCTCTGACATTATTGTGCAGAGAGCCTGCCCTTCGCCATAGGGGAGAAGCAGAGGAGTTCAGCCCTCCTCACAGAACTTTTCCTCAGCAAGCTGATCCCTTCACAAGGGCATCCCTACCACAAATAACCAACCCCCTGCCAAACTGTCACTGTTTAAGTCCAAGATGTCCCCAGGAGACAATGTGTCTTAATGGGACTTGTCCAACACATCAAGGTGAGCTACATGGGAGAAACATGCACAGGTCCTGCATATGCAATCCCAGTTTCATACAGTGCTATGTACACACTTCATGTTCAAAAATGAAGTAATGTGCCTACTGTCTTTTAGACAACGTTTCATTTGCACATAAACTCTCACAAACTATGGTCTCATTTGATCATTAGGGAAACACTCACGTCATCCCTGAAGGAAACAGAAGCTGAAAGTCTTTCCACTGGTTCCAGCACAACCACACAACACTGGTTGTCCTTGCTTCTTATTCGCCTCAGCCAGATCGAGACAGGGATCTTCTCTTTGAAACGGCCTATAACATCCACCTTTCCATAGGATTCAGGGATGAACTCATAATTTAGTAAGTCTATGGTTACTTAACAAGAATTTCAAGCAAGAATAAGATATTGAGCCAAGATATTGTTAGAAAAACATCGTTCCTTGACCCCTTTTTTATTGGAAGAAACACAGTTTTAATATGGAGATTAAAAGGTTTTCAAATAATTCACTGATCACATACAAAAAGTCATTGTTGCTTTTGTATCTTCTTTCCCCAGCTCAGGAAGGCTTTTCCTTCAGCATAATAAATACCTTGCATTCAATAAGAAGTGCCTTTCAGGGATGCCTTATTTAAGAGATGTTCCATGGTGCTAATGAATACTCCACATTAGTAACAGTTCTTACTGCAAAAATAGCAGTTTAATTTCTTACAGGAAGAGATTCTTCTCAAATCAGAAAATGTTTATCTCATAACCTGCAGTGTTCACATCAAGCCTTATATAATTTTTACGTTATCTTGACAGAATGGGTTTATGAATTACGCAATGACTCCTATAAAGTACTTGGAATGGCTGTAGCTTCGAATTAGTGCCTTTATCAGACATTTCATTTTAATCCTGGATTTCACCAAATCATACTTAGATTTCTCCCCCCCACAATCCAATTGAGGATTCAGGAAGATCAAGCTCTGAGATGCTGACAATTTCACTACAAAAATAACACACCAGGAAGAACAGGAGCTTATTTTCCAAATATTTTCTAGTGACAGCTCACGACAGCAGCAAGAGAAAATAATTTTGAGAAATTTCTCATGCAGTTCTCTTATAAACACCACCACTATGGGCAAAATATCAATTCCACTTTTTGCACCAACTAGGGTGCTTTGGCACAGACATTTTACAGTATGTGACTGACTTGTAACTTTATAATATGTACAATGCAATTTAAGATAATTTTAAATATTTTAAAAGATCAGACCATTGGGAACTTTTCTATAATATGGTTTTCCACATTAAGCAATCTATATTGATTAGTTTTAATCTAATGTCCTTTAAATTCTGATTCAGTCGAGTCATCATGATGATACAACTTGGCAGCTGCAAGGCTCTCATGGGTGCCTCCCAAACCATCTTTTGCCCTGTGCATTCCCATGTCTGCAAACTTTTAAACAAAACAGTCCTACAAATGACATAACTGCCAAATGCCCGTGAAGTTAAATATATCAGGAAATTATATTGAAAATGTAAAAAAAAAACCCCAAACCCACAAACCAAAGCCTATAAAAACACTGTATATGGTGGGGAATATTTGCTTGAATATTTCACATACCACAGTTCCTGAAACCACCGATGAACATTCATCATTTTCTATGTACTCCTCACCCATGGCTTCCCATATGTCTTGACTGGATTTGGATATCAAGCGGGACAGCTTTTGACCAATGAGTTCCTGACTACTGCACCCAAGCAGCTTGCAGGCTTTGTCATTAGCCACTAGGATCTAGAAAAGCAGGAAAAAATAACAAAACAGCAAAACAAAGAATAAAAGCTGTAAGTTTTGTTAATAGATCATCACCTCCTCAGGCTGTTGCTTTAATGTCTTATAATATCCCTTCCTCTCGGTGGAAATGGAGTGGTTCTTTCAAAGTCTGAAACTTTCAAAAACAGTTCACTGAAGCTTCTTATTCTAGGACATCCTTTACCCTTGTGTCTTCTTGGTTAGGAGGGTTTGAGACATTGCTGTCCTTTTAGGTTTCCTGCCTACCTGCTCCAGCCTCTAGTGTCATTTAAATAATTACATCCACAGAGGCAAAACTACAAGTTGTATTTGCAGGCAAGGCCCGGACAGACCACAGAATGTTACCCACACCTGAAGGCACGCAGTGATCACACCAGTCATCAACACACTTAACTCTGTGTTACAGACCAAGCCAGGACTAAATGCCTTTAAGATGGGTAAGCCCGAACTGTCAGTTCAAGCTAAAAATGGCACAGCTCTTTTAAGTTTTCAGTACTGAATTTTATATTAATGTTTACCCTCAGGACAGAAACAGAGACTTTCCCTCCCAATGCAAAAGGCAGATTTACTGCAGCAGATAGAGACCTTGTGCCACCACAAAACCATCCCAGGTTTGGCACTTAACAGACAGAAGGCTTGAAGCACATTCTGCTTTTCCTTTCTCCCCTCATGCCACATCACAGCTGCATTCTTCTTTATTCCCTCTTTCTGTTTGAAAAAGACTCAAGGCATCCATGCTTCTGCTATTGTCCTGTATATTTTGCTAACTACAACCTGCCATGGAAACAAACTGTTGTCAGTCTTTGGAAGACTACTAAGCTTGACCAGACTACAAAATGCCTTCATGACGCTCTGCCTTCCTGCAGATACACATTAAGAATAACAGGTGTTTTAGCCCGTCTGATGTCATACAACCTATGCCAGTTACCCAGTTTAGCAGTTACTACTACAAATACCTCTGTTGTGTTGACATCCATGGTGAAGACGGCTTTGTTCAGATTGCGTGCAGTAGTTGGGAGGTGCTGGCTGGACTCCTCCACAGCAAGGGCATGCAAAAAGGAGCAAGAAGAACTTCTGGTGGAAGTGGAGAGAGAGGCAGAATCCCACTGAGCCCACGAGTTACCAATTTTGCTGGCACAAATGTTACGAGCTGCCAGTGAAGACAAGCAGTAAGAGCTCCATTTCTCCCCTGTGAGAAGATACAGATCAGCTATGTAGCTATAACAGTTTGCTACAGGAGTATTAGAGGAATGAATAAAAAAATTAGTTGTCAGCTGAAGCAACTGTCAAGTAATCCCAAGATATATGCTTCAAAATTACAAGAAATTATGAGAAAATAAAATCAATAAAACTAAAGAAAACAGAAAAAATTCTAATGAACATATCTTTTTGAATCACAGCCACTGGAACAATTCAACTCAGTCCACAGGCTAGAAAAAAATTGCCAACATCAATAAGATTGAACCAGACTAGTCAACTTTTATTTTTCACTTAAGTTAACAGAGTTTAAAATGTTTTGAAATGTCTCAAGTTAAAATTGAAACTGCTATTAAATATAATTACAGTAAGTGTTCAAACCCTTATTAAATCTTGCATTAGTCAGAAGCCAGTGAATTAACTGTTCACAAGACATGACACTGAAATACCTGTGCCTACACCAATGTTTTATGTTACACAATGCCAAATGATTGTACCAAAATTTTCAATAGTTCTGCCTGTAGAAAATGTTTCCCAGGGAAGTGGCATCAGCAGCCAAATGCCATCGCTCCACTCCCAAAACAGTAAGCAGCTTTGAAGGTTTAGCAGTACTGGAAGGAGCATTATAAACAAGGACACCTCTGCATTTATGCTCCACATACAGTTATGAATGTGCTCACCATAAGAAAACAGGGAAACCTATACCTGGACACATTGTAAACTGATAAGTTCTTCCCCTCCTAACATAATTCGGTATAACATCTTTCCCCCTGTTGGAAAGGTTTTGTGTTTTAGATACTAATACAGGCTGGCAGGGTGGTCCAATGGCAGCCAATAAAAGTTGCCCAGGGACAAGTACAAGCGCAGACCACCTACCCAGCAATGCACTCCCTGAAAACTCTCCCAGCCTGCAGTAACCTATAGCTCAGATGCTTACTGAACAAGCGCTTTCTGGCAGCTACTCCTTGCTACCGCCTCTAGGTTTGGGCCAGGGAAGAAAGATCTGAAACAGTCTGAAACACAACACCTTCACTGATGACAGGTGAACTCAATCTCAAAATACTGCGCTCACCAGACAGAGATGCTCTAAGCCGGCAGAGTTCAGACAGCTGACTTTTCTTGCTCTTGCTGGCCCAGGGGTAGGATCTATTTAGCTTATCAGAGTCGTTCAAATGAGCAAGGACTAAGCCTACTGATGAAGGCAGACAGCCCCCTTCAGAGGGGCTGTAAGCCTTGGCTGCCATGATGATGCTCTGGTTGCCACTCCGCACCTAGGGAGCCACCATCTGTAACAGAAACATCAGAAATTCAGTCAGCCTTACAGTCAGCTGCTAATGCTCGGGACGCTGGCAGGTAACGATACCTCCTGAGCCAAAGCACAGCCCTGTAAGTTACAGCAAGACTGCTGTTCATTCTTCTGTGTCCCCGTCAATGTTTGACCTGTGCTGTTGATGCAGAGGTAACTCTGTTGACAATTATCCTGGCCATATAGGATATCTGGGATCGACAGGATGCCTCCACCATATTTCTGTAAGTGCTACCAGCACCCAGCCGGCACCCTTGCCGTTTTAAACGCAAAAGTTTTGCTAGCTTGGAAAGTAATTCCCGGTTTTCAGTCAGCAAGTGTAGCATCCTCCTCCCTCCCTCCTACCCACCCACCCAGGCTGCCGCCCGCACTGCCCACCCTCCCTCCGGGGGCTGCAGCCCTCGCCCGGCGGCAGTGAGGGCCCG
>NW_009650252.1:178983-194989 GCF_000708025.1 Charadrius vociferus
GGCCGTGGCGGCCCGCGGAGCCGGGGCAGGCTTGGGGCGGCGGTGTGTGTGTTACCTGGGGCATGGCGTGGTGACTTCCCCTTCCCCGGGGGCTCCACTTGCGCGAGGTGGAAGATGTGTGTTTGTTGAGATGACCGTGACGTAAAAATTAAAGATAACAAGAAAGAAATCCCCTGGCATGGCATTGCTTTTCCTCAGTCGCCCCGTGAAACGAGAGGAAATACTGAGGGGGGGGCGAAGAATAGCTTTAGGTCCCTAGCGGCAGGGTGGCCACTAGAGTTGTGTCTGGGTAAACGGTGAAGAGCTCTCGCAGGTTGTGCTGGGGATACGGTTACTTTTATCTTCAGGGATCTTTTACTTATTTTTGATGCCTTCACTTCTTTGTGTCATCGGTACTATTGTACATGATACTGATTTTTTTTTTTTTTCTAAAGGCTTTTAAAATGTAATAGTTCTAATTCCATCTCCGTAATCTTTGGAATTGCACTTCATTGATCTAAGAAATTTCCTTTTTCCTCCAGTCTTCTTCCCAGATTGTTGGTTTTAGGAAGATGTGATGGGAGGAAAAAGTGCATCCAAAATCAAAGTAGAAACAAGGGGTAAGAGGCCTTTTA
This sequence comes from Charadrius vociferus, assembly GCF_000708025.1. Classification (NCBI taxonomy): domain Eukaryota; kingdom Metazoa; phylum Chordata; class Aves; order Charadriiformes; family Charadriidae; genus Charadrius; species Charadrius vociferus. The sequence continues at coordinate 179,598 of NW_009650252.1, forward strand.
TTTAAGACTAAACCTTTCATTTAGTTAACTTAGGATTTCTACTAACTGCATTAGTGGTATATGTGAATCCTGGTTATTATATCTGCCTGCTTCTTCCCCCCACCCCACTGCTGAAAATAGTGTAATTCTGCTATTGTGTATCTTACACAGTTGATAAGCGGATTGAGTCAGAGGAGTCTGGAGACGAAGAAGGGAAGAAGCAAGCAGTTCGCTTAGTAACAGACCTCAGTCAGCAAAGCCTGAGAGATGAGCAGAATGGTGAGAACTCCACAGGTACTTTGCCAACCTAAATGATCGTGTTAGGAAGTGTCGTCTTACCAGTCTGTACGGTAGTATTCTGGTACCATTCCTTTGTTTCTTGTGGCTGCATGATGGTTGTATCGATGTTAGTGAACAACGTGAATCTGCCCTAGAGCAATCTTCTTTAAATAAAAATAAATGATAGTGTTATCACTGCTAAAATTTGCCTTTTTTTATGGAATCGCTGATACGAGACCTTTTTTTTTTTCTTAGTTATCCATCCACATTGGTCTTTGAAATCTTTAATATCAAAAGGCAAAACACCTTTATTCATACTTTTTATGTGGAAATGGAGTAACATTCTGTGGAAAGATGCTGGAAATGTTTGTTAGAAATAAACAGAAACAGCTTTCCAGAATTCTGCTTTAGCGTATATAGTTTTTTTACATAAAGAGTTGACAGATTCCTTTGGAAGGTGAAGACTATTTCTAGATAGATTGAAGACGTCATTTTTTTTTCTTTAATTTAAAATTCCAAGACATCAAAATTATATCTGTTTGAATCCTCTTGACTTTAAACTTTGCCAACTATTTTTATTTGTATTAGAACACTGGGTAGAAATGTGGACAGACTTCTTGAAGCCTGTGCACGTTGGATGGAAGGGTTTGCTTTTCAGAAGTTTGCGTAGAATTTTTCAGAGCAGCTCCATCTCTGAAGACCCTGTGTGGCAATATCATCTGGGCTTTTGGTGCTGGCTAACAATCTGAGGTGTAATAGCATCCTTTTGGTAGATATGTTCATGTGATTATTATTGGTCTTGAAATTGAAGTGAAATAATACAGCAAATATTCTGCAGCGAATTTTAATCCTTTTTGACTGTATCTACTGCAGATCCCTCCTAATCTTAACCTTGCCCACTGGAATTTGCAAAAGTATTTTCCAAACTAGAAAATTATTGTGAGAATTTTAAATCTCATCTCATAACTATAAATTAACTCATCTAGGTATAATTCATTGTTGATTGTAAAAAAGCCACCTATATATTAATTAAAAGATGATGTGGTGAAGTCTGTAAAAGTGTAAGAGCACACCTAGCAAATTGTACCTCCCAAGCTCTCTGTGATCGATAATACCACAATGCAGATCAGTCAGGCGCAGTTTTCCTTTGCATGCAAGTAACACTGAGTGTTTGTTCAGCTGATGTAATTTAGCTGTGCATTTGCAGTTAGATTTTTTTATGTTGTTCCCCTCGGAATTATAGTATTAGAGAAAATACTTCAAGGGACATACTTTCATTCCAATGAAAACAAGCAAAAGACACAGCTTCGGTGACTGAATTACATTGGATACCATTTAATGTAATGACTTTATTGTTACTTTTTCTTCTTCCAAACTGAAGCCAAAGGATTCAGAAAACTTGTAGGGCAGAAACCAAGCAGAGGAATAATTTTGGAACATTTGAGTTACTTTCTGCAGCTAGCTTTTGAGCTTCTCAGCTGGAAGGAAAATTAAGCGTCTTGTACATTTTTCACAGAAGATCATAAATAGAAAGAGCTTAAGCAGCTGAAATTTCAAATTTATAATTTAGCTAATTCTCTGAGGAATAGCACCTCTGTCTAGAAAGCTTATAACTTGGCTATTTATAATATTTTTCATGCATATGCAGTTAAAAAGTGTAGTTAGGCTTTTAGTTGCTTTAAATGCTTGTGGTAGTGTGAACTTACATAACTCAGTAACTACTGTTCCGTACTGCGGAATTTGGTTTCCTGAATGTCGTATTTTTTTCCTACATCTGCAAAGCTGTGTAGCTCACAGGCATGGGTTACACAAAAATTCGCTTAAGTAACTTCACTGCCAGAGCAATGTTTTTTTTCCCCTTGAGAAACCTGCTACATTAAAAATTGTGGACTAAAGCACTGTTTGCATACATACTGCATGAAAGTGAAATGACAGTTCTGTTTGTAAAGCAACTGTATAGAAGGGTCAGTTTAGGGTGTTTTATGTCCACTTAGTTCATAAATGAAATGTTGGTTGACAATTAATAGGACTAAATCTGCTAGAATGATTTTTGTTTCTCTTCTTTGAGAGAAAATGTCCTTTAACCTTCTTATACCAGTACTGATTTATCAGTATACACATCTCACTCAGACTGCTGTGCGGAGAGCGTTTTATACACACAACATAAACTTTATGAGAGTTGGCCCTATTACATAAATGCTGTTGCATCTGTGTTCAGTTCTAAATTGCTTTTATCTCAGTGAATTCGATACACATATCCTGTGTGATTTGGTTTTGCACCTTTGGATTTGTGTGCTTTTTTCCCACGCTGGGTTTACCAGGACTTGGTAAACCACTCAAACCACTCAAAGCCACGTGACAAAAATACGAGGGGATGTTCTTGTATTGATGAAGTTCCTTCACTCTCAGCTACGCTTTGACAGATCCCAGAACAGAGTACTTAACACCTTGCCAAAACCAAATGTGTATAAATAGTCTGTAACGGGTGCTGTGATAAAACATGTAATTTTATAGAGAAGCCTGCCAGCAAAACAAGGTCGAATGATATTTTTTTGACGTGGTTGAAGAATTTTTTTTTACTGAGTGCATGACTGGCTTTACTGTTGGACAACTTTAAAGTCTCAAAAGAAGTCCTTTCACTGTGAGCACTAACTTACTGCCAGTAGAACATAATACAAGGGGAACAGTTTGGTTTCTTTATGTGATATCTGAAATAACTGTTGTTGCAAACTTGGGCTCCTGTTCTATTCCTGTTGGCTGTAAATTCGGCTAGGCTGCTTGTTTGGCTTGGAGCACTTTATGCTGGCAGCTGTTTGCACCCTAGAAATAGGTCAGAGATGCAGCCTTGGTAGCAGCAGGGTAGGGTATCGTACTCCCCTGCTGAAGCGTGTAGCTCCTGATCTGGAGGAAAACTTAAGAAAATTCAAGTGTTGCCCACTGCTAAAATGCTAATAGGCGTATGTATGCATGTTTTGGTGGTGTTTCTATAATGTCATTCAATGTTACCAAGCCTACCAGCTCATTTTGCATCCTCAAAGTGTACTTTGGGCTCCCTGCTAATTTATGCTATGAAGAACATTAAAAGCTGAGGGACAAAGGATTGCCTTTCAGTCTTAACTGCCATGAGTCGGTTCAGTTAGTGCTCTTTCCTGTTTGAAGGCCCAGGCAAGAGCAGTAGCCCAAATACAGCAAGGTAAATGATGGTGCATGGAGCTGTCAAAACCTTGGAGTTTGATGGCAGTATTAAAAATTGTAATGCTTGTATTGTTCATCCTTACAATACTACTTACAGTGCCGAGCATCACTAGGAAAAACACTTGTTAAGTATAGGAGACATTTGGCATTTATAAGGGTGCTGTAAGCATGCTGGGCTATAAAAGCAGTCACTACTTCTGGGTTAATGGGATGAGCTTGCATACAGTAATGCAGGAGTTAACACAAAAGCCTTTGGGATTTGACTGTAAAGTTCCTTGATTTTTTTGGTAGTACATACAGAAGGTACACCCATGAAGTGGAAAGGGGTTGCGTGTTTTATGTCTGTTTGGCAAAGTCAAATTAGACTTCAACTGGAAATTGATGCAACCATCAACACCATCTTCAACAAATGGGAATCAGGCATGAATTATTCAGCATGAATCTATTCAGTAAACTTTGCTCCCTCTGGTGCTATCATAGAAGCACAGCAAATGTTGGGCTGTCTTCCGGAGCTATAAAGGCATTTCCCAAGAAAATGTATGCAGCGTGATAAGGTTTTTCTAGCATATCAGTGAGTTCAGCCAAACAAAAGAAGGGAGATCCATGCCAAAGTGTGCATAACATTGACATAAACTGGCAATATTTATGAAAGAAAAGCGGAAGGGTGGGATTGCCGAGATGCTTGGTCATTCCTGGCACTATCGTTAGATTCCTTCTTGGCAATGTTAGGTTGTCGGAGAAGCATAGATGCTTTGGATGGTATATCCTCAGAGGGGTGATGGCCTTAAGTGTAAAGAAAAGGAATCCTGCCCAGATCAGTCTTACGCCCGCAGTATTCAGCAGCCACAGAGGCAGTCTGGAGAAGGTGCTGTTCTTTCTATCTTTTGCATCCAGGCATGAAATTCTGTTGGTTTCTTTTCATGACTAGGTGTCACAATGAAAGCCAAATAGGTGAAGTATATTTTTAATGCAGCAGAACATCTGAACTGTGCATCTCATGTTTTTCTTCTTCTGAGGAGCATTTACTCCCTTTGTCTCTCCAGATGTTACCCATTGTTACCTTGCCTTTAGCTGTCAGGTATCAGAAGTTTAATGTATTTGTTTCTCCTGCAGGAGAAGCAGAGACACCAGTGGACATGGAGACGATTAGCCTGGACCCAGAAGCTGAGGTAAAGACAGATTTTTGTCCTTATGGGCTTTATATAGCAGGGAGGAAAAGGTAGGCAAAGGCAAGTATTGAAACCTGGTTAAAATATATAATTTTTCTGAAGGTGCTGGCTGTCATGATCTTACCCAGAATTGATTCAGAGCCTTTAGACTAGAAGTAGAGGTGTTTTATTCTTGATCAGTAGCTGAAACGTTCTGTTAGTAATTTAGAATTTTAAATTGAGCATGGAGGCACTGAAAGCGGGGCTATGCTACAAGCATTATTGACAGGCTACGAGCTTTTGTGAGAATATTTTTAATGAAGTGATTGTTCGTGTCAGACCCATGATCTGTAATAGGCACAGCTACTTAACCAGCCTTGTGCCTTGGCATTGGCAGCCTCATGAGCCTGTCAGCTGGAGAGCTTTTGAGCTTGGGTGGTGAAGTGCTCTATTTCTCCTTGACTGCCCTGCAAAACTGGGACTGGGGCTGGACAGCACAGATGTGAAATGGATCAGCTGATTGTTAACAGAGTTAGTGTTCACAGAACCACCAGATTATTTGAACTATCGGTGGTTCCTGTTCATCTGAGGCCTGGAACTGGAAATAGAAAGGTGGGTGCGTTCCAGTTAAGTCTTAACAAAGTGGTAAGAGAATTTTATGCAATGCTTTATTCATGCTAAACAGCAGAATTTGCCTCAGTAAATTCAGAATTTACTGTAAAAGATTTCAGATTTTGGTGAAACAGTGCCCAGACTGAGGAAAGGGCTGTTGCCTTTTTGCAGATACTGTGTTTGCCGTTGACAAGCTTCGGCCACGTGCTTCACCTGTGGTGGTAAAATTATGTGCCAAACCCAACTTTCACAAGCTCTTTGAAGGGAAGTTTTAATGAGCTGCGCATTTTGTAAGACTACTTTTCCTTAGAACAAAGTACCAGGGTGATCTTTGAAGAGTGTTTTGAAACAACTGCTGAATCACTCTATTTCTCTTTCAGGATGTTGACTTGAACCATTTCCGAATTGGGAAGATTGAAGGATTTGAGGTGCTCAAGAAAGTGAAGGTAACAGCCCTGAGGAATTGGAACTGGAGATTTTGTATACCTAACCTATAAGAGGACAGATAGAGGAGTCTCTTTGGCTGAGATCCTAATGTTTACACTTCATGTTTAACTGAAGGAGGTAGTGTTTCCCCATTTGTCAAGTAGTAAGAAAGATCCTGGGGTTTTGCAAGTTGGTTTTGAAAGCGGATGAGAGACAACACACATCCTAAGAGACACCTTCTGTACTTGCACAGTAGGCTTAACATAGAATAATGTTGATTGGAAAGGGCCTCTGGAGGTCTTTAGTAAACCCCTGCTCAAAGCAGGGTCGTTAGAGCATGTTACTTAAGGTCTTCTCCAGTCAAGCTCTTGAGTGTTTCCAAGGATGGAGATTACATAGCCTCTCGGGGCTGCTGTTCTAGTGTCTGACCATCTTTGTGGTAAAAAGATCTGTTTCTGTACAGTTGGAATAAAACAAGAAAAGATTCTTTAAAAAACAAAAACCCAAACCAAACAAAACCCAATGGGGGAAAAAAAACACCAACCTTATTGTCTATATGCCAAAAGGCATTACATGCTGTCATTCATATCTGTTTTCCTGTTTGTTTTTAAACTTTTCCCCAACTACTAGACTCTTTGTCTCCGTCAGAATTTGATTAAGCACATTGAGAACCTGGAGCAATTGCAGACCTTGCGGGAACTGGATCTCTACGACAATCAAATTCGGAAGATTGAGAACTTGGAGTCTCTAGTGGAACTTGAGTGAGTCCAGGGGAATCACCAGCATTAGGTTGGGGGTGGTTTACTGAGTTACTCACGCTGTACTTACTCCAGTGTGTATCACCCAGGCCTTTCTCATGATTCATTTGGGTGCTCTGTGAAGGATAATGTCTGTTCTCCATTGGTATTTCACCTGTGGAGTAAATTAGTTTCATAATCCTGAAGCTCACCAGGGATAGTAAGCTGGAAGTGAAATGTGTGTTGTATAAAGCAGCGAGAATGATCGGTGGTTGCAGCTTCTCTGTGGGTGTGGAAGCGCTCAGGCACCCCTTGCTCTTGGCAGTGAGAGCTCTGTATAACGTCTTTTATTCCTGCAGAAAATGACAAAAGATTTCAGTTGAGATTAGGACTTTTGGGGGGGGGGTGTGTTAGGGAAGGAGTAGTGCTCTTCCCAGTTCCTGCACTTGTCTGTGATCGCTCTGGAGGTACATTACAACACTGTTCTCATGGGGGTGAGGACGACTGTCCTACTTTCCACAGTCTTAACTGCTTCATGCTGATGGGAGGCTTTGAGGTTGTCCTGTCAGAGGCAGATCTTGTAGGCACGTACCTTTCCCAAGGAATATGTAGTACTGAAGACTGACTTCCTCCCATGGTGGTAGCTCCACGGCTTGACAAAATTATGGCTATCTTCTGCAGGATTTTTATTTTAATTTTTTATTCCTCTGACACACTGTAAAAGTATTTTGAAAGTTATATTTGTTGTCATTTCTGATAAAAAGAAATGTCACTTATGACTCTAGATTCAAGGCCTAGCAAAGTGCTTGATCTCTGCAGATATTGAGGTCCCCCGCCAATTTACAAGTGCCTCTTCCAGAGTCATCCGTGACTGATGGACTGAAGAGACCTTTGTTTTGTTTTACCTCAGGATCCTGGACATCTCCTTTAACGTTCTGCGACACATTGAAGGACTAGATCGACTTACCCAACTTAAAAAACTCTTCCTTGTCAACAACAAAATTGGCAAAATTGAGAATTTGAGCAACTTGCAGATGCTACAGATGTTAGAGTTGGGATCCAATCGAATTCGGGTAGGCTTGTTCTACAAGATGTTAGCTGGAGAGTTTTGAGCTCTTTGGCTTGGGATTAGCCTTTTCTGAAAATGCACTTCATTGACTTTAACTTGCAATTTTGTTCTTTTTATTGTTCCAGTCATTTAATGTGTAATTGCTTATTTGCTGCGCATGCTGGATCCTTTAATTATGTATGCATGTAGTGCCTGGCCACTAAATTACTATTTATGAATTTCTCTTTAATGAACTCGTACATCCCCTGTGTGTTGCCTTTTGCAGATGATGGTTTCCTCCTGCTAGAGAGCCAAGCCTGTCAAAACTAGCAATTACTGTTTTCTCTTGCCTTCCTAGAGGCTGGCACTGTTTCAATAAAACCTATCGAATGCAAATTTAATTCTAGTTTGATTTGTATGTGTAATTAATGAGAGACATAGCAGGCTAGTCTCACTCAGGAAAAAGATTTTCTTGAGGCTTTCCTCTGAAATACCTCAAAAACCTGGTACTGTACTGCTGATTACTGTGGATTTTTATTGTGCAGTTTGTGACTTTCTCAATTTAGGTGATGTAAAATCTGTGCCACTTAAAGGAAAGCAGTTCTGAGTAGTCTCTCCTGTCTTTAAGGAGACATTAAAATAACTATTAATTTTTTAGAAGCTTTTTCAATTACATAGGCTTTAGAAAATACTTGTGACAGATGAGTGCATTTCAACCTGAAAATTGCTTAAATTGGTGCTCCGCCTTTACAATCTCTGAAAAATTACTTGTTATGCTGAAAGAGCAAATTAGGAAAAGAACCATTTGTCCTCTGTATTTCAAGCCTTTTGGAAGCACACCTCTTCTAGAGAGGAGTGAAACTTCAGCTATTATAAACAGTCTTTTAAAGCAGAAATGTGTGCTGCTTTTATGAACTGGAAACATTTTATTTTGCTCCTAAAGCTAAACTGGACTAAATTCCTTTCCATCCAAACAAATTTCTACTTTGAAAATTAAATTATTTACGAGAATAAATCTAGACTGTGAGAACATTGGCCTGATCACATAAGTGATTAGGAACCTTAGAGTTTGCACAGGTTGGGGGAACATGAGTTAGAGAGATGCACTTCCCTTTGCTCAGAAACATAACAGGCGAAGCACACTCCTTATTGATTTCAGTAAGGTAACCTTACTGATTTCAAAAGCTGGGTTAAGCAAAACTATTGTATTCCATAGGTAAGCATTGTTACCCTCTGGAAAAAAAAAAATAAATCCAGCTAGGTTTCTGAATTGATACTTAGGCGGTACATTATCACCAGTGTTGTCAAGCCAAAGAATATCTTTTAAACAATTAGGTTAGATGTATTTTATGTGTGTTTTCTCAGTGTTGAGCCTGAGCATATTAACAAAACAACCAAAAAACCTGGTTATTACCGTATGGGTAACACAAGCTTCTTAAATTACTTTATATTTCACATTTTTTTCTGTTCATCTGTTAATTCTATTTTGGCTTCCTCAAACAGCACTGCTGCATGCTTCTAATTGCTTTACTGGAGTGACTAACCTGTGCCTAGGCTAGGCATGAAGAAATACATCTCATGTTATTTGAGGACACCTAAAACTCTTTTAATAGTTTTCTCTTGGCAGGGTGGGCTGGCTATGCGCTTTACATGGACTGTCTGTTCAGGCAGCGTTCTTGGCTCGGAGGGGCCTGACGTACCCATCCCCTGTGCATTAAAGCTTGTGCAGTAATGCCGTCTTAGTCATTTTGCAGCACACTCTGACCTTTCAGAGTGTGTCATGACGTACTAAGCACTTGTAGTTCTCTTCCTTTTGTGTGAATGGTGGGGAAGCAGAACTTTGTGCTTGAGCTGATGCATTTCATGCTTTTTTTTCCAAAGCTGGACTGAGGCAGCTGTAAGACAGGCACTTCATTATTTGTTCCTTAGGTTTTTCTCCCCTCATGTCCATCTGTTTGATACTCTCTCTTAAGTGTGGCTTTTTCATAGCTTTAAGTAGCATTTTTGTCCTGACTCTTTCTTATGAGTATCCTGAGAGTCACAAGTATTTCCTCCTCAGGGCTGGGGTAGCTGCCCAAATCTATCATTTTCTTGCTAGGTCAAAACAGGGGTAGTAAGTCCGCAGGCTAGAAGGAGGGTGAACCCCAGTCTGCTGCTAAACACCTTATGTTGAATCTGTTGGCACTTGTGGGATAGAGCTTGAAGAGCTGCTTTCCTTTCCAGAGTGTATGAACACACAGTGTGTGTGTCTGCATCCATCTTCCTCTTCCTTCCTTCATACACACATGGGTAAATGTGCACACGTGCGTGCGCGCACACACACACAGAGTAATCTAAGTGGTGCTAGGACTCAGTGGCCTATCTCACCAGCACTACTAGTCCCTGAAACTCTTCCAGGCAAGAAAATGTGGAAAAGCTGAATGTCACAAGGTACTTGAGCACAGATGCACAGCTGTGTGTGCTTCTGTATCCATATTACTGTTCTGCTGTGAGGCGAAGTCTGTTTTTAAGATTCTTGTCTCTTTTAACAGCACCTTTTTTTGAATTGAGAGACTTTACCATGCAAAAAAACCATTTTGTTTTCTTTCCTTCTGTTTACAGGAGCCCTTTCTAAGCCCACCTTTTTCCCCTTTTCTTGCCCTTTTTTCTCTCTTCTGTTTGTGCTTTCTGGTACCCTTAAGGAAGGGCACCATTCTTTATTTCTGTAAACAAAGAATATGGTTCTTCTTGATGCCTCACAGGGATCCTTATTTTCTCCCACTGAAAGCTGAGCTCAGGACTTAAACTGGTATAGTGTCTATGTCCTGCCAGTAGCATGTATATTTAAAATATGTACATCACTTAGTATGTGTGTGTTCTGCCAGTAGCATGAATATATAGCCAGCAGTTACATAAATTAACACATACACCCAAGAGACAGTTAACCTTGCTTCTGACAGAGCAACTGTTGTGCAGAGATGCTAAACAGCATGCCTCTGACCATGTTATGCGGTCACTGATGGTCAGGACTAAATTTGCAAATTGTATTTTCTCCTCCCAGATTCTCTTTCCATTCACTAGTGACAGATTTTTTTCTGCTTCACAAATTAGTATCTCCTGCCCTGGATACACGTCATGGCCCAGGGAGTGTCACTTTCAAGCGCTCCCTGTGCCTTTCCATTCTCTGCTCTTGCTGCCTGGACAGTGGAGACAACAGCTGGGACAGAGATGTGACCCTTGCTGAAAATCAGCAAATAGTAGTGCCACAAGCCACCTGTCACATGGGCTGAGGTTTGCTGTCACTGCAGAAAGTCCTTACTCTGCTCTTGGGGCATACCTTGTGTGCGCTTTGCATTGTGGATTTGGCAAGCTCGTGTTTCTCAGGAGTGCAGCTCCACGGGTCAAGGCTATAAAATGCCAACTGCATGTACAGGTTGCAGCGTTTGCATCCCAGCAATAGCACTGTCTCCTTTGGGCATTTTGCAGGCAATTGAAAACATTGACACCTTGGCTAATCTTGACAGTCTGTTCCTTGGAAAGAATAAAATCACCAAGCTCCAGAACTTGGATGCGCTGACAAACCTGACTGTGCTCAGCATACAGGTATTGATTCTACTTTGTACTGCTGTGTTTTGAACCACCTTGTAATTTATAAGCTCTTCTGATTCAGCAGGTCTTAAGTGTTTGAGTCAAACTCCTCTACTGGAAGAAGGTTTGATAGTCTCTGTGCTGTTTTTTCTCATCCTTTCGTACTAAATGAGATTGACAGACACTGATGAAATGATAAAACAAGTCTTTGATTTTTATGAAAGAGAGAGCAGGAAATGAGTGTTATTCCCCATTTCCTTCCTGAAATACTGTTTCCTAATACATTTCAATAACATCAAATTAGTTACCCCAGGTAAGTTGTTATAATGGCAGTGGGCTCAGTGTCGCTACTGTCTTCGCGAAGAGGGAAGAAATGTGAACAACCCTGTGCTAGATGAAATCTGTCCTTAATGAGTGTATGGAAAGTTTCTTCCTTTTTCAAAGGTGGAATAAAAGATACTCAACTAATTTCTTTCATTGAATCTCCTCCTCATCTGTGCGACAATGCTGTGCAGCCTAATGTCTCTTACAACCGTTAGTAAGGAAAGTGTACTCGCTACACGTTGTAGTACCTGTTTGTGTCATTATTCTATAGGAGTAAAGAATTAGGTACAGCAGAGTGTGTTGGGATTGAAGTGTTGTAACTTCCCTTCTGATCATTCCATTTAAAAAGACCTACAAAATGCACGCTATTAATATATAGGCCTGTTGTTTCTAAAGAAACCAAGTGGAAAACTTTCAGGCTGCAACTTTTGATGGGAAAGTCAGAGTCTACTTCTTCTAAACTTTGAGACTTTGGCTCCCGTGGAACTTCTTTGTGCATTCGTGGTACGGAGATCAAACGAGCTGAGCTCATGAGATCAGTGTGGACCCAAGCAGACTGTTTCCCCTTCCCATTCACACTTCAGAGAAATGCTTTTTCTCTGGTGACTTGCTTGGGTTTTGGTTTGTTTAGAGTGGACTTAAACTGCTGTTACACTTTCAGAATAACCGTCTGACCAAGATTGAGGGACTGCAGAGCTTGGTGAATTTGCGAGAGTTGTACCTCAGCCACAACGGCATCGAAGTCATCGAGGGACTGGAGAACAATGTGAGCTCCTCCAGATCTTCTGGAGTAGAATTGTTTTTGTGACCTGGGAAGGGGAAGCACAAGCTACAGAAGCCTGTAGCGCTTTCATTCTCACCCAACAGTAGATGCCATTGTCAGAGAGCACAGACAATCTGGAACTTAGCTGGCTGTGTGAAAGGCAGAAAAAACCCCAACCCTTTTCTAAAGCTGTTGAGTTGCCAGCTGCAAAAACTTCGTTCAGCTCTGCTTCTCAAGAGGACACTTACAATCTGATTTTTAATGGATACCTCCTCTTACGGTACTACGAGGAAAGCTCACTTTTTAGGAGCCCCTGGCTGACAGTTGCCATCGGGTAGTAATTGCTTTCATTTTTGTCACATGGGTTCTTGGGAGGTCAGTAACCCAGCTTAATTAAAAACAGTTTTCCACGCTATATTTAGGCAGTGAGAGTTCTTGCACTGCGTGTAAGCAGCTGGTAATAATGTGTCTTTGCTTCTGACAATTTCCACCTCTGGGCCTGCAAAAAGTGGGAAGGAAAAGAGGAAAGAAAATACTGTCTAATGTTTTTGTGTTTGCTTGTCTAGAACAAACTCACAATGCTGGACATTGCATCCAACAGAATCAAGAAGATTGAAAATATCAGTCACCTAACAGAGCTGCAGGAATTCTGGGTAAGCGCAGGCTGGGGCTGCTCCTGGAAAATGTCTGTACGATGGTGAAAGAAACCCTTCTGGTGGGGAGCAGCAGGAGGGTGGTATACGTGTGTGTCTTGGAGTAAACTCTTCTTGTTCTGGTGACCAGCTTGACAGTCTGCATGGATACAGTATAGATGATGGTTTCCCCTAAGGAAAGAGTTGAGCTTAGAAAAAAAAAAATCTTTGCAGGGCTTTGCTTACTGGCAATGAACCTGTCTCTATCCAGGAGATAGGCCCTCCCTTCATGCTTGTGATGGTTATGGAGCAGCCCGACTGTGTCCTATTTTTGCCAATCTCATCTTTCTTGAAGTGATCATGACAGTGTAATGGGGGAGCTGATCCTGTCTCACCACTGTGCCAGATCACACTGCCTGTTTAGAGCAGAGTCGATATGTTCATGTCATTATAAATATGAAGGAAATTAAACTGTCTTCTGGTTTACTTCCAGTTCTGTGAGGCAGGTAACTGTTTAGGGTTGCTTCTGTTTGTTTCTGGCAGCCTAAATAGCGGAGCCCTTTGTCATTCGTAAGTCTGGTCAGGAAATACACAGACACACTGCCTCCTGAAACATCAGTATCCTGCCGTGTTTGGGAGCTGTGTACAAATCTGCTCGTGTTTGGGGGGCAAAATGCAGCAGATGTTCAGGAGTTGGCATGTGCTGTAGCTCATACAGAATTTCTGCCTGTCAAGGCTGAGAATAAGAGTTGTGCTGCTTAATGGCTGTTGTTTGGAGTTCAGTTATTTCAACTCTTGAGCAGAGGCTGAGATAAAAGGAGTGGAAAGTAGCTGCAAATGATACCAAGTTAGAGCCTGGAGTCTGGGCTACTTGGCCCATTTTCCTCATCTTGCAGTGTGGCTTAGCAGTGGTGTTATCTGGCAGTGCCTATGCCATAAGTAACTCTTTAAATAACAGGAGCTGAGAAGCCCATTTGCCATGACATCTTTTGGGCGGTAAAAATGAGACAGTGTGGTGTGGCTGGCTTGGGACCTGTCATCATCCTTTGCAATTTCCTCCAGTCTTCCTTTTTTCTGTTGCTCTGCTTAGAGAAGGTGGCATTGCACAGCTGTTTCCACTTGTTTTCCAGAAAGTAAAGGGAAGATCCTAACCTCATTGGACTTCCTTTGCAAAAACACTTGTTTGTTTAGAGTCCTTTGTCAAACCAGAGCATTGGCCAAGATCTGTTAGCTGAACCCAGAAAGTGCCCTCCTGGCTTTTTTCCACTTTAACACTCTTTTTTTTTTAAAAAAGAGGTGATGTGCTTTTTGATAAAGAGCAGGACAGAATTTTCTTTGATGTGAACAAGTGTTGCATCTACTAATTTATATTTTTTTCACTGACTGTAGAGCTGAAGCCATATAAGTCATTTCCCAGTACCACCTTCCCGGTGGAGGGACTGAGAGATCCAAAGGCCACGTCACTTTGCTGAAATAATGCTGAAGGGCACCTACAGGAAAGCTGGAGAGGGACTTTTTACAAGGGCATGGAGTGATAAGATATGGGGGAATGGCTTCAAACTGGAAGAGGGGAGATTTAGATGAGATAAATCCCTGTGCGGGTGGTGAGCCCCTGGTGCAGGTTGCCCAGAGAAGCTGTGGCTGCCCCATCCCTGGAGGTGTTCAAGGCCAGGTTGGACAGGGCTCTGAGCAGCCTGGGCTGGTGGGAGGTGTCCCTGCCCAGGGCAGGGGGGTTGGACTAGATGATCTTTAAGGTCCCTTCCAACCTGAACCATTCTATGATTCTCTGGATTGGACAGCATGTCCAGCCTTGCACAGTTGGTGTCCTTGCCAGACATTTGAAGCGTTCATCCACTCGCATGGGAATTCCTTTGCAGTGCCAGCAATGAGGCAGCTCCTGGGCTGGCAGGAGCAGAGCATGAATCGGAGAGTGGCGCTTTCTCCAGAGGGCAGAAGCAGTTTTCATGGGGAAGTGATGTAAAGGGGAGAGGAAAAATGTCACTTCTCACATCAGTTCGGGACCTTTTTTAATGTTTCTTGGGAAGTCATGAAAGCAAAGATAGATGTCCCAGTGGAAGCAAATCTTGACATAAGGATTTCCAACCCTTACATGAACAGTGTATGGACTGGGACACTGTATAAAGAGTGTCTCGGGGTCTTGCTGGGTCTTTCCCAGCACACTGGTTGGACTGGATACGCTGTCTGAAGGGGGGAGTGTTTGACTGTCAACCCGGGACAGCGTGGGGAAGCTGGAGGTGATTAGCGAGGCCTGGAGTGAGATGGGAAAGCATATCTCGGAGATTACAGGGGGAGAACAATCATGTAGACTGGGTCGTCATATATGTGCATGAAGACTGTACAGCGTTGCTACCCCTGGATAGGAGTAACCCTCCTGAGCAGCATCGGTGTGGTGAGGTTGCTGCGAACCAGGCCTAGCTTGGGAGTATCTGTTTGTGTGAGTGTGCCTGTATGTGCTCTGCAGATGAACGATAATCTCGTCGAGAGCTGGAGTGACCTGGATGAGCTGAAAGGAGCGAAGAACTTGGAAACTGTGTATCTGGAGCGAAACCCTTTGCAGAAGGATCCCCAGTACCGGCGCAAAATCATGCTGGCCCTCCCAACTGTCCGGCAAATTGATGCCACGTTTGTTCGATTCTGAACCTCCTGCTGCCCGCCCCCCCC
>NW_009650252.1:194999-196315 GCF_000708025.1 Charadrius vociferus
TGGAGAAGTGTCCCAACTGGGTTTTTTTAATCCACTTACCACTCCCCAGGTCTCCAGTACACTGACACTGGCAGAGCAAATGGTCAATAAAAAGCACTGAATACCAGATCTTGTGTACAATGCACTCATTGTTTTTGAAATGTTGTTGTTATTATTATTATTATTAAATCTTAACACAAGAGACTTCCTTGTGCCTTGTGTCTGTTATTTATGGGGGAGGTTTTGCCAGAAAGTGTTTGCCAACAGACTGGAGCCACTTGCTGACATTCCTTGACTCTGTGATGCACCTCCAGGTAATGTCCTTGCAAACATCGCTTGCAGCTCCAGGCTCAACAGCAGTCTGTAAAAATGTGAAAAAATGGTGACGGTGCTGACATGCGGAAGAATCTCATTGAGATGCCCATCTAGGTTATTGGGTGCGAGTCGGTGCTGAACATCTCGTAAAACTTGGGGGTGGGGGGAAAGGTTAGTCTTTCCATAGCAATATGTTGGGGTTTTTTTTGTTTTAACACACCTAGAAGCTCAGCTTTGGAGTCCTCAGCACAAGAAGGATGTGGACCTGTTGGAGTGGGGCCAGAAGAGGCCACAGAGATGCTGGGAGGGCTGGAGCCCCTCTGCTGGGAGGACAGGCTGGGAGAGTTGGGGGTGTTCAGCCTGGAGAAGAGAAGGTGAAAAAGGGGAGACCTTAGAGCCCCTTCCAGTGCCTAAAGGGGCTCCAGGAGAGCTGCGGAGGGACTTTTTACAAGGGCATGGAGTGATAGGACGAGGGGGAATGGCTTCAAACTGGAAGAGGGGAGATTGAGATTAGATAGCAGGAAGAAAACTTTTCACTCTGAGGGTGGTGACCCCCTGGTGCAGGTTGCCCAGAGAAGCTGTGGCTGCCCCATCCCTGGAGGTGTTCAAGGCCAGGTTGGACAGGGCTGGGAGGTGTCCCTGCCCATGGCAGGGGGGGTGGAACTGGATGGTGTTTAAGGTTCCCACCCAAACCATTCTAGGACTCTCATGACTGAGGGCAAATACTGTGAGGGATGAAAGCAGTGTGAGGTTGTACATGCCTGGATGAGCTACCTGGCTCCACAGACCTGCTGTGTTTAAATGTAGTGCTGCAGACTGAGGTGGAAACTGGAGAAGGGGTTGAAAGGAGGGGTGATGGATTCAACTTGAGGAGGTGAGGGCTCTTAGTTCAGGCTTACAGGGTTTTTATTTACTTATTTAGTGACAGTTGTGGCTTCATTCGCCTCGTGATGTCCCTGGATTTGTTAGAGAAAAGTACAGCAGATGCCGAGCCATATCGCTCCTCCTTTCCAGGCGGAAGC
>NW_009650252.1:198258-201472 GCF_000708025.1 Charadrius vociferus
CCCCCCCCCTTGGAGAAGTGTCCCAACTGGGTTTTTTTAATCCACTTACCACTCCCCAGGTCTCCAGTACACTGACACTGGCAGAGCAAATGGTCAATAAAAAGCACTGAATACCAGATCTTGTGTACAATGCACTCATTGTTTTTGAAATGTTGTTGTTATTATTATTATTATTAAATCTTAACACAAGAGACTTCCTTGTGCCTTGTGTCTGTTATTTATGGGGGAGGTTTTGCCAGAAAGTGTTTGCCAACAGACTGGAGCCACTTGCTGACATTCCTTGACTCTGTGATGCACCTCCAGGTAATGTCCTTGCAAACATCGCTTGCAGCTCCAGGCTCAACAGCAGTCTGTAAAAATGTGAAAAAATGGTGACGGTGCTGACATGCGGAAGAATCTCATTGAGATGCCCATCTAGGTTATTGGGTGCGAGTCGGTGCTGAACATCTCGTAAAACTTGGGGGTGGGGGGAAAGGTTAGTCTTTCCATAGCAATATGTTGGGGTTTTTTTTGTTTTAACACACCTAGAAGCTCAGCTTTGGAGTCCTCAGCACAAGAAGGATGTGGACCTGTTGGAGTGGGGCCAGAAGAGGCCACAGAGATGCTGGGAGGGCTGGAGCCCCTCTGCTGGGAGGACAGGCTGGGAGAGTTGGGGGTGTTCAGCCTGGAGAAGAGAAGGTGAAAAAGGGGAGACCTTAGAGCCCCTTCCAGTGCCTAAAGGGGCTCCAGGAGAGCTGCGGAGGGACTTTTTACAAGGGCATGGAGTGATAGGACGAGGGGGAATGGCTTCAAACTGGAAGAGGGGAGATTGAGATTAGATAGCAGGAAGAAAACTTTTCACTCTGAGGGTGGTGACCCCCTGGTGCAGGTTGCCCAGAGAAGCTGTGGCTGCCCCATCCCTGGAGGTGTTCAAGGCCAGGTTGGACAGGGCTGGGAGGTGTCCCTGCCCATGGCAGGGGGGGTGGAACTGGATGGTGTTTAAGGTTCCCACCCAAACCATTCTAGGACTCTCATGACTGAGGGCAAATACTGTGAGGGATGAAAGCAGTGTGAGGTTGTACATGCCTGGATGAGCTACCTGGCTCCACAGACCTGCTGTGTTTAAATGTAGTGCTGCAGACTGAGGTGGAAACTGGAGAAGGGGTTGAAAGGAGGGGTGATGGATTCAACTTGAGGAGGTGAGGGCTCTTAGTTCAGGCTTACAGGGTTTTTATTTACTTATTTAGTGACAGTTGTGGCTTCATTCGCCTCGTGATGTCCCTGGATTTGTTAGAGAAAAGTACAGCAGATGCCGAGCCATATCGCTCCTCCTTCCCAGGCTGAAGCCAAGGCTGCTTCCACATCCCTTCCACAATAGGGGAGTGATGGATGTGGCCTGCAGCTCCTCGATGGTCTATTGAACATGTCCACTGCCTGAAGTGAAGCTGAAAGGCTCAGCGAACATTCTGACTTTTACTGAAAATGAGTGGACCTACTCTAGAGGGAGCCATTGATTTAGTATGACTTCATAGAATCACAGAATCATCTAAGTTGGAAGGGACCTTTAAGATCATAGAGTCCAACCATTAACTTAACGCTGCCAAAACCACCACTAAACCATGTCCATCAGCACCACGTCTGCCCATCTTTTAAATTCCTCCAGGGATGGCGACTCCACCACTGCCCTGGGCAGCCTGTTCCAGTGCTTGACAACCCTTTTGGTGAAGAAACTTCAAACACATCCTTCATCTTACAAAATGCCATCCAGGTCCTTTGGCTCATGACAAAGCCCGCCTGCCTGGAGTGCCAGGCGCTTGGACTGCAGTTTTGGCAGTGTGACTCTGGGGCTCAAAAGGCCTTTGTGCTGATGTGGGAGGAGGCAGCAAGATCACTGCAGTGTAGCGAAAGCTGCTGCTCGTTCCGCTGCTGTACATCTGTCTGCTGTTAGCTATTTGATCTCTGCTGAGTGACAGCTGTCATCTCTAAGCTGTTGCTGCCCGCTGGAGCAGGCTTTATTTGTGCTGTGAGTCCCTAAGCCCTTGTGCGAGTGCAGCCCCTTGCAGTAATATTAATGTTAAATTAATACAACTGATATTCATGTATTAAATATATTAATGCTACTGGTCAGCAAGGTAAGGGTTGGGTGGCATGTTGTTACAGCCAGTGTTTGCACGCAGGGAACAACATGAATAACATCCTGCTTCTACTAAACAGGGTGATGTGGCGTGTGCACCCCTGTTTGATCTGAGCAATTGAACTTCATACCTCCGGTAGCTGGATAAACCTCCCTGGAAGCACTTGCCATCTGCTCCTGTGTTTGTCTGCCAGCTGTGTCATGGGGCCGGGCTGGTGCGGGTGTTCCGAGGAGCAGGTCTGCAGCAGGCGTGGGGGAGATTTCCCTGTGCACCAGACTTTAGGAACTTTCTCTTCAGTGAGGCCATGAGGTACCTGGGAGATATTTCCAACGTGATCTGCAGCGCTTGCAGAGCAACATAGTAATGAGACGTGTCTTTTAAATACGTGTCAGAGCCGCGTTCCATCCTGCTCCCCTTCAAACAACAGAGAACTATAACAAGGAAAAATGGCAGGGGTGGTCAAAAATTTGCTCTTGGTCACACTTTTACTCATTCTGATCCCATGTGGATTTGAATCTTGGCAAGAGTGAGGTGAATCCCTTCTTCAACAGGAAACTGGTAGTTTTAAGCAGGACAGTGTGGCCCTGGGGAAGATTTTGGAGGTTCGCTTGGCAGGCTGTGTTCCTTTCGCTCATCCTTTTGCTCATCTGGCACAGCTCTGGCACAGTGTGTCATGCCACGGAAGCCGCTGGAGGTGGTGGGGTGATGCCAGGCTTGGCAGGACCCCACCGAGCCACTGAACCGGGGTGATCCACCTGCTGCAGGTGCGTGTGTTTGGTGGGGTGCCCTGAGCCCCTCCTCGGCTCCCTGAGCTCACCCTGGGGACTGTAAAAGCAGCGTCTCAGACACTCGGTGGGCACTGTCACTGCACACCCACCCACCTTGTCCCCTGGGCTGCTGCTGGGTGGCAAAGCCGAGCTGGGTTTTTCCTCTTCCCTCCCCAAATTTGCAAAAAACAGCAGAAACTTTTCTTGTAGGTGTGAGGTGAGTGCAGTGCTTAAAGTTTCCCTGGCACCCCAAAATCCATAGGCTGTGGCCAGGCACCAGACATACCTCAGGGTGCACCAGACATACCTCAGGGTGCAGGGGGGACATGACCT
>NW_009650252.1:201512-220549 GCF_000708025.1 Charadrius vociferus
CTGTTTGCTCAGGGCCATTTGGGTCCCCACCTCCAGCTCAAACAAAGGCAGGGCCTTCTCCAGGCTGCTCAGAGGAAGGTGGTTGCAAACCCGTCCTCCCTTCCTCTTCCTTGCCCCAACCCCCGCCCCAAGCTCCATCCCTCTTGCACAGGGAGCCTGGTGTTTCCCAAGAGGGGAAGCAGCCGTTGCAGCAGGGTGGCGCTTCTGGCTCCCTCCCCACCCTGAGGAGAAGCAGGCAAGGAGCGGCGGTAGGGCGGGAGGACGCCTTCACCCCCATCCCATGCCAGTGCTCAGACCCAGCGTCACGGGAGGAACAAGTGGGACAGAGGCCCTGACAGCAGGTATGGTGGAAAACCTGCAGGTTTGGGGTCTTGCTGGGATGCGGCAGCCCTTTGTGCCTTCATCCGGCTTCCCGGTGGGTGCCTGGCCTTGTTGCTGCTGCCCCGACGGGCTCTCCCTCCCTGGCTGCAGAGCAGGGCTCCAACGTGCCTGTTGGGCCATCGAGGGGATTGGCTGAGGAGTTTATCACCCTCTGCTGGGAGTGATGACGAGATAAAGCCCCACATAGCACCACAGGCGTGGGGCAGAGTGGCTGGAGAGCTGCCCAGTGGAGAAGGACCTGGGGTGTTGGTGGACAACCAGCTGGATACGAGCCAACAGTGTGCCCAGGTGACCAAGAAGGCCAACAGCATCCTGGCCTGTATGAGGAACGGTGTGGCCAGCAGGGCTACAGAAGTGATTATCCCACTGTACTCAGCACTGGCGAGGCTGCACCTTGAGTACTGTTCAGATTTGGGCCCCTCATGACAAGAAAGACATTGAAGGGCTGGACCGTGTCCAGAGAAGGGCAATGAAGCTGGTGAGGGGTCTGGAGCACGTCTGGTGAGAAGAGGCTGAGGGAACTGGGGGTGTTCAGCCTGGAGAAGAGGAGGCTGAGGGGAGACCTTCTCGCTCTCTACAGCTCCCTGGAAGGAGGGGGTAGCAAGGGGGCTCAGTCTCTTCTCCCGAGGAACAGGTGATGGGACAAGAGGAAATGGCCTCAAGTGGCACCAGAGGAGGTTTAGGATGGGTATTGGGAAAAATTTCCTCAATGAAAGGGTTATCAAGCATTGGAACAGGCTGTCCAGGGAAGTGGTGGAGTCACCATCCCTGGAGCTAAGACATGTAGACGTGGTGCTGAGGGACATGGTTTAGAGGTGGTCTGGCAGTGTTGGACTCAAAGGTCTCTTCCAACCTAGACGATTCTAGGATTCTATACTATGCCTGGCTCTGCTGCCAGGTGCACCAGAGAGCTAGGTCTGGAGTCTCTCGCCCAGCAGACATGCATGCCCACGTGCTCCAGATGTCAAAAGGACTTCTTCTGGGTGTGATGGAGGTTTTTTAGGGGGTAGATTAGCCCAGAGCTTTTCAGGACACAGGAGTGTTTCCTTGGGGAGATCCTGTGCCTGTCACACATCGCCCCAGCCCTGCTGGGTAGTCTGGCCAGGGCATTAAGTCGTAGAACGCAAAGCAAGCAAAATTCAGTGCTGACTTTGACTTGGTAGGAGTTGAAAAGGGTGTAAATTAAGCTAGAATTTGGCCCAAGGTGTGGAAGTTTGGACAGGGTTGGCCAAAGGTGCCCAGGGAGCTGAGGTGCTGGAAGGGAATTGGGTGGAGGTTGCTCAGATTCCCAAGTACATTCCTGGTTTTTCAGGCCCCCAGCATGTCCTCCCAGCATGACTGACTTCACGTTCACTGTGATCCCAGGTGCATCTTCATCTTGTCATGTGGGTCTCTTGCTGACTGCCTGGTACAGTTCCCCAAGTGCCTGGTGGGTTGTCACAGTGTGGTCGCAGGGCCAGCTTCCCAGGAGGTGCTTGGTCCTTTCGAGGAGCCCAGCTGGGGGCATTTTGGGTGGTGCAACATTCAGAAGCTCAGGCTCTTCCTGTCACCTTTAAATCTCTTCATGGTCCGAGCACATTTTATCTCCACACTACAGTCCTTACTGTAGGAGCAGGAGTCCCAGCTTGTTCCCATTAATTTCTTGCGCTGAGGAATGGGTTTCCAATGGTTTTAGGTGAAGTTAGCAGATGTGTCCCTCCATCAGTGCCCAGAAGAAGCTCTCGTATCAGAAGAGCTCTGCTGATGCAGGTTATCAATGGCTTCTGCAAAGGGGTGTTTTGCCCACCTTGCTTTTGGCCAGGGGCACATGGCAATTTGAGAAATCGAGGCTGTCTGGCATTTCCTCTTTTATACACCTGTCTCGAAAGTAATGATGAAGAGCCACGTCGGTTCTGAGGAGCAACCTGACATCATTAGGAAGGCCAAATCCATTTCCACGCTGTTTAGCAACAAGCTCAGAGCCACAGTGCAAAAGGCCGTGGCTGTGGGCCTGTCGTGTGATGGTGGTAATGAACCGGGCCAGCCCCCGGCTAAAGATTTGGAGAAATGGGAATGCTTTTACCCCACTCTGTTACTCACGGAGCTGGTTTCCCTGGCTGACGTGTAGCCCTCACTGTTGGCTGTGCTGTTGGTGGCTTTTATCCAGCATTTTTGGAGTGCAAACACTAAGTCAGCTAAAACAAACATCTGACTCGAGGAGGACAAAACTGAATCGGCAGCCCTTGCCCCAGTCATCAGTAACAGTTTTCACAATAACAGAATACGTTACTGAAGAACACATGGAGGTTCCCAGGCTCCTTTTTTAGGTGAAGGATGCACCGAAAAAGAAGACCTTTTTCCTTTTGCTGCAGATGCTCCCTGCCTGGCTGCCATTCATGCTGCTGGGACACCCTCCTGGTCACCCTGCCTCTGCAGAAGGCATCTTTCTTGGCTTGTTAGTCAACTCCCATGTGCCTGAGCCAGTGTCAGCCATCGTATGAGGTTCCTGTCTCCTACCTCGGCTTCTTGAGGTGTTTCCAGTTCCAAAACTGAGAGCTGGAGAGCTGGGTTTGCCACATCTTTTGGATGTGGAGTGCTTGGGCATGGACTAGACTGGAGAAGGCATACCTGGTTTCTCTATCGCTGGGTCACACGTGCTGGTGGACATGCTGGGTGAGCCCCTGGGGAGGGTGGTGGGAAGTGCCTTCCCCACAGTGACAGAGCTGACTGTTGAGAAAAGATGCAAGTGGAGGGTCCCCACTGTGCCTTTGACTGAGTTGGTGGAGGAGAGGGGCACTTGGAGGGCGGTGGCGATGTGAAGGGAGGATGCTGCACAAGACAGACCACTCGTGTCTCCTTGTTTTTCACCTGGAACCATTCCTGATGGTAGGCAGAGTTGGGGTCCCAGGTCTCACCACATGCAGGCAGGAGCTGAGCGGCCAGCAGAGAAGGGAGCAAGGCCACATTGCCAGCACCAGGGGTCTGGCACTGCTGGGAGGAGTGGTGGGGCTGCAGGGTGTGCAATGTGCTGCAGGCAGGTGCCAATTGCCTGTGTCTGCTTCTTGCACCAGGAGGGAGGGACATGAAGGTTTGCCATGCAGCGGAGGAGGACCACAGATGATCCCCGCTGCAGCCTGGTGGGGCAGGACAGCAGAGGCACTTGCTACGGCAGCCTGAGTGAGGAGGCCATCGAAATCCCCCAGGTGGGTGGCTGCAGTCCAACTCCCTCGCAATGGAGCTCCCTGGGGAATCACTGATCTCATCGCCCTGTATGCCTTACTTCCAGCGCAGCGACTCAGCCATGGCCCAGAAGAGCCCAGCCAACGTCTTCAGCGATGGCTGTACAAGGATAGGTGAGGGAGAAAGGCTGGTCTTTGAGGTCGGTTCCTTTCCCTTCTGGCAAGAAGACTGAGGCTGGATGGGGCCCACTGGGTTGAGGAGGATGGGGAAAGCCCCTGGGCTCCATGGCTGGAGCTGGTGGCAGCAGATCCTGCTGACCATGGCTGGTCTGTACAGCACACCTAGAGAGCATCAGGACTCCTGCAAGCCCTGGCAGGCACTTCCCTGCTTGGGGAACCTTTGCCGTCTGCAAGATGGCCGTGGTCCTCAACTCATGTTAGTAGGGTCTTCTAGCTTCTTCCCTGCCGTGCTAGAAACCCCCAAGCGAGGTGGCTGGCAGCCACTCCCAGACCAGGCATGTCCTTCCCTCCACCCCTTGTTTTACTCACAAGACAACACCCAGCCCCATGAGAGCACCAAGTCCTGCAGGAGAGGGACAGCAGGACAGGGATGGCTCTGGCATCTGCTGCCCTTCCCAGCCATGGGGCACGAGCTCCCTTTCCTTGCTGCAGACTTTGTCCTGGTGTGGGAAACCATCCCCTGGGAGCTGAGCAGGCAGCAAGACAGCCGCGAGAATGGGGATTTGCAAGAGACATCTGCCACCATCCACAGGACCTGGCGGAAGAAGTTTCTGGACAAGCTTCATGCTGCTGGGATCCACATGGAAAAGGTACCCAGGGACCTGACCTCACATGTCTACCCCCTGTGATAATGGCAGCCTTGTTCTGAGTGGATGCCACGCCATCGGGGCCCTCTTACGGGAGGGGAGCCCGGGCTTGTGGGCAGTCAAGCTGGAGCATGGGGTGGGATTTGCTTGTGCTTTTCTCCACTGGGTCAGCTCTGCGGGGCTGATCCACACCACCATGGAGTCACCTCGTTGCCTCCTCCAGACACTGTACTAGCACTAGCAACCTCACCTCTGCTGGGGCCTGCTTCTCCCAACAGCACATGACCCGTGTGGAGAAGAAGGTGGTGCATTACCTGCTGCTGAGTGCTCCCTGGAGTGTGCTCTGCTACTATGCCGAGGAGCTCCAGCTCCGTGTGCCACTGGAGGTGAGGGGCAGTGGGGGCTGAGCCTGCTGGGAAGGGGAGACGGTGCCCCCAGCGCTGCCGGGCACCCCGCTCTGGGTGATGGGCTGGGCAGCTACTTGCTGGGGGTCTTTGATGGGGTTTGCAGCCTCCTTGCTTTCCAGTGGACCCAGCAGTTCCCAGTCACTGGTCTTGTTCCATGCAGAGTTAATGGGATCCCTCCTCATTCCCCTTCTGAACTTCTCCTCCTTTGCCCCATTCCCTCTTTCCCGCTCTGGGTGATGGGCTGGGCAGCTACTTGCTGGGGGTCTTTGATGGGGTTTGCAGCCTCCTTGCTTTCCAGTGGACCCAGCAGTTCCCAGTCACTGGTCTTGTTCCATGCAGAGTTAATGGGATCCCTCCTCATTCGCCTTCTGAACTTCCCCTCCAATGCCCCATTCCCGCTTTCCCTGGCTCTCGAAGAGCAGGCTCCCATGCTCAGCACAGCCCAGGCACTATTCCCCCTAGCCTGGAGGCTGTCTTGCTCCCACTGCCTCCTCCTGAGACGTTTCTGTTGCCCGTGCAGGCACTGCCCAGACAGACCTCCAACTGGTCAGACAGCATGCTGCGGAGGCTGGGCATCCCTAACCTGATGGCCCAGGAGGTTCCCAACTTGCCACTGGACTACTACACCTGCCCTTTCAAGGCCAACAAGCTGCACTGGTGAGCACCCCAGGAGGGACCATGTGGGGAGGTGGTCCCCAGCTGGAGGGCACTGCAGAGAGGGGGTGACGCACCCCCCTGCCGACCACGAGGCTCTGCTGAACTGCTCCTCCACACCCTTCCAGGTTCCTGGGGAGTGATGAGCAGGACACCTTCTTCTCCAGCACCCAGCGGCACCAAATTGTGAGTACCAGGGCTGCCGGGGCCTCTCATCACCAGTCCCGGGTGGGTTGCAGGATGTGAGGGAGACGTGCTGCGAGTGTGTGTGTTGTCATGTGTTGTCACGGTCTCAAAGGTCCCAGACTGTGCGCTAATAACTCCAGAGGGGATTAAAAGGCTTGGGTGGAAACCTTCCTCCTGCCCTTCAGCATCTGGGAATCAGGCTTGGTGCTGGTAGCTGAAAAGCTGACTGGTGGTGGGGACCCTGGTCCCCACGATGGGAGATGGCTGCGCGCCCTCTCACCTCTCCTGGCATTGCCCCGGCAGCTCTATGAGATCCTGGCCACGACACAGTATGGCCACTCCAGGGAGCGGGAGGTGGGGGTGGACCGGCTGCTGAGCGAGAAAGTCTTCACCGCTGCCTTCCCGCTGCACGAGGTAAGACCCCGCTATCCCCTGGGGATCTACCCTGCCACCCTGCACCCCCGTCCCACCCCTCGCCCACCCCCTGCCTCTCCCCACAGGGTCCCTACAAGCTCCAGCCAGAGGAGCTGGCTGCTGGCAGCCTCAGCCAGCGCCAAGTCCTCTTCCAGTACTGGGCCAGCTGGGGGAAGTGGGGCAAGTACCAACCGCTGGATCACGTCTGCAAGTACTTTGGGGAGAAGGTTGCTTTCTACTTCGCCTGGCTGGGTGAGTCCCACCTGCTCCAGAGCAGCCCTCAGCTCCGCAGGGAACAGCTCCCTCGGCCTCCTGGTGCTGGGCAAGGGGCTGCTGGCAGCGGGTGGCAGCTCCTGGCTGCCCCAGGATGCGGATGCAGCTCTGCCCCGGGATGCTCACCGTTTCAAGGGTGGTGAGTGGTGGCACCACAAGCCATGCCCCATGTGGCCTAAGAGGACTTCCTAGAGCCTGATGGGTACTTTGCAGCCCTGGGTCCATGCTCAGGTCCTCCAAACCCTGTGCACTTGTAGGCTGGTGCTATGCTGGGCTTGGGAGGTGCTGTCCTCAGTGGCTGGAGCCACCCTTGGCTCGGTGGCTGTGATGGAGGCCAGCAGGACTCACACTCCCCATCCCCACTGTCTGCAGGCTTCTACACAGGATGGCTCTTGCCTGCCGCAGTGGTGGGGACAGTGGTGTTCATTGCGGGCATTTTCCTGATGTTCAATGATGTACCTTCGTAAGTGTCCTGACCTCCCGGGGCAGTGGGGAGGAGGGTGGGGGGTGCCTGCACCCCGATGTGCTGGTGCTGGCTGGCTGCCAGGGCTCAGCTGCAGCACACTGGGCAGTTTGCTGGGGGAATGGTCCAACGGGAGCAGTAGGGAAGGCTGAGCCCTGACAGGCTGCTGGCTGCTCCTTCCTTGCCCATAGGCAGGAGATCTGCAGGAGTGAAGAGCAGTACTGGATGTGTCCCCTCTGCAAGACATGTACCTACTGGCAGCTCTCCAAAATCTGCAGCACCTTCATGGTGAGGTCCTGGAGGGCAGCTCGAGGTGGAGATCTCCATCCCAACGTTAGCCTGTACCGTCCCAGTCCACCTCCCTGCCTCAGCCCCTGCTGCCCCAGTGCTTCTTTGCCCATCCATCTTCCCACTCCTCGGTGGCCCCTCTCACCTTCCCTCCGCGCCTGCCCCATGGCTCGGGGACACCGAGGACATGGCACTCGCCCCCCGCTGTCCTGCCCGTACCTCAGCCTTGCTCTGCCCACAGGCGGGGCGGCTCTTTGACCATGGTGGGACAATCTTCTTCAGCATCTTCATGTCCCTGTGGGCAGTGCTGTTCCTGGAGTTCTGGAAGCGGACCAACGCATCCCTGGCTCACCACTGGGACTGCTCCGAGTTCGAGGACATAGAGGTGGGGCCTGGCCCTCTGCAACGCTTCCCAAAACCACACAGACCATAGCTACCGGGTGTTCCTGATGCCCTTTGCCCTCTTTCCCAGGAGCGGCCACGGCCCCAGTTCACGGCCATGGCTCCCATGACGATAATAAACCCCATAACGGGGGCAAAGGAGCCATATTTCCCCAAGCGCAGCCGCCTCCACCGGATTTTGGCTGGTTCGATGGTCATTATAATGATGGTAAGATTGTGGGGGCTGGAGCAGCATCTGCCCACTCTCTGTCGTGGGGCAGCGGGAGAGAGCATGGGTTAAGCTGGGGATGAACACGGGTGTCCCTGATGGAACCTGTGGCTCTCCACCAGCTCATCCCACACCCCGCTGCGCCCCAGCTCGGCTGCCCACCCCAGAACACCCCTGGGACTCGTAGTGCCCTGGGTTAATGGTGTTTTCCTTCCCAACATAAGCTGCTCATCCCCCGTGCACTGTTTTTGCAGATTGCTGTGGTGGTGATGTTCGCGGTCTCCGTTATCCTCTACCGGACAGTGGTCGCCATTCTCCTCTCCAGCTCGGGGTACTTCTGGTTCGTGGCTTCGGTAAGAGGTGGCCAGAGCCACTCCTGGACCTGCTTGGCTCACTGGGCTTGCTCGCCACCCTCTGTGCTCTGAGTGTTGATTCTCCCTGTAGGCATCCCGCATTGCCAGCATCACTGGCTCAGTGGTGAACCTCATCTTCATCCTCATCCTCTCCAAGATCTATATTTCCCTGGCTCATTTCCTCACCAAGTGGGGTAAGCTGGTGAGGGCCTCACAAGCTGGAGGGTGACAGGAGGGAGCAGGCAGTAAGGGCAGAGCACCAAATGCAGGAAAAGCTGGCTGACTCTCAGGAGGACAATGGCTTTATGGAGGAGAGGAGAGGAGAGCTGGGGAAGTAAGACCTTCAGTGAGAAGTGTCTGCAAAGCAGACAGGCGTCTCCTGGCTGTGAACTAGTGGCAGGCGCCTTCATGGGCACCACAGCAGGTTTGGGGACCCGGGCTGCAGGGAGGGTTGGTTAGAGTTGAGTGATGTTGGTGTGAGTTCTGCGATGATGTGGAAGAGCATCCCTGAGTGGTGTAGGGCCACGTCCTCGTGCTTCCCCCCGGCAGAGATGCACCGCACCCAGACCAAGTATGAGGACGCCTTCACCTTCAAAGTGTTCATCTTCCAGTTTGTCACCTTCTACTCCTCTCCTGTTTACATCGCCTTCTTCAAGGGGAAGTAAGGCCTCTGCGGGGAGTGGGGGGCTTGCCCGTCTCCTGTAGCCCCCACAGCCTCTGGGCTTTGCTGCTGGGGAGCGCTGCTGCCATCGTGGGCAAGGAGCACGGTGCTGGTGGTGGGGGGATGGTCCCACCAGAGACCAGGAGCCCTCAAAGGGCCACGGGGTGCCTGGGAACAAGGGCAGTGCCAGCCTGCTGTGGGCTCACTGGTGCCGCTGGTCCCAGTCTGGCACTGGAGGACCCTCTCTGTCAGAGGCACCCACCGCCAGCCCTTTTTGTTCCCCTTTGTGAGGGAGAAAAGGGCTCGGGGTGGACCAGAAAAAGCCCTTCCTTCCCTGGGGCCCCTCCAGACGCATCCCTGGGCTCAGTACCTGGGGTCCCCCACTCATGGCTCTGCCACCACTCCCACAGGTTTGTCGGCTACCCTGGCAACTATCAGAGCTTTCTGGGGGTCCGCAATGAGGAGGTGAGTGCTGGGCAGGAGAGACACCATGCCTGCCACCCCAGCCGGGGCCAGTGCATGCTACAGGGACACCTTCCCATGCTTGGGGTCCTCCCACCCCCTGTGCTGGGCCCGGTAAACTGAGGGCCCCTCTCCCCCCGCAGTGCAGCCCAGGTGGGTGCTTCATTGAGCTGGCGCAGGAGCTGCTGGTCATCATGGTGGGGAAGCAGATTATCAACAATGTGCAGGAGGTGGCCATCCCGTGAGTACGCCAGGGCTTTGGGGCACCGCTGAGGGGGTGTTGAGCAGTGCCAGCTGGCTGCAATGGGGGACGTGGCCCCTCTCGTCTCCCCAGGAAGCTGAAGTGCTGGTGGCACAAGTACAAGCTCCTCTCCAGCAAGAAGGCAGGCGAGGAGGGGGAGTCAGTCCTGGTGGAGCAGGCGCCCTGGGTGATGGACCACCAGCTGCTGGTGTTCGAGGGGCTGTTTGATGAGTACCTGGAGATGGGTAAGGGACCAGCCTTGGGGTGGGAAGGGTTGAAGCGCTGGGAGAGAGAAAGCTGGTGGGGAGAGACAGGAGCTCCCTGGAGGAAGGGACCAGCCACAGGAGCTCTTGCCCCATGGGTGCTGGAGGGAGAAGTGCTCCCTCCGGGGAAGAGCTAGGAGATGCTGCAGCTGCCGCTGCCATGTCTCAGCCTGTTCTTCCC
Organism: Charadrius vociferus; assembly: GCF_000708025.1. NCBI lineage: Eukaryota > Metazoa > Chordata > Aves > Charadriiformes > Charadriidae > Charadrius > Charadrius vociferus. The sequence goes on from NW_009650252.1 coordinate 211,335, forward strand.
CGCTCCTCCTCCTCCTCTTCATTGCAGTCCTGCAGTTTGGCTTCATCACCATCTTTGTGGCAGCCTGTCCCCTGGCACCCCTCTTTGCCCTGCTCAACAACTGGGTGGAGATCCGCCTGGATGCTCACAAGTTCGTCTGTGACTACCGGCGGCCGGTGGCTGAGCGAGCACAGGGCATTGGCATCTGGTTCTCCATCCTGGAGGCCATCACTCACCTGGCCATCATCAGTAATGTACACCAGGCAACGCCGGGCAGGCGGGTGGGTGGTGAGGGGGCTGCAAGAGGTGCAGGGGAATTGGGAAGAAAAACTTGCTTGGCCACTGCATGATGAAGGGAGCTGCAGGGCCTGGGGTGGCACCTTTGCAGAAGTTGCAGCTCCAGCCACCGGTGGTGGGAAGCTGTCACCCTGCAGGGCATGCAGCCCTGCTTGGGTTTAACTGAGGGGTGAGAGCGGGACACAGCGCCATGTCTAAGACCGAGTGGCATTCAAGTCTGGTTCATCAGGCTGAGGGTAAGAACAGGTGGAAAGCCACCTCAGGAGTGCAGGGCATGGAGGAGGTCCTGCTGGGGAGGGCTAGGGCATCCCCTGGGTGCAGGACCTGCCGCAGCAGACCTCCCTCCTCCCAGGCCTTCCTCATCGCCTTCACCTCTGATTTCCTGCCCCGTGCATACTACCAGTACGTCCACGACAGCAGCCTGCGTGGCTATGTGAACTTCACTTTGGCACACGCGCCATGGGACTTTGTCCTGCAGAGCAATGCCACGTGCAGGTGGGAGCACCCCCCCCCCTCCTGCCTCGTCTGGCTCCTCTCCCCATTTGTTTAGGCTCGGATTTGCTTTTCTCTGCCGCCGCCACAGCAAACGTTTTCTTTAGCACAGCGGCCTTTAGCCGGGTCCAGGTTGTGCACCCACTTTCCTGAGGTCCCCAGGACCCTCGGTCACCCCAGGGCTAAGCATGTGCCTAACATGCCCATGCCTGGGGCAACGTGGCGGGGTTGCTTGCCTGGCCTGCCAGGGCTGGAGCAAAACCTCCACAGCCATGGAGGGAGGTGCTTTTGCAAAGGAGAAAGTTCCCCAGGGCCATGTGACCTGCAGCCACCTGGGTCATGGCTGAGGCTGACTGAGGGCTCATTCTGCTGCGGTCCAGCGTGCTGGGCTGGGAGCTGCGACCAGAGAGCGCCCACAGCAATGGTGACACCTGCCACGAAGCCGACAGAGGCGGTAACAGCTGCACTTTGCTCCTGCAGATACAGAGCGTTTAGGGACCAGGACGGCAACTTGACCTTAACTTACTGGCAGCTGCTGGCCATACGCTTGGGCTTCATCATCGTGTTTGAGGTACCAGCTGCCAAGCCCTGCAGGGTGGCCCAGGGCACAATGCTGAGGGAGGGTGTGTGTGAGGACCTGCCACCTCAGCTGACCTGCACGTCCCCGCTCACTTCCAGCACATGGTTTTCTTTATCAGCCGTGTTATTGTGTGGCTGGTACCCGACATTCCTGAGTCTGTGGAGGTCAAGGTGAAGCGTGAACGGTACCTGGCCAAGGAGGCCCTGGCTGAGAACAAGGTAGGCTGCAGCAGCTCCTCTGCCTCTTCCTTTTAAAGCCCTTTCTGCTTTAAACTTGCGCGCAGGCACAGGCTGAGCAAGCAGGCAGCCCTGTAAGGAGTTGCGCAGCTCCTGCTAACGCAAACGTCGTCTTCCTTTTTCTGTGGCTCAGGTCCTTTTGGAGAGACAGGAGACAAGAAGCAAAGCCAGCGTCACGGATCCGGCTGCAGGCAGGGAGTGGGAAACCGAGCAGTTCGCCAGCAGCTGAGTGTCACAGTGTGCCCCAAGGCCCGTGGCACACAGCCAGGACTGAGGAGCTGCCAACCGGCTCCTCCTTGGACCAGCCTGGAGCCACAGGGTAGCAGGCATGCCTCCCCTGCCCGGCTGGCGCGCCAGCATTCAGGGACGGCTATAGATGAAGGTGGGGAGGGACACAGCTGGCTCTGGGGGGTTTGTACAAGCTCGTGGGTATTGCTGCAAGGTAACTCCCCCTCTGCATAAACGACCGGGGCACGGAGCAAATGAAAGGAGGCTGGCCACGCCGCGTCCCTGGGCTGTGCTCAGCTGGCACAGGGTAGCACCTGCCCACAGCAGTCGCACGGCTGGTCAATGCAACCGCAGCTCCGCTTGCCACTCGGGGTGAGAGAAGGCAGGGCTACGGTCTCCTTCTCCTGCCTCCACCTGTGCTGGATGCAACCAGGGCCGGAGGGTTTGCTCCTGCCAGCGCCAGCAGTACAGTGGGAAGGGGAGAGCTGCTGTTGGGAAGGGGAGAGCTATGGAGACACCGGATGAAGTTGAGAGTTGTGCTGTCACCCTGCAACATGGCAGCCTGGGCCAAGCTTCGCCAGTGGTGGAGCAGAAGCTTGGCCCTGGCTGGTGGGTGCTGTGCAGGGGCGCCAGTCGCAGAAGGCAGATGAGAGGCTCTGGGTATGGAGGAGGTGAGCAAGAGGGACTATGGCTGGTGCCTCCCCTACACTAGCAGTGTCCCCAGCACCACCACCCTGGGTATGAGGAGGGCACAGCCTCTGCTGCTGCCCAGTGCTGCTCTCGCCTCCTCCCTCGACCCAGCTGTTTGCCACGCAAGTCCTGCCTCAGCAAGGGCATCGCTGCAGCAGAAGCTCACGCACACAAGCTAGAACTCCTCAAAGCAGGTACACCCAGCCAAGCAAGGGCTGCCTTGGATCTCAACCCACCAGTAGAAATAATATCCGTAACACTCCAAGCTGTTTCAGGTTTTATTTTAGAATTTATAAAATTCCAGTGTCATCCATACTCATGAGCCTTTTTACATGTTTGCATATAGTCTCCAAATTCCAAAGTTAAGGCCAAGGGATCATTGCTATGGAAACGTACAATATGGAAGACGTCAAAGAGAGGAAATGGACACATGCCACAGTCTGCTGCGGAAGGAGGGCGGTGGGGGGACAGTACTAGGTACAATCACTTCATGACCTTCTTTAGAGTGGAGGGTTGGGCTATGGGGCACGAGCCCAGATGGTGGTGCCCCAAATGTAACTCAAGCCTAGCTGTGCAACTGGTGAGGGCACAGGGCGGCCTAAAGAGGAAGAGGGGAGCGATAGGCTCGGTGACGTAGGACAGACCTAAGCTACCGGGGTAATAACCATTTTCTGACAGACACAGATGGGATGGTGTCACTCTAGCTCTGTCTGACCCACCCTGTCTCCTGTGCTGGAGGCAAGGCCACCCTGTCCTTTGGGGGCAGCCAGGTGCCCTGCAACAGGCCGTGGTCAGCTTCAGTCAGTTCCTAAACTTAAGGAGAGCGCTGTGAGGTTTTGGTTCAACTTCTGCATAGCAGCCTCTTCCAAGAAGAGCTGGCGCAGGAAGGAGAAGCGTCGGCATGTCAGGCCTGCTGGACAGAGGGAAAGGCAAGAACGCTGGGCTCATCTTGCCGGAGTTTTAGGCCTTTGCTCCGTAAGCAGCACTAGAGAAGAGAGGCTAGGGACTCCTGCTTGTCCAAGAGCTGAAGCAGCTGGGATAGAGGAATGGCTCAGACTACAACCTCCGTAGGACTGAGGCAGGGGAAGGAGGGACACAGAAACCCCATGCTCCCTGCCTCCCTCCACAAAGACATGGTTTTCCTCTTACTGGCTGGAGGAGCTTGGACACAGCCCCCTTCGAGCAAGCCGTGGCAGGGCCTTAGCGCAAGTGGCCCAGAGTACAGAGCATAGATCACCCTCTACCGCCCATACGATGGAGGCCTCGGGGAGGGTTTAACGCACCATGCCGTCAGTCCCCCAGTGCCATCAGAGCAGAAGCCTGGCTCACAACCTCTGCAGTCGAGGGCTGTGCCTCCGGCCTTGGGCCCAAGCCCTGTTCTAGCTCAGCAAGCAGTCCTACAGTTCTCTCTGATTCACAGCCTGCCTCATCGTCACCACACTCGGCTTCCCTCCGGAGGAGCTCCCACAGCCACTCGGAGACAAAAGGCTCCTCTTGCTTCTCCTCCACGATTCTGCTCTGGGTGCCAGGGCAAGAGCTGGAGCAGCTGCTTACCCACTTACACTGAGAGGCCACCATTGTACTGACTTTTGAGGTAGAAAGAAGGCAATAGTAATAGGTGTCCCTACTGCTCATGCCCAGATGCTGCAGTGCTAGCAGAGGACTACAGCTTCTCAAGGCTGTGCTTTCCCCCAGCTTCTCCTGGGTCATGCTACCGCGGCAACCTTGGCCGACCCGAATCTGTCCCATGCGGTAATATTGTCACGTGCTGGCTTGCCTGCCTGCTCACACTGTTGGCTGTTGGGAAGGGTGACTGAGGGAACGCGGGGAATTAGGAGCAGGGTTTGTCATCACGCGCTGGAAGACTCATCAAGCGTGCAGGCTGGGGCTGTGCTTGGTGTGGCGCAGGGGCGCACTTGCTACGCGCTGCACTCAGAGGTGTTTACCTGACCAGGGTAGCCGTACGTTGTTCTAGTCCCTTCCATCTCTGCTGCCTCTACAGCCTATTGAAGGTTTTGTTCCTTTAAAAAGCAAGTTTCTGACCTTTTAGATTATTTTAAGCTCTCCCCACAGTCAGCTATCAGCATTAAATGAATTTTTGGCAGTTAAAAGGAAAAAAGTTGATTGCACTCTACAAAGGTAAGGTAAGGCCTGGGATAAACACAAAGGAAAGAGGGCAAACGTTTTGGCTTTAGAAAGTCAAGGAAATTTATTTCCTGAGGTCATGAGACAGGAAGTAGATTCCTAGCCACAGTAAAGGAGGTCTCCTAATGAAGGCGAGAATGCCTAGTAAGACATGCTCAAGAGAGCAGATTGCTCTGCTAGCGCTTGGGAAGCTGCAAATCTTAGCCACTTTGAGTCAATCATGAAGTTTCTAACAAAAACACACACATTTAGTGTTTGAATCTGAGTAGAAGTCTTATTCCAAAGGAGGAAAGAATATCCATCAAGAGATGAGGGTGGGTCCTAGCCACGGTGATAGCTGAGGGGAGCAGGATGGGGTCTAGCACTCCAGACACCATTAGGAGACCTCTTGGGGCAATTGACTTGTGCTCCAGCCGCTGGGTCAGATTTCAGACAGGAAGTATTTGTGGCAGGTTAGTGTCAGGTCAGTGGGCTGGAGGAGTTTCTGCTTCCAGGTCATTATCGTTTGGGTCCCCAGGGAAGAGTCTTGGGGGCCACTTGAGCCCCAAAGCTGGGGAAGTCTTCAGAACTGCTCATATCAGGGGCCTAGAGCAAACAAAAAGGGAACAAGTTAAGCTCCTGCCCTGCTGCAAACCTGCACGGTGCGCCCCTGAGCTAAGCAGCATTTCTGATGTCCCACGAGCAGAGACAATGGGCGAGGGCTGACAAGGATCATTATGGCCTTACGACTGCCCAGGATGGACAGTCAATCCATCTAGAGATGACATGTAGGAGGGTGTAGATAGGAGCAAATGGCGGGCGGATCAAGGGCTCTGTGGGTCCAGCCTCAGTAATTCGGTCACTGGAGTGGGGTCAGGCCAGTCCTGCAGCAGCGCTGGGGCAGCTGAGGACAGAGCTGCTACACGTCCCAGCTCACTGCTCCCAGCCAGAACACAGCTGCAAACGTTGAGGCAGTTCTGTGCTGCAGCAGGAGTCAGAAGTCCCAGGGCTCCGTCCCCAATCCTAAAAACAACACAATCTGGCAGGACACTTTCTTGTAAGGGTCCCCCATTCCCCAACAGCTCCACAATGGGGTAGTCAGTGTGGGTAAGATGTTTGGAAGAGAGAGACAGCAGTGCTTTGGAAGCTGGAGAGGCAAAGCCCAGGACTGCTCTCAGCTTGCACGGGCCACAAAGAGCAAGGAGGGCCCTTCCTTGCTTTCTCTGCCACCAAGGGAGGGAGAGTTCTCTGTTTCCCCAGCCAAGGTTGGAGGGCCAGACCTCCTTGGCAGAGGGTGCCACACGCCCTGTGCCCCCAGCCCCGTAGTAGAAGCAGCACTCGCCTTTTCGTTGTTGACAGTGGCCCACGGGGCATCTCTCACCACAAAGCCCTTGGATGGGGCCTTGGACTCTTCATGTGAAGAGGGCTTCATATACACCTGCATTGCTTCGTTGTCCACCACATCTGCAAGCTGCAGTGACATGGCCCAGTTAGGGGCGGATCTTGATAGTTCCTCAAACTGGTATAAACACCTCCCCCCACCATCTCACCATGCTGCAACCTGTCCAAGGTTACCAGCCTGTTCTACAATGACTGAACAGTGTTTCTGCACTCGTCTGAGGGCCACCAACTCCCAATTGATGCAAAGCTGCAGCAAGGCAAGCATGTGCACATTCTGGTGGCGTCCCAACCCTCTCATTCATTGTCCTCCCCTGGACAGTGGGGGCACACCTTGCACTGCTTTGCACCCAGTTAGTCTGAGGGACAGTTGCAGATGAGGGCTGACTGCCACCTGCACAGGGCTCGAGTTCCCCGATGCAGTGGTAGAAAATACCACTTTGGAGATACTTCAAACATCCAGCTCTGTGGCAGATGAAATCTTTGCTAAGCCCCTGCACAGATTAGCTGAACACTTACATATTCCTCCTCCAAGTTCAGGATGTGATCAATAGCTTCTTCCACGTTCTCAGGGAGTCCTGTCACAGTCACACAGTTGGGGTCGGGAGCTCCACTCTGGGGAAAGCGAATATCCACCTGCAACACAAGGAACAGGACAGGACTTACATCTGCACATCTGAAAAGCCACCGACTCCCCACAACCCTTGGCATTAGATTCACAGAAGAGAAAAGCCCTGATCTGTTCACTGCCCTAAGTCTGTTTAGGACCTCCATAGTTCAGACACTGGACTGGGTGTACTGGAACATGCCCTGAAGCCTGTCCGGTTCCCCTGTGAAGGAAGGCAGAACAGAGTCTGCAGTAACAACCCATCTTCCAGCAGCCCCTGCTGTTCTCCCTGCCCAGAGGTCCACTGCCTTCTGTGCAGCACTTGCAGCAGAGGCAGAAGACGGCTGCATTTTCAGACAGTGGCCTCACACTGCTGCAAGCATTTTCACCATCAAGCCATTAGCACAACGCACAATAAGCTTTCTGTCTCCTCCACAGATAAGAGTAATTCTGGCTGACATTCACTTTATGGAGCTGGCTTAGTGTATCCCATACACAGCCACGGAGCTCTCTCACAGCTTGCCTTCCAGATGGGTGCAGGGAAGCCACACAAGATAGGACTGAAAACCAAAGGCTGTTTATTTGGGATCTCATTTCAACAGCTTAGCCCAGCCAAGATGCAAGTCTCCAAAGCCTCATCACTCTGGATTCGCAGTCACTACTGTCCCTGTAGTAAAGCATGCTGCTACTGCCACACGCTGTCAGGGGCAAAGGCAAAGCCTTTCCCAGAGTCAGCTGACCTTGCCAAATCTGGAACTCTGAGCATGTGCCAAGATTCCCAAAGTCAAGCAAATCAACAGTGGCTGAGAGAGACAAAGCAATCCAGAGGACTTCCTTGAGTTAAGCTCAAGCTGAAAGGGTCTGGGTACAGTCTCCTCCCACAGCCCCCCAGCAACAGGCCTGGCTGTCTACTCCCAGTAATCGGAGTAGCTGACATAACCACCTCCTCCCTTTGAAGACCATCTGGGACCCTGTCTGCAAGAAACCCACTAAATGGCCTACAGATGGGGACAGAGCTGAGTGCCGTTTGCAGGGCCAACCCAGAGCACCAAGGAAGCATTTCCAGGTTCCTCTCCTGGCTGTTTTCCATCAAGACAGGAAGAGCTCAGCCTCCTCCCTGCCTGGCTCCCAGAAGAAGGATGACTCGGAGCTGAGGTCGTGTGGGGATGCTTCAGCTCGTCTCTGGGCATGGTGTCCAGATAGCCCAGCTGCCCAGGGCATAGCAGGGTGTCCTGGCCCAGGGATTCTGCTCACATGCTTGTGGTGACAGAGCTGGAGGTGAGCAGAACAGCACTGGCTTTTCTTTTGTGCCTGTTCCAGCTAAGGTGCTTAAAAGACACAAGGACCACAAGATGTAAGCCTCACACTCCTGAATTCAGGCCCTAGCACCATGCCACTACCAAGGCTCTTAGCACAGGAGCAAGCGGCACCACTGGCCACCCAGGCCCAGCCCAACCTGTGCTGAATTGCCCCACTGCTCACCTTGAACTCATCCATGATTTTGCGGATGGCTTTACCACGTGCACCAATGATGCGTGCGTGAACACGATGGTCCAGAGTGACATCCTCAGAGACCATCTGCTCCAGCTCACCAACGATCTTCATGATGGCATCCCGGGCAGCCTCAGCATTCTTCTCATAGCCAGTGATGGTGATCTGGTCCTGGGCCTGAGGCACAGGGAAATGTATGAGACCGGACTCATAAGCAGCTGAGCAAGCCTTCTCCCTGCTAATCCCTTTTGCCCTCCACCTTATCCGAAGGCGGCGCAGGGAGTTCAGAGCCCTAGAGAAGATGTTGTACTTCCTATGCTCAGAGACAACCAGCAGCCCTCCTTGCACCCCCTCTGATCTCTTACCTGGCTTTCATCATCCTTGTCGGGGAACTGGATGTTGACCTCATGCTCTGTGCGTATCTGGGTGATCACTGCTCCCTTCCGCCCAATGATTTTAGGGTGATACTTGGGATCCACAGTGACTGTCAGCTTGAAGCTTCGCAAGGCCTGGAACAGGAGAAGCAGAGTGAGATACAACAGCAGGGAACACATTGTGACTGATCCAGTGATGTCCATCTAAGTCCCAGTGTTTCCTTCTGGCTTCTGAGATGTGTGGAACAGATTCTGCAGGGTCATGCTTGAGTGTACGTGGTTACAGAAGAGCACCCAAGACATCCATCTGCCGGGGCCTTGTGCTTTTGCCAAGTTCAACAGGAAACGACAAGTAGCAAACTCACCCCTCACCTATTTATTCAGAGCTGTGATAAGGACTCAATAGGTACAGAGAGACTCCTAGCACAGTGGGGTTCCCACCCTGCAGTGTCTGAGTGGTATATGAAGCTGTGACAGAGCCCTGGACAGTCCAAAGCTACCTAAAGTAGAATCCCAAGACTGTCCTGTCAGTTCATGTTAAACGAGTTACATTTGGGTAACCCACTCATGAGCACTCCACACCCGCAGAGTACCTAAGGGTGCTCTTAAAAGGCGAGGGGTTCCAGGAGTCTGCACAACTTTTGAAAGGGACACCCAGAGGCTGAAGCCTCATTTGGCTGGAGGGAAGGACAGGCATAGGCCTTACCCGATCCTCGTGC
>NW_009650252.1:220566-238640 GCF_000708025.1 Charadrius vociferus
CTTTCCAGCAGCCCGGCCTTGGCACGGTCCAGGTTGGTAGCCAGCCCAGTGATGGTGATGATATCTGACTGCAGCTCAGGAGCAGGGACCTGGATGTTCACCTGAGTAACAAGCAGCAATTAGCGTTTAGTATCACTGCTTGGCTGATGCCTATCACTGCAGGTTGGCATCTCGCTGATCTCCCCTGCCGCGAAGCCCAGCTCCCACCCAGACAGCCTAAACCACAGAATCAGATTGGTTATGGTTGGAGGGGACCTCCGGAGGTCATCTGGTCCAGCCCTGCCTGGAACTGTGTCCCAAACAAGTCATGCAACACTCATGGCATCAAAATTGATCATACAGCTTCAGCACGAAACCTACCAAGCCCCAAAGCCAGGGACTAAATCACACAGGTCTCATTTTCTTATTACAGAGCCTGTATGCCACGGTCAAGTTACAACAGTCTTGAGTATGTCACAACTGATTGCCACCACCACAAACTCACTTACAGACTCTCCAGGACAGAGAAGATGGAAGGAAGAGGAACAACTTACTTCAAACTCATCCATCATTTTGCGGATCCCACTTCCTTTCTGGCCAATGATGTAACGGTGAAGATCAAAGGGAACTTCTACCTCAATGGTGACAGGAACCAGAGCCTGCAGGGAAGGGAGCACAATTTACCAGTTGAAAGACTTCCCCTGTCTTTCAGCTTGCCATATACTTGCCCAAAATAATGTGTTGCTGAACTGAGGTACATTCCCTTGTAGTCAGGATACAAATTCTACAGGAAGAGAGAACAGCTGCAAACACCAACATGACCTGTTGGGTGTTAAAGTATTCTTTCCAAACAAGCTATCTTAAACCCTGCCTCTGAGGACAGGCTGTTTTCATATCCTTGTCCTCCATCTAGCAGAGACTTGGAAGACATCACTAAAGGATTGTGGCAAGGTCTGCTAAAGCTAGAATAATTCAGTCTCAGTCAGAGTCCTCCTCATTCCAACTGTGCTCCATAAAACAAGCATGTCATGCTTTTATGGCAATTGACTCGGGGCTGCCTACAAGATCTAGCAATTGCAAGGGCAGGCACTACAAAGCTCCCAGGCTAAATCACAGAGCACAGGACTTCCCTTGAGCGGTACAGACCACCTCCTAGACATCAATCTTGACTGAGTAGCTTTTATTTACCACCACTGAAGCCTGCGGTGAGCAAATGGGCAGCACTACGTTAAAGGGCAAACGGGCTTAGAAAGCCATATACCTGCAGCGCCTCCTTTGCTGCCTCACACTTCTCCCTGCGGCCAGAGATGATGATGATATCGCACTTCTTTGGAGAACTGGGATCTGCATCCTTCCCGTCCTTGCCTTCCCCACCTTCCTCGCCATTCTCCTGCACAGCGGGCTCTGCAACAGGGGCTGCAAACATGGGAAGTCTCATGTCAAATGCACAGAGCCCTCTCCTCGCTCATTATCTCCCCATCTAGATCCTCAGGCTCAGCCTGGGCTTTGCCACAAGAGGTCAGATGCTACAGACTGCTATGGAGGAGGTCACTCCTGGCAGAGGCAGCTTGCCATGGCTTAGGCTAGAACGAGCAGAACAAAGAGCATCCACCGAGACAGTCTGCTCCACACCTCTCTGCACAGCACTGATATTGCCTTTGCCTGCACAGAAGGGACCTGCAGCTGCACTACAGAAGCAGAGGCTGCACTCCTATGTCAGCAGAGGCAGCAAGTAAGGCCAGTTACTGCCCAAGTTACTCCCCAACAGGGAAGATCACCAGCACAGCACTGGATGTTACAGCAGGATGGTTGGTGCTAGGCCTGACTATCCAACAGGCCCCAGCTGTGCTGAATTCAGTATATCCAGCAACAGGAGCAGGAGAGCTCAGAGAGACCTTGGTAAGCCTGCAGAGCCCTGTTTTTGCTGGGGTAGGTCCTCAGGCTCCTCACACTCTGAGGTGAGAACACATTCAGAACACCCAAGTCAGTGGTTTTACCTCCTAAAACTGTCCCCTCTTCCCAAGAGGGCAAGGCTGATGCTAAGCCCAGACTCACGGACACTGCAGGGAACACCTGGGGTCAGTTCTTCATAGATTTTAAGAATATCTCCACTGGTACAATGTAGGCTACACTACACTACACTCATCTGATCACCCCAACTACCATGCGAACATGCATCCACGGGTATACCTGGGTTCTCCTCCCTGTCAGGGAATTTGATCTGGACAGCATAGTCCCGGGTGATCTGCTGGATCCGGGATCCTTTGGGGCCCATAATGGAGCGGTGGAACTTTTGTGGGATGGTGCACTCGATTGTCACTTGAGCTTCCTGTGAGAAAGCAGAGTTGCTCTATTGCAATGCAGCCTCTTTCACGCCAGAAAACAGGATGCTTATGCATAATGGACATAGAGAGGGGATACAAAAGATAACAGCTGCTGACAGGGGAAGAACTGAAAGTTTCCTAGAATCTTCCTCTGTCAGAGAGGTTAGCAAAGGTTTTCTTAATGAAGGCTGCCTCCAACCCATGATGTTAAAGGCTTCCAAGACCAAAGCTCAAGTTCTCTATTAGCCTGACAGGGAGGAAGCATTACAAGAAAGGAAAAAGATAAAGAAGGAAGGAAGGGAAGAGAACAGGTTTGACAGTTGGCTCCTTCCAAAAGACAATACTAACAGTACAGGAAACCCCAGAGAGCAACCACTGCCCAAGGCTAGGCATGGAGAGGCACAAGGCGGCTCCAGTCTTTCAATGTCTATAAGTACATCAAGGAAGGGTCTCCTGTTTCCACTCCTAAAAACCCAAGCAGATGGTCAGAGGATGCAGCTGTTTCCTGTAGCGTTGCTATCTTGAAGCCAGCTGCCATTCCACAGGCTGGGATCTAAAGTCTGCAGACCCTATACATTGACAGAAAAGCTTCAAATCCCAGAACTACTGTGAGACTTGTTCACATAAAGTTTGTACAGTAGGTTCAAGAAGGGCCCTCCTGAAGCAACAAAGTGTAGACCAAACAGTTTTCCTGCGACATACCAGGTCCTCGATGATCTCCTGGATGCGTTTCTTGGCTGCCTCCACACAGTCCTTGGCTCCCTTGAGGGTGACTTTATCGCTCTGGGTGCCAGAGCGTGGGAAGCTGACCATCACACCACCATACTCATCTGCAATCTCCCGCAGAACTTGCCCTCTCCGAATGACAAAGTGGCGGTGGTGCTTGGGGTCAACCACCATGCAGTCTTCAACCACGTTATCCTGTCGACAGATGACAGCCAGTCAACCCTGCCTGTCCTGGTGATAAGCACGAGTTTGCTGCACTCAACATCAATCAGTTTACAACCTCACCCCAACAACTGACAGCAAGGAGGATCTTCCTGAGCTCCCATGAAGGGCAGCAGATGGTTTTAGGACAAACAGATCCTCCACACTGACTCATCACATCTTGCTACAGTGATAAGACCATAAAGTAGAACAAGTAGTTCATACCAGGTTCTTAATGAGGGCCTCCAACTCCTTCTGTGCCTCTTTGACAGCCTCCTCAGTTCCCATGATAGTAATCAGCTCCTGATCTTTGTCCTCAGAGGTTGGAAAGATGATGCGGGCTCCAGTGTTGTCACGCACCTTACGGATGTTGCCACCACCTTTACCAATAAGGAATTTGTGGTACTCTGGCTTTGCACGGAGGTCCACAGTGTAACTCTTTGTTTGCTGAAAGAAGTCAAGACACCCATGGTACATGTCAATATACAGAAAAGACACATCAGCATCAACTGTAAGCATGCAGGTGTGTTACCTGCACCCACATACACAGTGCTGCACAAGCAAGGTAGATGCAATGTGCTGTCAAAGTCAGAAAGGTAGAGGTCTTAAACGAAAAACACTACTTGAAAGATGTTCTCAGGGCTGAAAAGCTAACTCTACGCTCAGTATGACTGGTGAGAGTATGAGCCGAAAAGACTTCCCTAGGAGAAGGGTCACAGAAGGCGGCATAACCATTTGCTAACCGACTGCTGCAAGCCAGGCAGCAGAGGCAATCAACCGACCAGGAGAACATGTTCCCATGCTGATATTAGAAAGGGTTTTTTCTTGCTATTAAAATGACCGGTCAGTCAGTCAGCCACAACTCAGAGCAAGGGCTTGTAACCCACAGTTCTCAAACCTGGTTATACATAGTGAAATGGAAGAACTGGAGCTGAAATTCAGAGATCAAGGAAAAAGTAAGGGAGATATGCAGAGTAAGCTCTTTCAGAGAAGTGTGGATACCCAACACCATTCAAACCACAGGAGTTGGGAGCCTTAAACCTTTTGAGTATGTCCCCAGCCTGGTCAGAGAAGCGTTTACAGGCAGTTTTTCTACCCATAGGGGAAGAACTTACTGGCACAAGGATGGAAGCAGTTTTCTTTTAATCACACAAACTGTACTCAAATTCCTCAAAGGAGTATTAGGCTGTCTTGATGCCAGAGGCTTCCCAGTAGGCAGAGCAGATCACTTCAACCCCTGAAGCAGCTGGCCAGAACAATGTGCTCCTTCCCCTACGAGACAAGGCTCACCTTCTCCTCTGCCAGGTGCAGCAGCTGTTTCTTGGCTTTCTCCACATCCTGGGCTGGGCCCCTGATGGTCACGGTGTCACTGCCAGAGCCCTCAGTGGGGAAGTGGATGTGGACTCCACCACACTCCTCCATGATGGAGCGGATGAAGCGGCCTTTGGCGCCAATGAGGGAATTGTGCAGTTTGGAAGGAATAGAGACCTCCACCTCTGTGATGTTGGCCTAAGAGAGGACAGTACCACGCTGTTAGTCAAGTTGCAGAAATGTCTTCACGCCCAGCCTGCTTAGCCTCCAACTGCCACACTGCTAGGAGGTTTATAGAGCTGTGTGTAAGAAATGCCTGACCAGAGTGGTTTGAGACCGGCTACTCCTGACACATGAGCAGCCACAAACTTAGGTTTAAGAGCCAAAAAGAAACCGATACTCACCTTTGTCTCCTCTCTGCCCTCCCCCACTAAAAGCACTTCTTCTGTATTTATGTCTTCTAGCAACATTTTCAAGTCCCTCATCTGCAACAGGCCAGTCGTTTAACTTACCAGCTCCTTCTGGATGGCAAGAATTCTGTGGCGAGCAGCCTCACAGTTTGCTCTCTTGCCTGTGATAACAATTGTCTCCGAGTTGCTGTTCTCTGCTGGGAGATCAATTTTGGTGTTGCTTTCTTCACGGATCTGCCACAAAGAGGAAAAAAAAAAGGTGATCTCAGAGGTGTCCCATGTCAGAAAAAAGCCCTTGGAGGTTATATTTCACATCACCAATGAGCAGGAGAGAGCAGCAAGTGGGATTTAGCTGCAGGCAATGACCATACTGAGCACTGGAAATAGGGAAGATATCTTACCTTCTTGATGTTGGCACCTCCTTTCCCTATGATGTTCTTATGGAACTGTTTGAAGATGGGGACAGAAATAGAAAAGCTGTTTTCAACCTAAGGGAGAAAGGAAGGGAGAAGTGAAGATTACACTGTGATGGCATTGAGGCCCCATCCCAGGAACTTGATAAACAAGTTTTTGACAATAGGCTTAGACCCAAGGAAGTTCTCTACATGACACACTTGCAAAAACAAGCAAAGGCAAGTACCTTTCCCTATAGCCCTTAAATAACAGGTACTACCCTGCTGCCCTCAGGCAGCCAGAACAGCTCCCTCATCTCGAGGTGTTTCAGCCCTAGCCAAGCCAGTACAGTTCTGCTTTATTCCAGGGTTATCCAGGCATGTAGGATAGAACAGCAAACAGAAGTCCCCCTTACCAGGTCCGCCACCATCTTTTGCATGTACTTGGTGCACTTCTCCACCTCATTTTTGGGACCTCTTAGTTGGACGATGTCACTTTTGTGTGCAGGGTCTGGGAAGTTGATGATAACCTGCAAGAGGTGGTCATTTACAGTCAACTCAAGCAAATGCAAGAACTGCTCTATCAGACACATGCAAAGGTTGGCGGGATCCTATACATCCCCCGTCCCTTTCAGAAAAGGGTAACCATGTTAGCAGCCTCTGGACAAAAGAACTATCTTCTCATATGTATTAGATAGAGAGCCACTAAGTTTATGACTTCAGCGATGATGTGTCTACTGCCCAAGTCAGAAATATCCCCTCTGGATTCCTCATCTCCTAGAAAGCCTTACCTCTGGGAATTTCTCCCGGATTTCCCGGATCCGCTCGCCCTTCTGCCCAATGATGGTCCGGTGGAATTTCTGCTCAATGATTAGGTCCTTGGTGCGTTCATTTTCCTGATGAGAACAGAGTTTAACATTCATTGTTCAGCACGAAAGCCACATACTTTTATTTACTGGTTTGCTGCCTGACAGTTTACTCGCCAGCCATCGTCCCTCTTTTCTCCTCTAGACAAAATTCACTCTAGGTTGGCAGAGAAAGGGTGTCCAAGGGAACAGAGGAACACATCTGTGAAGAGGTACTCGCACTTGTCATGAGATCCAAGTCCTTGGCAGGCAAGGGGCACCCACTTGCACCAGAAGGTTACAAGGGAACATAAGAGCCCAAACCCTGTGGCCTCCCAAGCATCACATCCTACTCACCATACGGGAAGCGAGTTCCAGCAGCTCTTTCTTGGCCTGTTGGACCCCCTGTGGGTCTCCTTCAATTCTGATCAGGTTGCTCTTCTCATTGTCTGGGGGAATGCGCACAGACACCTTGTAGAGGTCCTTAATCCTGTTAACTTCAAGGCAAAGACTGTGGTGACACAGCCTGCTGGGCCAAGACTTCGAAGCAAGGCACCTTGATTATCACTACTTAGAGGCTGTTTAAGAAGTAAACCAGCCTCTGAGAAGGGGCCAGTGGGCTAGGGCTGAAACAGGGGAAGTGCCTCTTCACCCTGGACTTCGCTGACAGCAGATCTCTGCCACACAAGAACCTGTACAAGTAAATGCTGTGGCATCTACAGAGCCAATTGTTCACTTGCCAGAGTGAGGCATCTGTTTCTTCCCCAAACAGCACCACATTTAGATCAGAAGATGACGATTCATTTCTACCCCCAAATTCTTTTATGGGGAGAAACTCACCAAGCAGATTCCCGCCACCCCCAATTGGCTGCTAAAATGTAATTTCTGTAGAGCAACTTCAAAAAAATAAAGACAATTCTCAAAAAAAGAAAAACAAACAAAAACAACAACAAAAAAATTTCCTCCAGGATATGGCAAAGTAATCCCACCACTGTTCAACCTCCTAAGACACTTTCACACATTAAAGCCACTCCAAGGCCTCGCTGCCCATTTAACTCCTTGTGCCAACAGCACTTCAGAAGAGCAGACGAAACGTGATGGAGACAGCACTCTGGATGAGCTATAGAGCCCCTGATATGATCTGCTAAACGCGGAAAGTCCAAGCATAGGAAGGATTAGAAAGGCACCCCACTTACTGTTAGCTCCATTCTTGCCAATGAGGTGTCGGTGGAATTTGTGGTCAACGTTGATTTCTGCATAATCCATCCGGTTGATCTATAAAGAATTGTATAGGGCTAGGCAGGGTAGGCCACCGCTTCTCCCGTCTTGTGCCCTAAGTAACTGCCTACTGACAGTATTGGCACTGACTCTCCAGTGGTCAGCTACAAGCACTCCTCCTGCTGTTAAGCAGAGCAGAAGCACTCTGGTTTGAGCTGAGAGCAACATGCTTGTGAAACATTTAAAGGGACTTAAATGCCTCTGCAGCTACAACTGAAAGAGACACCTTCATGCTCCGCATCAAAAGATTTAAGACCTGCTGCTGATTTTTTAAGAATGCTATGGGCGAGCTTCATAACCAAGGGTTACATCCATCTGCCACACAACTTGTCTTCTGCAAGTTCTGTTAAGCACGTCAAGACATCATATGGATGTGATACACACACAATTTCTGCTTTGATGCCCATTCTTCCCCCACTGTCTTCCTACGTACTGGAACTAGTAACACCAACTTACCAGATCCTTGACCATGACTTCAATCTGTTCCTGAGCCACGTTCACATCTTCTGTAGGTCCTTCCAAAGTGATTTTATCCTCTCCTTCAGTGAATTCGATGTGAACCTTGAGACACAAAGCAATGAACCTACTAAGAATTTTCCAAGATACAAGCCGAGTCAATGCTGTTTGTCAAGCCTACACTGTCAATCCCTGCCACTAAGAGATGTTTTCCTTTCCACAAAGTACACACATAATTCCCATGGTTTCAGAAACAAGTCACAATTTGGGCCATATAACAGTGTCTAGAGCCCAAGGCTTTGGTGCTGTGTGGAGTCTGCAAGGGCTTTGGAGAAGTTACTCACCTAGTCTTTCTCCAGATATCGTCTAACTCACCAAGGCAAAGCCTTGTTGAAGCCAGCATTTGCAGGTATCCTATCACATCAATTCTCAAACTAGTACCACATAAAACTTCCTTTGAAGGGCTCAACCCATGAGAATAACATAGGATGAGTAGTGTTTGCAGCAGTAAAAGAGCGACTCAGCTTCATATTATGATCTGTGTCATTTCCTCCCTGGTTTTACCCATGCTAGAATGCATTTCTCTTTTCTACAAAGAGTGGTCTGGACTAAACCATGTTCTACATCAGAAAGTGCGAAGCTCATCCATACCTTTGGCATCTGCTGAGTTATTTTGGCCAGGTTTTGTCCTTTCTTTCCAATAATGAAACGATGAAGCCAAGAGGGGGCAGAGACCGAGGAGACGGTAAAACTGTTAGCCTGAGAGACAGAAAAACAGAGAAGCTGTTTGATGGGCAAACAAGAAGAGGTCTTCACAAAACTTCACAAAACTTCAGTTCCAATTCCCATGCTTCACCCTCAGTATTGATTTCTAAGCTGCACCTCTAACAGCCCAACAGAGACCCCGCCCTACACCTGCCAGTGCTCATGGATGTATCTTTATGGGATTTTCAAAGGCAGTCTAGCCCATCTCATCAGTACCTTTGCATAGACTTCAGTCAGTGCTTGCCCAAGCTTTTCAGGCTCGCCTCGCAGTATCACCGTCTCCGAGCTACTGTCAGTGGGTGGGATTTCGACAGAGACTCCAGTTTTTTCCAAGATCTCCTGCAGGGAATTCCCCTTGGGGCCGATGACATACTTATGCTGGGACTTCTTCACCTCCACTGCAATGGTAGTAGTCTTCTTTTTCTGTAGGGGCAGAGGCACTGGGGCATCAATCACAAGGGGGCAGGGAAGGACAAGAGCGAAAGGAAGAGGCACAAGATGCAGTGAAACTCTGCAGGCAGGAACGGGCAAAGCAAAGGTGAGCACAGTGATTCTGCAGTACCCTAGCACCCTTTGGGCCCCTGCCTACAGAAAGCCTTGTGCTCAAAAATTCACAGGTGAAGTACAAAACTAGTATTCTGCGTCAAGCTCCCTGAGACACTACATGGAAGAGACCACATACACACACACACGCACAACGGGGCTCACACACCCAGCTGTTCCCCAGGCAGTACTGTAATGCAAAATCATGTAGGCTACTAGATTATAAACTGATTATCTCTGCTGAAATCCAGACTGGTACAAATACAGACCTAATCATGAAGAAAACTAGCCCAACAACCCACAACAAGGACATTCACAGCAATATTGGCTGTGGAAAATAAATTGAAGTGAAATTCACTCTTCAGCAACTTCTGCTAATGTAGCAACTTTGATACTGTTAACTGGCCACCACCACAGACTTCACACTTCCTTCCTTAGTAGCATAGCACCTGTGTGAACGAGAGCCGGGGGAGCTCTCTGTGCTAATTCCCATGACACAGAAAAGTGAGAAATCTGTCACCCCCTTGGTATTATCACCCCGAGTCCCGCTCTGCTGAGTGAGGAAATGGTAAGATCCAGGGCCATATACTGCAAAGGCTGCTGAGCAAGAGCTGACATGAGGAGGATGCAACAGAGGGATGCACAAAAACAGAACAAGAAGGGAAGAAGGACTATGAGCAGGTGGGCGGAAGATGGGAAGCTTTATGGACCATCCATACCTTCTCCTCATAGATCTTCTTAACACGAGCCACGGCCTGGGCTAGCTGCTCCTTTTCTCCTGTGAAGACTATCTCTGTCTTGTTGACGCTGGGTGGAGGAATGTTGATGCGTGTCCCTGTGTCCTGCATGAGCTCGCTCACCAGCTTGTTGTAAGGGCCAGCAATGAACGGGTGGTATACTTTCTCCACATCCAGCCGCTCCACGGCACGCTTATCCTGGAAGAGCCCAGAACAGACCTCGGTGGGAACTGCCCTCCAGTCTCTGCCAGGCACAGCCAAGTTCCCAGTGCTGCCTTGCTCAACACTCTGGCCCAAGTACTCCTTTCAGTTTGCAGGGTTGTAGATCTCCATCCCTTTCAATCTACAAACCCTGCTGTTGCTGATGATGATTTATGATATTCACCTCTGTAATCCCCTGCCTTATCTCAGCTGGTACCTAATATGGTTCACTTCAAATAAGAAACACACTTATCTGACTTCAGAGATGGACAAAATGCAGAACCAGAAGTTGCAGAACTTGGCAGCGGTGCTCATACAGCCAGTGGCACATTATATATCTCCATTCAGACTAACATATTAGACACTGACTGTGGCCATGGTGGCTACAAACACCTAATATACCATGGAGAAGCAAAATGGCTGTCCAGCTAATGCCATGAGAAAGATCACGGTACTGAAGTACCTGCTCAGCAGAGATAAGCAGGATCTCGTGTCGGGCCTTCTCAATCCCTTCTTTAGTGCCGGTGATCTTGATCTGGTTGCTGGAGTCATCCGGGCGGGGAATCTGGATTTTGGTTGCAGTTTTGAGCTCCAGGTCCTGCAGTTTCTCGCCATTCTTTCCAATGACAAAACGGTGGTGCTCCTTGGGGATGGCAACTGTCGCTGAAGCCTGCAACACAGGAATTGAGCATCTGTGAGAACGTTTGCCTGCACTGGCAGACCCATAGGAATAGAGCCAGGGAAAGCAAGTCAGATGCGGTGCCACTGAGGAGCAAACACAATATCTTCCCAGCACATTCTGTCAGAGGACCAATACTGTACCAGAACAGTTGATCTATGGTGCCTGTCTACCAGGAGTCTAAAACCACCTTTCCCTCAAAACCCTTCTGTTTGCACAGTAGTAGTACTCTGAATTAGCAAAAGCTTTTAGGCACAGAAGAGGAGGTGCCTATTCTGCAGTGTAAGACACTGGAGCAGTACCAGACAGCAACTGAGATGATGGCTCATGGGTGGAGTTTATCTGAACTCTGACATCTATTACCAAGGCTACAGAGAACAAGACACACAGTCTGACTCCTAGGAAACAGAAATTCAACACCAGAAGCCTATTCCAGCAGGCAGATAGCTAGGAGATGCTTAACTCTACTAAGTGCTAAGGTGTCTTCAATGTAGTACATGCTGCTCCTAGGACTGCTTCTAGAAGGCCCCTCTTGGAAAAGGGGTCCCAAGTGCTTCTCTCAATCTACCACTAAAGGGCTGGTCTGTAACAGGGATTCCTGCCTTCTTTCCTTCTCACTGAGTTTTTACTGACCTAGTAGCTTATCACAGAATCACAGAATTTTCAGAGTTGGAAGGGACCTCTAGAGATCATCTAGTCCAACTCCCCTGCTAAAGCAGGATTGCCTAGAGCACATTACTCAGGACTGCATCCAGGCGGGTTTTGAAAACCTCCAGAGAAGGGGACTCCACACCCTCCCTGGGCAGCCTGTGCCAGTGATGGTTGCTACCATGCTCTCAAGCCCTGTGAATATGTAACTACTAACAGCAATTAGGCACTTAAAATTCAAGCTACAATGGAAAAAAAAAAAAAAAAAAGATCACTTGGTGTGACTCTTCAACTCTGTGTCCCTATACTGCAGCTCAGCCAAGCCTAGGAAGAGACATCGGAATAGAGACATACCTTTCAGACCAGGGCAGTAGGAGGTATACTTGAGGACAGTGGGTCATGGATCTGTAGCAGTACGACCTGAACTATTTTTTCAGAGGCACATTATGTAGGGTTTGTCCCTTTCTCTTCCCTCTGGCAGGGTATGACACATGGGCTGAACGGCACCAAGCAGACATGGTATTAACTATTGCATTAACTACCTTTGACATTACACTTTAAAACATACTATGACACCTGGCCATGCCATAGCCTAACAAGAAGTACCATCTTGATTATGAACTCAAGAATCTGAAGGTAAGAAATCAAAACCTGGAGGACTGGAAGGAGAAGCAACTGAAACAATGGGGCTGTGGCTCCTTACCAGTGTGGCTTGAGTTAGACAATCCAGAACCCTGACCTAAAGCTTTCCGCAGGGCTTCCTCTTCTCTACTTTTCTTTCTCTCATCCTTCCATGTTCTCCTCTGAAGGACTTCTTCAAGGAAAGCACAGTCCCGTTTTCCCACACTACTAGCTTTGTGTGAGGGGCCTGCCACCCCCCACCACCAGCACCTCAGCACAAAGTCACTGTTTGTAATCCAAGTGTTTAGAGATTGCAGACTCCACTCTTCATGCAACACCATGGCCTGTAATTAGCTTTGAACCCTATTTTAAGCCTCATTTGCATTCCAAATTGCCAATTGTGTGCTTTGAAAATATATGGCAAAGCTGAATTAGTCACCTAATAACAACTCTTTGGCTTATAAGCACACACGCCCAAGGGTCTCAAAGCATTTGCGAGTCTTGGGGAAGAGCAAAGATGAAGTGTGAAACAGTTAGATGCCCTCACCTGAGTCTGCAGCCGAGCGACAATCTCCTTCCGAGCCTTCATGACTGCTTCCAGCTTGCCAGAGACCATGATCGAAAGGCCCTGGTCCTTTGCGAGAGACAGCTCCAGGTGAGCTCCTGTCTTCTGCATGATGTCAAGGCAGATCTTGGCCTGCTCGCCTTCTCCAAACTGATTCATATCCTTGTATTTCCTCTCCTCCAGTGGCACGTGAAACACCTGCTCAGCCACAGGACAGATAAGAGAAGGGCACAGCAAGCAGTCAGTATGCTTTTGATTGCCAGTGCCTCCCTCTCGCAGTGCCGTACAGGTTTACTAGCATACTCAGCTCCCGCATTAGTGCAACCCATCAGCCCTTCCAGTGGAGACACCAGCTGCGACCAGGGAAAGTGTGAGAGCGCTGCAGCAGGCAGTCTGGCCCACACTAGGTGAGCAAAAGTGCTAAGCTATGGGGGGAATACTTTAACGGATTTAGTGCTCGCTACTTGAATCCTGCAATCCTTCCCCTAGACCTGCTCCTGCTATTTGTGGAACAGGGATGCAGAGCTTTTTCTGGACAGTTTTCCAACAGATCCCTCCCCTCCGGAGCAGTCCTAGCTCTAAGCTGCAGTCCTCCTCGTGCCCCAAGGTAAAGTACGGCAAAGAGGCTGTCAATCTGACTTCACTAAGGATTTCACATTTCAGGGAATGCTTCACTTCCCCCACTTTTTGGAGGGAGGAAAAGGAGGGAGATAAGACACCCGCTCCCACCAACCTGAGTGATGACAGAAGCCTTTATTGGTCGGATTTTGCTCCAGGGCCCAGCAGGTTCCTGGGCAGCTTCCAAACATGGTGCTTTCTCAGGGAGTGGAGGGAAGGCTTCTTTGTAGGTTGGAGGATCATTCTCTTCTTCAGAGTTTAAAGCTGTAACTGGGGTGAAGCAAACAGGGTAAATGAGACACTCTCCCTGCAGAAATGCCCCTATTCATAGGCAGTGCAATTGTATTCAGGCACCACTAACAAGGGAGAGCAAATGACTTGTGCACTACTATTAATCCTATTACAGTTATGCTTGTGGAGCAGCCAAGTCTGGAGCACAACTGACCTCAGCACAGCACAGCCTGCTGTAGATGCCATGAACAAGCAGCCTTGCCTGAGCAGGCACTAGGGATGCAGAAAGTGAACGTGCAAGTGAACGGCAGCAGCAACAGTACATTACTGCCAACTTTGTCAGGAGGGGAGAACAGGCCAAGCAGAAATAAAGGAAAGGAACTGAGCAAGGCTGCAGGTCAGAAGGAGATGAGACAAACATATGCCCAGGAGGGAGGCAGAGAGAAGTGCTATAGTTAGGGCAGAGACCATGGAAAGTCTGTAGCTTATATTCAACTCAGTTGTGAACTGGGCTGTGCCAAGCAGGCCAGCTTGCAGCTGCACAATGGGTGCCGAAACCCATCAGTGAGCCAGTTAATGCAGTTATACTGACTTTCCCCAGCACCTGGCTGAGCAAAGGAAGGAAATGACAGCCCAGTACACTGATCCCATGAGGCTCTCTTGTAGCCCAATGCCCCACTCTTGCATGTGCCCCAACCCACAGCTGACAACATTGCTAGCTAGAGCTCTGTGGAGATCTGAGGCTTGCCTCCTCCTGGCTCTGTGCTGTGCAGCATCACCGCTGTGCTGCTGGTGGTGGAAAGTCAGAGTTTGGCAGGCCACCAATCTAGGAACGGAGAATGCAACGTCTGCACACTTGTGGGGAACTGGATGTGTGGAGCAAGCTTGGGTTACAGCAAGGAACCTTGCCTGTGCAGTCTGTATTTAGAGGCACATCACAGGAACTCAACTGTGTTTTCTCACCTTTCACCTGCTGCTGAGCCAGGCCGCTGCGGTGTTCAGCGAAGCTCTCCTGGGTCAAAACTGCCACGGAGCTCATTGTCGACTTCCCACCCACACACAATCCGGGTATGCCACTGGAAGAGACAGAGGTGGCAGCACTATTACCAACACCAAAATGCACAAAAGTCACTGCAGGAAGACAAAGTATGTGCTACTGAGCACTTTTCCAATTAGCCCCTTGAAAAGCAGAACCAGATAGGAATTCAGTGGGGATATTTCCTCACTGCACAGTAGTCACTAAAACCAGAGCTCCTCATTAAGCTCTTCATTAAGAAGACAGAGGATGTGCAATCTAAGAAGGTCACTGGAAAGATGGATACCAGAAGTTGTTAAAGCATACTCTAATTAATTTATCAATTATTAATGGTGTGCAATTTTTCAGTGAGTATCCAAGTGACTGGACAGTCAGTCCAAGACTGTTGTATAACCCTGGAGAGAAAACAGAAAGGGCCCAGGACGCTGCCTCTTCCTGAAAAAGACTTATTTAGGTGCCTGAACTCCCGCTGCTTGGGATACACTCAGAAAGCCACTCTGATAAGTAAGCTCAGCAACAGCAAGATCTTTGGCTCTCTGAAAACAACAACTTACCAGCTAAATGGTCAGTAGCCAGAGAGTCCGTCCTGTAAGCTGCCCGTTTGTCAGCCTGCCAGCTTTTGCTTTACAGAGAAGAGAAGAGAAGAAAAAAAAAAAAAAAAAAAAGAAAAATATTGATGTGACTGCTCCAAGACAACAGGAAAACATGACACCCCCGGTACTGTAACTTTCAAAAGAGCACCGCCTGTACTGTGTTTCAAACTTGCACCCTATCCAAAACATTCTCATACTGAGTCACATCTCACCAGACTTTACCTGTCATGTTTTACTAGAGCTACAGGCAACACCACTATCTCCTTAAACCTCACAGCAGGAAGCTTGGAGTAGCTACTCTTTCATCACACTGGCTACAAGAGCAGCCATCCAGTATCAGGAGAAAATACAGTCAATTAGTAACAGATGTGCAAGATAGACACAAAATTTCAGGGTTGCAAGCAAGAGCATCAACATCTAGTCAGCAGAGACTAACAACCTGAAAACCTGCCAACACCACTGCCATCAGTCAGAAGTTAGGAATGTAGTTTAGTAGAGCTTGGGTGAATCAACATAGACGTCCTCACAAACTAAGGCAAACACTCAGGGCTATCCACACACAGCTGCTGGCCAGTCTGCCTCTTCATTTTTTATTCTAATAAGATCATGCACCAGGCACTGAACTCTGTCTCCAGGCCTAAGCCTGTAAATCGGAAGACCAAAACCCACGCAGGTTTACGTGGACTATTTTACACATGTACACAAGATGGAACCAGGAAAACATATACGCTGCAGTGGGAGCTTTATATCTCTTGTATCTGGATCTGCAGGCTCACTGAAAAGTGTTTAAGAGCGTAAGTAAAAATGTAAAAGTCAGTACAGTACACTGTCAGATGTACAACAGTTCCCCACACCTGGAGTTCCCCCCAGTGGTTATGCGTGCTCTTGCAGGGCTTGCACTCCTAAAATCCAGTGCCTCTGACTGCTCATGGTAGGAAAGGTCCTTGTCCCACACAAACCCTGCAGTGCTGCTCGGACCTTCTTCTGAACAGCAGACTCAGACGCTGCTCAGTAAACTGACAGTTGCCATTTCTGACCTCCCAGCATGCCAGAAAAGACTCCCAAAAACACTGTGTCGCTGACATGGTGTCCCACAGCATGCTTTCATTGCGACACACTAAGGGGAGGTGACAGCGGCAGAAGGAGGGAAGCACAAGGAGAGCAGTAATGCAGCTGGGCCATACAGGCCCGATGTGCGCCTCACTGGAGGCTGGACTGTTCTCCCCTACTTCAAGATGCCTCTTATCAGGCACAAGACAACACCACCTGCACAGTCAAAGCAAAAGAACTAATGTTGCAATTAATCCTGTAACGATCTGATACTACCAGGTGGCAGCTACCAGGACAGCCAGCCAGCCGAGCTGTCCGAACCACAGTGCGCAGAGGGTCTGTGAAGTATACATGAAAGGGTGGCTAGTAATCTGATCTCAGAGAAATACCTGAGTTCTCCATGGTGCAACACGTGGTTGCTTGTCCATGGTACACGACTGAGCAGCTCAAGCTGCTGCAGAACCAAGGAAAGCGCGTTAGAGGCACAGCACCTGTCCCAGACTATTTCGGCAAGGCCTGCAGACTCAGCTGTCGGCTCCTCCAGCCCGTTGGGTCGCTATCAAGGGTGCCACCACCTCAATGGCAAGCTGCGGACAGGAACGAGGGCAGGAGCGAGAAGCATCCTAGACAACACAGCAGCTGCAAAGGTCTGGCTAGAGCCTTGCTAATGGTATGGATGTACTTTTCACTCTCATTTCTCAGGAAAACACCACCTGGCTCATCTTGCACGTGCTCTGTTCCTTAGAGGAGGGTAAGGACAAGAAGTCAGTAGATGACACCCAATATAGTGCCTGCCCGAGAGCCACAACCTCAAGGCACAGCTGCTGGTTTCACTGTGTCCACACCTGCTGCAGAGATCTTCCTTGTAGCCCCCAACTCAGAGAACAGCTAGACATTCAAAGAAATCTAAGGGTGGCATTTATCCGTATGAATTTCTGCTTTGTCACCCATACAGAAAGCTAAGAACAAATCCTCTTCATCTGCAGTAACCTTAAACATCTGGTATATTGCAGGCCTCAGGGATTCATCTCTGGCCAACATTGGAGGCAGCCATCAGAATGGTATTTTAAACGTAACGTCAAAACCAGCAGCTCAGGCATTGCATTTGGAGCCTACACCTCCTAGACTTCCCACTTTAGGTTTTGAAACTAAGGTTACAGCTACGTCACACCAGCGTGTGGCTGACTGGGTCAACAGGTTTTAAACTGCCTAGTTTATACACTGTGGCGCTGGCTTTGTGCACCAAAAGAAGTTTCAGAAGTCTAGAGCACACTTAAAATAAAGAGAACGAAATCATCCTAAAAATAACCTCCAGCAAGGGCCAGACCTAACCACATGGGAAACATTTGCATGAAGAGAAACAAAAGCAATGTCATGAGTTACACTGCCAATACCATCAGTGCTTGTGGACAGAAACATCGGTTACACATTATTTAAAACTATATTGAATAAAAATAATAGCATTTTGTTAATCGAGGTAGCTGCAATCAGGTGCAGCTTGGACGGCACACAGCAGCAGGGCTGGGCTGGTTGTGGCAGGGCCTGTCTTCTCTCAGAGGTTCAGGCAGGGCAGGGTGATCTCTTGGTAGGTGAGCGCTCACACATGAAAACACTTGCTTTCTGAAAGCCAACTGTCTCTCCCATACACTGAAGGCACAGGCCCCTTGCTTAGCCCGAGGATCATGCAGGTGGAGAGCTGCTGCACAGCAGGACGGAATCTTTCCCTTCACTCTGGTTCCTGAAGCAGCACACCTGAGAGCGCAGCACAACTGGTGCCTCGGACGCAGCCCGGCTTCCACCTGACCTCTCCCCAGCGTTTACTCTTCCACTAGCGCCGTCCCCGCCTGCCTGAGACAGGAGCCATG